>NC_052146.1:178555826-178863801 GCF_902713615.1 Scyliorhinus canicula
TGAATGGCGGAGCAGTCTCAATAGGCCAAGTGGCCTTCTTCTGCTCCTACGTCTTATGGTTTTACATCCAGTATTCCCATTATAACTATGCTCCACTTGCTTTCTGTGCCTGGCATGAATAAATTTCAAGATTTGATCATGACTTTTGAATGCCTTCACAGCCACTTTCCATTATACCTAAACAACACCATATATATGTTCACACCCTTTTACACATGTCTCCTCCTCATCTTCCCAATCTATTCTTCATTCCCCTTCATCCCACTAGAATTCTGTGGCACTGCTTCCTAAAACCCTCCACTTCCAAAAGTCCACTAAAAGCTTTTCAGTACAGAGGGACAGAGATAAGCTGCAGAGCTGGGCTGACAGGTGGCAAATGGAGTTTAATGCAGAAAAGTGAGAGGCGATTCATTTTGGAAGGAATAAAAGGAAGGCAGAGTACTGGGCTAATGGTAAGATTCTTGGTAGTGTGGACGAGCAGAGAGATCTCGGTGTCCATGTCCATAGATCCCTGAAAGTTGCCGCCCAAGTTGAGAGGGTTGTTAAGAAGGCGTACGGTGTGTTAGCTTTTATTGGTAGAGGAATTGAGTTTTGGAGCCACGAGGTCATGTTGCAGTTGTACAAAACTCTGGTGCGGCCGCATTTAGAGTATTGCGTGCAGTTCTGGTCGCCGCATTATAGGAAGGATGTGGAAGCATCGGAAAGGGTACAGAGGAGATTTACAAGGATGTTGCCTGGTATGGAGGGAAGATCTTATGAGGAAAGGCTGAAGGACTTGAGGCTGTTCTCATTAGAGAGAAGGTTAAGAGGTGACTTAATTGAGGCATACAAGATGATCAGAGGATTAGATAGGGTGGACACCGAGAGCCTTTTTCCTCAGATGGTGATGTCCAGCACGAGGGGACATAGCTTTAAATTGAGGGGAGATAGATATAGGACAGATGTCAGAGGTAGATTCTTTACTCAGAGTAGTAAGGCCTGGAATGCCCTGCCTGCAACAGTAGTGGACCCGCCAACACTAAACGCATTCACATGGTCATTGGATAGGCATATGGATGATAAGGGAATAGTGTAGATGGACTTTAGAGGGGTTTTACAGGTCGGCGTAACATTGAGGGCCGAAGGGCCTGTACTGCGCTGTCATGTTCTACTTGCATTCAACCCTGCCTCCAACACCCCCCCCCCCCCCCCCCCCCCCAAAGCTATTGTTTCCTTGTTATTGGAGCAACCTCATACAAACTTCTTTCACCGGTGATGTGGATCCCTTCCCTCACCACAGTAACTGCAGCAATGTCACAGAGAAAATTATAAATTACTGATATGGCAGATAATGATAACATTCAGGCAGTCAACAACAAAAAAACCTTACAAAACATCAGCATGAGATGGACAGAGACAAAGAGAGAGAGAGCGAGAAGGCAAGAAACAAGGGGGAGCAAAGATAGGAGAGAGACAAACAAGGCAAGTGTTAGATGAAATGGAGAAAATAAAGTTATAAATGTGACAAAAGGTTTCACACAGAAGAAGAATGTAAAAGAAGAATGTAAAATAAATGGGAAGAGGAAAAATATGGGGTTTTGTTCTATTTTTGGATGACAGCTGTTGGTGAGATATTTCTGCTTTTCCCCATTTACATTTCCTTTAGATTCATTTTTTGTTTCTTATCCTAATGCCATCTCATATCTTACCCATGCAGGCCTTCCCTTTTGACTTTACTCTCATCCCACTACCTCTGTACTTGCTTAAACCTATTCCATTTCATCAGAACTGAAGTTAGAAACGGTCATACACCTGAAACATTAACTCCTGTTTCTCCCTACAAGTGCTGCAAGCTTTCACAGTTTTTAGCATATGTAGCACTCGTTGGACATCTCGACAACAGTGCAATGCCAGTGCTGCAGGAGTTGTTTAAACTGTGCACAGAAGCACTTTAAACTCTCAAAGTGCTGTACTAACAGGTGCCAACTTTTGGATGAGGCGATAAAGGTTAAATGTTAAGCCTGCTCACTCAGGTCAGCTACAAGTAAAATATCCCATGGCGTTACTTTGAACAGCAGAGGAGTTAACCCCAGTGCCTTTACCATTATGCATCCCTCGACCAGCTTCACAAAATTATCTAGTCGTTGTCACACTGTGGAAGCTCGCTATATGGAAATTGTTACACAGCGAATACGCGTCCAAAAGAGCGTTATAGCAAACGAGATATTTTTGATGTCCCGAGCAGGAGCAATAAAATGCACAGCTTTTGATTAACCCGTGACGCTACCAGCCTAACCGAGTTTATTTTTCCACCCTGTGCTTACCAATACACCATCAGCAGGCAGTCAACCTCTTGGTTCTCCACTGAAGGGGACGAGCTGACATACTTTCCCCGCCGCCCATACCTTCTGATGCTCCCCTCATTGCTGTCCGCACTTTCGGCGGCTTCTTTTAAAAACTTTAAACAACCCTTCTCCCTTTCTGTCCACAGACACTACTGAAAACTAACGGAGAGGGTGACCTTTCAAAGATCCGTCCATTTGGTGTGGGGCGGCTCGGGTCGGGATGGAGAGCAGCAAGCAGTGGAGGCCCATCCCCCGCCCCGCCAGCCCCGCCCATCCGGCTCGAGATTGGAACAGTGGGCCCGGTTTGAATTAACGGCGGCTCGAGTCACCTCAGCGGGATCACTTTCACCCCGGATTGGACAGATTCGGGCAGCAACTTTGCTGTTTTTAATCGTCAAACGCGCTAAGATGCTGAAACGCCAGTGGACTGAAACGTTAACTCAGACTTTCCTCTCTGTTGACACAGCTGCAGCCAGATCTGCTGGGCATTCTGTAGTCACCTCAGACTTTCCAGTAGCTGCGGGGTGTGCCAGGTCGGGAATGCACAACCTGGAGAGTAGGGTGAAGGCGGATTCAACTCAGCACTGCGGGGATTCTGCTTTTTGCAGCTGGTTAGAATGCCGTTTTTCATTCCCCCCGACCGTGGGCGTTGCACACTGGGATGGTCAGTAAGAACTATCCCAATTTCATCCTGGCTACAACAGTGGCTGGAAATCAGGTGTCTTGGAGCCTTAGTTGATTGCCCCGCCACTCTCCCACCAGGGATGCCCCGCCACTCTCCCACCAGGGATGCCTTACAGAATTTACAGTACAGAAGGAGGCCATTCGGCCCATCGAGTCTGCATCGGCTCTTGGAAAGAGCACCCTACCCAAGGTCAACACCTCCACCCTATCCCCATAACCCAGAAACCCCACCCAACACTAAGGGCAATTTTGGACACTAAAGGCAATTTATCATAGCCAATCCACCTAACCTGCACATCTTTGGACTGTGGGAGGAAACCGGAGCACCCGGAGGAAACCCACGCAGACACAGGGAGAACGTGCAGACTCCGCACAGACAGTACCCAAGCCGGAATCGAACCTGGGACCCTGGAGCTGTGAAGCAATTGCGCTATCCACAATGCTACCGTGCTGCCCCACCACTCGATGCCCCACCACTCTCTAACCAGGGATGCCCCGCCACTCTCTAACCAGGGATGCCCCGCCACTCTCTAACCAGGGATGCCCCGCCACTCTCTAACCAGGGATGCCCCGCCACTCTCTAACCAGGGATGCCCCGCCACTCTCTAACCAGGGATGCCCCGCCACTCTCTAACCAGGGATGCCCCGCCACTCTCTAACCAGGGATGCCCCGCCACTCTCTAACCAGGGATGCCCCGCCACTCTCTAACCAGGGATGCCCCGCCACTCTCTAACCAGGGATGCCCCGCCACTCTCTAACCAGGGATGCCGAGGAGCCTGTGATGCACCGGTCGGCAAATTATAAAACCCTCTTGCCCTATATCACCAACAACCCGACTGGCTTTTGGCCATGGAATGAGAGTTCACCTCACAGCCGGCCTGCCTGTTAACAGGCTGAAAGAAAGCCTTTCACCTACTTATCCAAAGGAACATTTTGAAGTGACAAAAACAAACAACCGGGTGGCATTGGCATAAAAAAAATGTAATATTAGACGGGAAGATCCTGTTGGGCTGAATGACACCAGGCGGTGCAAAGTGCAACCTGTTGTGTAAACATCTATTTGTGCTAAGGTTTGAAAGTATTTTAATATGGTAAAATGGGGAGATAATTTTTAGTACCAAAATATGCTTGGAACACTGCACTAATATGGTGTTCTCATACCCTACAACGTGATTTGTTCTGGTTCTTAAAATGGCTTTCTGCATTAAATCCGGGTAGGTGGAGTGATGCTTATAATAATAATCGCTTATTGTCACAAATAGGCTTCAGTGAAGTTACTGTGAAAAGCCCCTAGTCAACAAATTCCAGTTATGACATTCAAACTGGTTGTGACCTCCTTCCATTCCCTTACCTTGCATTTTTGGGGCCTGCATTGCTGCCTGGATAGGAGGCCTTCACATTTTCCAGTGGAGGGTACCAGTCCCATTTTTTCAGGAGTTGCAACTACTGCTACGAGCCACCCGTAATGAGGTGTCAACCAGATGAAATTACAACACAGAACCACATGCTTCCAAAACTGCGTAAGCAGCAAGTGACAGAGCTAAATAATCCTACAACCAACAGATCAGTTCAAAGCACAGCAGTCCTGTCACATCAACCGTGAAGGTGGTGGACAATAAATATCCCCATCCTCATGGAGCAGCCCAGCACATCAGTGCAAAATAATAAGGCTGAAGCACTTGCAACAATCTTCAGCCACACGTGCTGAGTGAATGATCCATCTCGACCTCATCTGGAGGTCTCCAGCATCACAAATGCCAGAATCCAGACAATTTGATTTACTTTGCGTGATATCAAGAAAGGGCAGAAGGCATTGGATACCGTAAAGGCCTGATAATATTCCGACAATAGTGCTAACATGCTCCAGAACTTGCTGCTCCTAGCCAAGCTGTTCCAGTACACCTACAACACTGGTATCTACCACGCAAAGTGGAAACAGCCCAGGTATGTCATGTACTGAAAAAACAGGACTAATCCGATATCGGTCAATTACTGTCCCGTCAGTCTATTCTCAATCATTAGTAAAGTGATGGAAAGGGTGATCAACAGTGCAAGCAAGTGGAACTTGGGTCACAAAAATCTGCCCACTTAGCATTAACCTGCTCACTGACACCCAGTTTGGGTTCCACCAGAGCACTCACCTCCTGACCTCATTGCAGCCTTGGTTCAAAGATGGACAAAAGAGCTGTACTCTTGGCTGTAAATTATCAGGCCCAGGGGATTTATCAGCCTTCAATCCCAATCAATTTCCCCAACATCATTTCTCTACTAATATTGATCTCCTTCAGTTTCTCCCTTTCATTAAACCCTGCATCTCCCAACATTTCTGGTATCTTATTTGTGAAGACAGAATCAAAGTATGTATTTAGTTGCTCAGCCATTTCTTTGTCCCCATTATAAATTTCCCTGTCTCCAACTGTAAGTGGCTTACTGTATTCTTCAACCTTTTTCTCTTTAGGTACTTATAAAAACTGACTAAGAGGTTTCTATATTCACTGCAAGCTTACTATCACACTCTTAATTTCCCCTTCTTGATCAATCCCTTTGTTCTTTACTTAATTCTCAACTACTCCCAATCCTCAGACCTGTTGTTTTTCTTGTCTAATTTGTATGCTTCTTCCTTGGATGGAATGCGATCTCAATTTCCCTTGGAAGTCATGGATTGGCCATTTTTCCCATTTTACTTTTGTGCCAGATGGAAATAAACAATTGTTGCAGTTCCCCCGTGCGCTCCTTGAATGTTTGCCATTGCCTATCCACAGTTATCCTTTAAATAACGTTTTCCAGTCGATTAACCAACTCATGTCTCTATCAACATAGTTTCCTAAAGTTTCCTTAAGATTCAGGACCCCAGTCTCAAAATCAATTACTTTACCTATCAAACTTGATGAAAAATTCTATTATTTTATGGTTGTTCATCCCCAAGAAGTCTCACACAACTAGATTACCAATAATTCCATTCTCATTACACAGTACCCAGTTAAGGATGACCTGTTCTTTAATTGGTTCCTCAACATATTGGTCCAGAAAACCATCCCAGATATACTCCAGGAATTCCTCTCATACAACTAGATGACCAATGATTCCATTCTCATTACACACTACCCAGTCTAGGATGACCTGTTCTCAAATTGGTTCCTCAACGTATTGTCCAGAAAACTATCCCGTATACAGTCTAGGAATTCCTCCTCTACGGTATTATGTCTACTTTTATTTGCCCAATCTATATGCAGATCAAAATCACCCATAATTACAGATGTTCCTTTATCACATTCATCTCTAATTTCCTGTTTAATGGCATTTCTAACATCACAATGGTAGTTTGGGGTCTATATGCAATGCCCACCAACTTTATTTGCCTCTAGGTGTTTCTCAGCTCGACCCATATAGATTCCACATTGTCAAAGCTAATATCCTTTCTCATTATTGTGTTAATTTCATCTTTAACCAACACTGCAACTCCACCGCTCTTTTCCTTTGTGTCTGTCCTTCCTAAATACTGAATACCCCTGGATGTTGTACTGATCCCTGGTCACCCTGCAGCCAAGTCTCCATAATCCCGTTTATATCTATTTGCACAATTAGTTCACCCACTTTATTGCGCATGGCCCGTGCGTTAAGGCACAATGCCTTTAAGCTTGTCTTTTTAACATTACTTGTCCCACTCAAATATTTTTTCACTGTGGCCCTGTTTGAATCTGGCCCTTGGTTACTTATCCTGCTCCTAATACTTTTGTGGTCCTATTTGAATCTGGCCGTTGGGTTTCTCTGCCCCTTACTTTTGTTATTCCCCTTTCAGTCTTTGCTTTTGTCCATGTTTCCTCCTACTCTGACTCCTTGCATAGGTTACCATCCCTTCTTAATAAAATCAGCAGCGCACAAGAATCATGTGGCACCTGATTCACACCAGTTTAAAAGGTATGACTAAGGTGCCACATGTTGGCCTGCCAGTTGGCTTTGTGCAGTTGTGTCTGAGGTCAGGAGTTTTCCTTGAAGTCTGTGGCACAAATGTGAGGGAGGGAGGGGGAGAGACAGCAGGAGAAACACAGCTTCTAAGGAGACTCCGAACTGGCAAGAGAAGTGGGTGGGAGGAGAAGTGGTTTCCAAGGAAGGACAGAGGATGGGACATGGAGGACTGATGTTAGAAAAGCCAGGCATGCGAGGGAACAGTCAGTCAATCAAGGTAAGAAGATAAAAGAGCCCAAGGGTAGCGTCAGTACTATCAAAATGTGGATCCATCTCTGGCAATTGGCTGGCATAGCCCTTATAGGGCTTTGTATTTGCTTATAACATTTATATGATTCACGTCAAGAGTGACCTTGGGCAATCTCCTTTACAATATATAGAAGAGAGGGCCATCTGAGTCTGCAAAATCTGCCATGTTCAGTGTGGTGAGCGCACAACATAGGACACTGATCAAAACAATAAAAGAGTAAAGAAAGAGTAAAACATTGTTGCTTCCACAATGAAAGAAAAAATGTCCCCAACTCCCTTGTAATCATCAGTGCATGCTAATAATGAGGCAGTACATTCAGGTTTCTAAGCTGGACTCAACAAATAACGATGATGCACTATGAATAAAGTGAAACTAATGTAATGTGAAATATTTACAAGTTCCCGGTGAATGAGCTGAGATGGCAGGCACATTTAGGGGGATGCCATTTAGGGTAGTGAGGGATAAGTTTAGGTATTTGGGGATTCAGGTAGTGAGGGAATGGACGAGGCTCCATAAGTGAGCCCCGTCCTCCATAGAGAACCCAGTGGAGTGGTGCAATGACAACAATCTATCCCTCAATGTCAGCAGAACAAAAGAGCTGGTCACTGACTTCAGGGAGCAAAGTACTGTATACACCCCTGCATCAACGAGGCCGGGGTGGAGATGGTTGACAGCTTCAAATTCCTAGGTGTGCACATTACCAAAATTCTGTCCTGGTCCACCCACTTCGACGCTCCCACCAAAAAAGCACAACAGCGCCTGTATTTCCGCAGGAAATTCGGCATGTCCGCACTGACTATTAGCTTAAGACCATAGGATATAGGAGCAGAAGTAGGCCACTCGGCCCATCGAGTCTGCTCTGCCATTCAATCACGGCTGATATCTTCTCATCCCCATTCTCCTGCCTTCTCCCATAACCCCTGATCCCCTTATTAATCAAGAACCTATCTATCTCTGTCTTAAAGACACTCAGTGATTTGGCCTCCACAGCCTTATGCGGCAAAGAGTTCCACAGATTCCACCCTCTGAATGAAGAAATTCCTCCTCATCTCTGCTTTAAAGGATCTTTCCTCTAATCTGAGATTGTGTCCTCTGGTTCTACTTTTTCCTAGAAGTGGAAACCTCCTCTCCACGTCCACTTGATCTAGGCCTCGCAGTATCCTGTAAGTTTCAATAAGATCCCCCCTCATCCTTCTAAACTCCAACGAGTACAGACCCAGCGTCCTCAACTGTTCCTCATACGACAAGCTCTTCATTCCAGGGAACATTCTTGTGAACCTCCTCTGGACTCTTTCCAAGGCCAGCACATCCTTCCCTTGATACGGGGCCCAAAACTGCTCACAACACTCCAAATGAGGTCTGACCAAAGCCTTGTACAACCTCAGAAGTACATCCCTGGTCTTGTATTCTAGCGCTATTGACATGAAAGCTAACATTGCATTTGCCTTGCTAACTGCCGACTGAACCCGCACATTAACCTTGAGAGAATCGTGAACTCGGACACCCAAGTCCAAGCAACTTTTACAGATGCAGCATAGAAAGCATCCTATCTGGCTGCATCACAGCCTGGTTTGGCAACTGCTCGGCCCAAGACTGCAAGAAACTTCAGAGAGTCGTGAACACAGCCCAATTCATCACGCAAACCTGCCTCCCATCCATTGACTCTATCTACACCTCCCGCTGCCTTGGGAAAGCGGGCAGCATAATCAAAGACCCCTCCCACCTGGCTTACTCACTCTTCCAACTTCTTCCATCGGGCAAGCAGGAGATACAAAAGTCTGAGAACACGCACAAACAGATTCAAAAAACAGCTTCTTCCTCGCTGTTACCAGACTCCTAAACGGCCTTCTTATGGACTGCCCTGATTAATACTGCACTCCTGTATGCTTCACTATAATAACTTATTGTTACAAATAGGCTTCAATGAAGTTACTGTGAAAAGCCCCTAGTCGCCACATTTCAGCACCTGTTCAGGGAGGCTGGTACGGGAATTGAACCCGCGCTGCTGCCTTGTTCTGCATTACAAGCCAGCTATTTAGCCCAGTGTGCTGAACCGACCCCAGACTCTGCTGAAATTCTGCCGAGGCTCTCCCAGTCTTTCTACCAAAGAAAGAAAGAGAATGAGTGCGTTCTTTCAGGGGTAGCAGATGAGTGTGAGAAGTGTGGGCGGGGCCAGTGAATCTAGCACACGTTTTTGGGTTGCGAAAAATTGTGAAGATTATGGGCGGGAGTGTTCACGGTCGTAGCCAGGATAGTGGAGGAGGAGGTGGACCCGAACCCTTTGGCAGCGATATTTGGAGTTTCAGAGAAGCCGGAGCACGTGGAGAGGAGGAAGGCTGATGTCTTGGCCTTCGCCTCTCTGATTGCATGGTGGCGGACTGTGCTGGAGTGGCGGTCGGCATCGCCACCGGGGGTAGCAGCATGGTTGGGTGACCGGTACGACTTCCTGCGGTTGGAGAAGATAAAATATGAGTTAAGGGGCTTTGCAGAGGGGTTTGAGAAAAGGTGGAGGATGTTTGTGACCATGTTTGAGGAGCTGTTCATCGCGGGAGTTGGGGGGGGGGGGACATTTGTACAGACTGAATAGTTGATTGCTGGGAAGTATGTTTCCTGGGGTGTTTGTGTGTCGTAACCTGTTTTGATACAAGTTTGAAATAAAATACATTAAAAAATATATATATTTACAAGTAAAACTTAAATTTGAAAAAACGCTCATTCCACCTTTATATTCTCAAAAAGTCTCCAATAATGACACTGGAGTTGGGCAGGGAAGTTTTGGCGGTGATGTAGAACCTCCATTTGACCAGAAGGCTCTTTTATAGCCAGGCCCTACCTGCTGCATTGCCAGTTGACAGCGGGTTTCACCACTGAAATACTTCCTCCACTTTCATGCGACTCCGGTGCACACCACCGGCACTTTACACTCTAATTGTAATCATGTGGGAAACGGGGAAAAGCAACAGAGCAAAAGTGGCATACACATCTGGTTTCACCATCAGGAACAGCGGGCACGGAAAATCGGCCAAGTCTATTCCTATCCGAGTTCCGAAGAAAAAGTCATATTAGACTCGGAACGTTAACTGTTTCTCTCTCCATAGATGCTGTCAAACCTGCTTAGTTTTCGTTTTATTTCAGATCTCCAACATCCACAGTATTTGCTTTTATTTTAATGTTCCTTGTCACTTTCATAACTGTAAACATCTCAAACAAAATTAACCCGTAATCATAGAAACATGGAAAATAGGAGCAAGAGGAGGCCATTCAGCCCTTCAAGGTTGCTCCACCATTCATTATGATCATGGCTGATCATCCAACTCAATAGCCCGATTCCACTACCACCCCCACATCCTTTGATCCCCTTTGCCCCAAGTACTGTATCTAACTGCTTCTTGAAAACAAATGTTTTGACCTCAACTACTTCCTGTGGTATCAAATTCCACAGGCTCACCACTCCTGGGTGAAGAAATTTCTCCTTATCTCTGTCCTAAATGGTCTACCCCGTATCCTCAGATTGTCCTGGTTCTGGACTCCCCACCATCGGGAACACTCTTCCTGCACCTACCCTGTCTCGTTCTGTTAGAAATGCCACCTGCTGTACCTGCATGCTTACCTTCAGTGACTGGTGTATGAGGACGCCCAGGTCTCACTGCACATTCCCCTTTCCTTACCTCTTTGTTCGACAGCAGCCCCTCTCCTGTCACCTCTGTCTGACAGCAGCCACAATTTTTCAAGTCCTCCTTCGCATTTATATGTTCTCTGCAAATGTGCACTGTATCCTTCCTATTGTCTCAACATCCTTTCGGAAACACTGCCTACAATATACTTAACTATGTTGTTAGTGAAGTTAAACAAATTCACTATTACTTTCCTATTCAACGGGCGCGATCCAATGGCCACGCTGCACCGGAAAAGCAGCTCGCCGCAGCGCAGCATGGCCGATGAAAGCCGGGAGACCCCGTTCCCGGGATTTACCCGGCTCGCCACGCCTCAGACGTTACGATGTAAATCCCACCCATTGTGGGCAGGATTACTTTTTGGCAAATCTGCATATTAGAGCGAGGCAGCTAGCCTCACTCTGTGCAGACTCCCAAAGCTTTGGGATTCATCCCCTTCGTCTCAGAGACCGGGGCAAGTGCCTTTCAGCACTGGTCCCCACAAATTGGGACCAGACGGAAGGGGATCGGGACGCTGGAACTCCCCACTGTACAAAACGTAGCTATGTGCGGTCTCGGCCACGCATTCACCATTCAGGCCCCTTATACAACAAGAGTCGCATTGAATAGCCATGTGTTTCACGGAACTGCGAGTGCCAGGAAACAGGCGGCAAAACATGCTTATGAGGGGACTTTGTTCCCTTTTGGGAGAATGCGCCCTACATCTCTTGCTATAAAACCCAATATTCCATAGCTTTTTTATGGCCAGAACCATTTCAGTTGCTTCTTTTAATAGCTTGGGAACAGGAATCTACAAATCCCACTCCTCTTCTATCTTAGCTTCCCAAACCAACCTCTCACTTCTCCATTTAAAACCTAGTGCACAAATCTGATATTCTAGTGCAGTACTGAGAGAATGTTGCACAAGACATAATAATAGGAGCAGAATTAGACCATTCTGCCCATCGAGTCTGCTCGACTATTCAATCATGGCCGACATGTTTCTCATCCCCACTCTCCTGCCTTCTCCCCATAACCCCTGATTCCCTTATTAATCAAGAACCTATCTATCTCGGTCTTAAAAAGGCACTCAGTGATTTGGTCTCCACAGCCTTCTACAGCGAAAAGTTCCAGATTCACCACCCTCTGGCTGAAGAAATTCCTCCTCATCTTTTTTTAAAAAAGGATCGTCCCTTCAATCTGAGGCTGTGCCCTCAGGCTCTAGTCTCTCCTACGCATGGAAATATCCTCTCCACGTCCACTCTATCTAGGACTCTCAGTATCCTGTAAGTTTCAATAAGATCCCGCTCTCATCCTTCTAACCTCCAACAAGTACAGACCCAGAGTCCTCAACCGCTCCTCATGTGACAAGCTCTTCATTTAGGGATCATTCTGGTGAGCCTCCTCTGGACACTTTCCAAGGCCAACACATCCTTCCTTAGATAACGGGCCCAGAATTTCTCACAATTCTCCAAATGGGGTCTGACCGGAGCCTTATGCAGCCTCAGAATTACATCACTGCTCGTGTTCCAGCCCTCTGCCTGTTCCCTATTAGGCTCTGTCACAAACTGCCCCAAAACACCATCTATTAGACACTCCAAAAATTCATTTTCTTGGGATCCATTACCAACCTGATTTTCCCAGTCTACCTGCATATTTAAGTGCCCCCTGAAGATTGTGATATTGCCTTTTTTACATGCTTCTTCTCTCCCGATTTATTTTCTGCCCCTCATCCCGATTACTGCTAATGAGCCCGTACATAACTCCTATCAGGGTCTTTTTTCCTTTGTGATTCCTCAACTCTACCCACACACATTCTATGCCTTCTGATCCTATATCGCTGCTTGCTATTAATTTTATTTAGTTCCTTACTAACAATGCACTCCGACCCCTCTGCCCATCTGTCTGTCCTTTCAATAGGATACATACCCTTAGATATTTTAGATCCCAGCCCTGACCCCCTTGTGGCCACGTCTCTGTGATGCCCACAACATCGTACCGGCCAATTTTAATATGCACAAGCTCATTTACCTTGTTCCATATATTGCGCGCATTTAGGTACAACACCTTCAGTCCCTTTTCTTATTTAGAGGTGCTGTCTTCCGAGGTGAAACATTGAACAAGGCTCTGTCTGCGCTGTCGGGTAAACATAGATGATCCCATGGCACTAGCACCGTTTCAAAGATCAATCAGAAAGTTCAAGGTTTCCTGGCCAACCTTTATACCTCAACATGACCATTATGAAAGACAGAGGGCGGGATTCTTTGTTTGGTCGGCACCCGAGGTATTCCCGACGGCATGGGGCTGCCCCACAATGGGAAACCCCATTGACTGGCCGGAGGAACGGAGAATCCGCTGGCGGATCAAGGCAGAAAAGTGGCGCGGCGGGGCAGAGAATCCAGCCCAGATAACCTCATTGCTATTTGTGGGATTTTCCTTTGCATAAATTGGTTGTATGTTTCAGACACTACAACAGTGCCTACGCTTAAAAAAAAGGTACCTCACTGGCTGAAGTGCTTTGAGACGTTGGCCATGAGCTATACGAGATGAAGACTTAATAGTAGCTGCTTGACATGAACTGCATCTCTAATTTCACCATGCTATCAATATTTCTTTACAGCTTTCGGAAATCCATATTTGCCACTTCTAATTCATTCCTCTTTATCTAAATCTTTAGTAGCTTCAACTTTAAAATCAAAAATTCCCCAAAGATTTTAAACTAACTGGCCTGTAATTACCCAGATTGGTTCCCTATCCCTTTGGTGTATTTGTGAAACAGATTTATATTGTACAAAAGCTGTAGTTTTATAACTACACCTTTAATTTATATACCAATGCAGATATTTGTACCTATACAACACCAATATTGGTTGTTTGTCTGATGACTTGGCTGGGAGTGCATACAAGATCATTGTTTTCCTCAAAACATTAAAATAATTTCTTTCTTTCAAATTTGACACGTTTAGCATGTACAATTTCAGCAAATAAGATTAAACCCATACAAAGCACCAACGAGGAGTATGGAGAAAGATGTAGTGGACTGCGTTCCGCAGTACCAAGTGCTGGGCTACTGAAAAGTTGGATTGCACAAGAAGAACTAAAGACCCGTTGGGCTGGATTCACCATCGGCGGGATCCTCTGTTTTGCCAACAGTGCACTCACACCCGCGGATTTCCCGATGGGGTGGGGGTGCCACAATGGGAAACCCCATTAGCCGGTGCCGGGTGGGAGAACCCCCCCCATCTTCACTGACATCTTAATTGTCCTTGAAGAAGTTGATAAACGGCTTCCACCTCGGGGCAAACCCATCCACTGATCCTCTCAAGGCAAACTTAATTTTTTCCAGCATAAATAACTCTGCCAGGTCACTGACCCACACCCCCAGCTTCGACAGTCCCCAGTCCCTCCACTCCAACAAAATCCGTCTCCGGGCTACCAAGGAGGCAAAGGCCAAGACTTCGCCTCTCTCACCCCCTGGACTACTGGGGTCTTCAGACACTCTGAATATCGGCACTCCTGGGCTCGGGGCCACCTTCACCTTCAGTACCCGAGACACAACATACGCGATGCCCTGCCAGAAACCCTTCAGGTTCGGGCATGCCCAAAACACAGGCCTTGCATCATCCACACCTTTCCCGCACCCCTTCAAAGAACCTGCTCACCTGGCCATCATTATTTGCGCCCTATGAACTACCTTGAATTGAGCAAGGCTAAGCCTAGCACACGAGGAAGATGTGTTCACACTCCTCAAAGCCTCCTCCCACAACCCAGCCTCCATTTTCGCCCACCCCCCCTCCCACAACCCAGCCTCCATTTCTGCCCCCCCCCCCCCGTCAATTCCTCCTCCCATATCCATTTAAATTCTCTATCAGTGCTCCCTCCCAGTCCATCAATTCCTTGTACATTTCAGATAACTCACCCATTCCTGCTTTCGATACCACCTTGTCCTGTAGCCCCGGTAGCGGCAGGTCGGGAAAGGATGGCATCGACATCCTCACATAATCCCAAGTACCGGAACCCATTCCCACTGGGCAGCTCATAAGCCTCTTCCAATCTCAAAAAGTTGCCCCACACAAAAAAGGTCACCAAACCACTCGCTCCCTGCCCGCCGCCACCCTCAAAACCCAGTGTCCAAGCCCCACGGTGCAAATCTATGATTCCCGTAGATCGGTGCCCACACTGTGGCACTCTCCAACCTCCAGTGCTCCTGCCACTGTCTCCACTCACGCAGGCCGCCACCATCACAGACTCGTGGAGTACATGGCTGGCTAGAACGGCAGAAATGCCATCAACAATGCCCCTAAGCTTGTGCCCTTACAAGAGGCTGCCTCCATCCGCTCCCATGCTGACCGCTCACCCACCACCCGCTTCCTAACCATGGCTATATTCACCGCCCAGTAATAATTTATTATATTTGGCAAGGCCAACCCACACCCCTGCATTCCTCTCCAACAGCACCTTCTTTACCGGTAGAGATTTCCCTGCCCACACAAACCCCAAAATCAGAGTGTTAGTTTCCTGAAGAAATACTTTGGAAAGATTGGGAGGTTCTGGAAACCCAGCACACGGGGGAAGAGGTCCAAAAAAACCGCCTCGAGCGGGAGCTACCAAATATGCAACCACTCACTCCATGGCCGCCACCGAACGTCCGTTATAAAAAACAAAGATAACACACTTTGTTAAAAAAAAGCTTACATTTATATAGCACCTGTCACAACCTGTCTCGGCGCTTTTGCAGCCAATAAAATATTTGTGAAACTAATTAGAGAAACTAATGTAATGTAGCACAAACAGCAAACATTGGTCAAAACATAAAAGGTCCCCTTCTCTTCTTCAAAGTACTGCTGTAGGATCTTTTTCTTGCACCCGAGAAGGCAAACATGGACTCAGTGCCATCTTTTGGGTGAAAACGTTAAAACATCCAAAAGTACAGCACTCCTTCGGTACTGCACTGGAGTGTCAGCAATCTAGAACCTGTGAAGGTGCAATGTGTGGCTCCCAAATTTGGCCAGACTGCATGCAAGGAAAAATGAGTCAACAAATCAAATCTTGAGGGGCATTTTACCAGAAAGCATAGTTCCATAACCAAACGTTATCCAGCTAGAGAAGCCCAAAAGAAAGATGCGAAGCTGAAGAACAAAGAAGAGAAATCATCAGGTAGTTCAACTTCTGTTATATGGTGAATATGTAAAGAATGCTTCATCACATTTTCAGAGTGAGTACAGTGATTTTAAAAACAAATGAAATTTATTCATCTTTATCTGTGAAGGCCAGGAGGAACAGAATAGTAAAAATGACAAAAGGGATCACCAGCTTTGAGAAGGAGGTTATACATTGAACTCCATTTTTGAGCAAAGTGTTTTCAAGGAAGAATTTCATAACGAGCAAATTGAAGGGTGAAAGTTTACAGTCCTGCGTAAGAATGGAGACAACAGCATTATGTTCATATCGAATGACTCCCCAAAGAAATCCAGCAGCAGAAAAATCACATTGAGGGCTGATGCACTATCAATTATGACGAGACGAGAGTAATCGAGACTTTATTACGCAGAGATGTATAGCCTCCCGCAGCTGCTGCTGAAATGGCTGCAGCTCGGAGAGCCCACACATTTATACTCCGCCTACTGGGCGGAGCCAGCAGGCACGGATCTACCCCCGTACCTATAGTACAGGAGCCTTACCGTAATACACCTCATATGTGATATATATACACACACACACAGAACAGTGGTGACTACCTAAAGGCGTGATTTAATGGCCTCGTCGCACCCGATGTAGTGATGCGATGAGTCCTTTTAATCTCGCGAGAAGTCTCTCACGAGATTTGCAACACTTGTAAGGCCTCGTGGAATTTAACAAAATCTCGCGATCTGGATCTCGGCCGAGGCCCAGGAACCAAGTGCCTTGCCTGGGAGACCTTGCCATGGCGCCGTTTAGTACTTGTCCACACAAACGTGGACCATGCACAATGGAACCGGGGGGGGGGGGGGGCATGCTATTAGAGGGCCCCGGGTGGGCTGGGTGGCACTCCTGCTGACACCCGGGCACCTTGGCACTGCCATCCTTGTACCTTGGCACTGCTACCTGGGCACACCATGGTGTCCAGCTGGCAATGCCAGGCTGACTGGGGCACCGCCAGGGTGCAGGTTGGCCGTGCCAGGGACCAGGCCCCAGGGTGCCCTCTGGGGCATTGAAGACTGCCTACGAGCTAGGTTGGGGTAGTGGGAGTTCCAGAGGCCACGGTGGGGTACCGGGGTTGAAGGATCAGAGGGGCATTTAAAAATGGCATCTGATCAGCGAGTACTCTTCCTGCACTGACGAGCTGGCCAGCGCAGGAAATTAGGCAACTGCAGCCTCGGCAGAGTATTCCTCACCAAGGCCAAAAACAATAAATAGCTCCATTAGATAATGGTGTTCGGCACCAAGAAACACCCGCTACACGCGCCTAAACGGGGACTCACATTAAATCGCGTCCTGATATTTTTTCCATTTAAAGGAATTAATAATATAAGAACTAGGAGCAGGAGTATTCCATTCAGCCATGCGAACCTGTTCCACCATTCAATGAAATCACAGCTAACCTATTTCAACACCGCTTTCCTACACTTCATATCCCTTGATGTTTTTAATACTGTATGCAGAAAACAAACAATCTCAGTTTTGGACATGCTCCATGGCACTCTGGGGCAAAGAATTCCAATGATTCACTGCTCTCCGTGAAGAATTCCATATCTCAGTCCTAAATGAAATGAAATGAAAATCGCTATTGTCACGAGTAGGCTTCAATGAAGTTACTGTGAAAAGCCCCTAGTCGCCACATTCCGGCGCCTGTTCGGGGAGACTGGTATGGGAATTGAACCGTGCTGCTGGCCTGCCTTAGTCTGCCTTAAAAGCCAGCAATTTAGTGGCCAACCTTTATTCTAAGATTATGTCCCCTCATTCTATACACTCCAGCAGGGGAAACGTCCTGCATCTACCCATTGAGCCCTCTAAGGATTTTGTATGTTTTAATGAGATCACTTCTCATTCTTCTAAACTCCAGAGAATAACGGCCCAGTCTATTTAATCATTCCTCATAGGACAAAAGACAATGAAAATGATTTTTAAACTTTTGTTAACATGCTGTTTGTGAGAAAACATCACTCAATTAGTCACTCGTTAAAACGTCCTCTTTCTTGTATGTTTATAAGTGTCAGTAAAATGGGAAATCCATTGTGCCTTTCTTTTTTGTTATTAATTGTCACAGAGTAACAGTATTGTGACATTATACAAATATACAGCATGTGAATAGTTAATGTTATGTTAAGCCTAGCCACTAGAGGGAGCTAAGTGTCATGGCAGTGTCCTTTTAAGAAATGTTTTTGTCTTATCACATGGCTTCAGTGATGTCATCTGTGTGGGTGGAGCTGGGCTGTGGCTCTGGGTTTTGCTTTGAGTTTGGGCTGGTTTTGAACTGCGCAGGTTGAAAGAAGGGTTTCTCGATCTTCATTTTAAAAGCTGTTTCCAGACTACTTGGTAACTTAAAAGAGATAATTGCTTTCTGGAAAGAATTCAAACCTGCTGTTTGAAAAGAGGAATGAGGTATCACTAAAAAATCTTATAACCAGTAAGAAGCCGGTGTGCTGGGCCACCCCTTGGAAAAGGGGTTTCTGGTTTTACTTGGATTTTGTCATTGAATCGGAACAGTTAAGGGGGAATTCATTAAAGGTTATACTTAGATTACTGTAGCTGTGTGGGGTCTTTTTGGTTGTAGTTGATAAAAATTCTTACTGTGTGTGTTTATAAAATGTTAACTAAATTTGTAGAATAAAGCTTGTTTTTTTGATTAAAAGCACCCAAGAGCTCTGTTGAATAACACCTGAAAGGCCGGCTCTTATGCTCATCGTAACCAAAATCAATAAACAGTTGTAGGTCAGGTGAACTCCATGATATACTTTGGAGTTTTCTAAACCCTGGCCCATAAAATAGCACTGGCCCTTGGGCTCAGGGAGGAGACTAGATTTAGAGCTGACACAGATAAGATTAATTGCAGAGTTAGTTAAGATATAATTGTTATAGTTATTGATAGTATTATGGATTTTGTGGCGTAGTAACATGGAAAGCTTTTCACATCACTTTAGACACAAAGTTAGCAGTACACGACGTCAAACTTGTCTTTGAGTGGATAGTAGAAGTAATTTCTCCCACAAGCTTCTGAAGTAACGTAGCAACCGGTTTTCCAGACAGCATCACATACAGATTTGGATTTGATGCACCATCTTTTCCCACCCCTCCATATCGACATGGCAGCCAGGATTCAGAATGAGGTGCAGAGGAAAATGACAGCACTTTATAAAAATGTGTTACTCTGTGTGCCTAGCTCCTAATTTAAGACTTCATCCATGGGCAGCACGGTGGCGCAGTGGGTTAGCCCTGCTGCCTCACGGCGCTGAGGTCCCAGGTTCGATCCCGGCTCTAGGTCACTGTCCGTGTGGAGTTTGCACATTCTCCCCGTGTTTGCGTGGGTTTCGCCCCCACAACTCAAAAGATGTGCAAGGTAGGTGGATTGAACACGCTAAATTGCCCCACACAATCTCGTTTCAATTTTGAGTGCTCCTCATCATCCAATTGAGTTTCCTGTTATAAGGCTATGTTTCCTTTCTCCTTCTTAAGAAAGGAGAAAGTCGTTTTCCTTTTAATGGGATGATAAATACCCGGTACTCCATGAGCCCGTAGAGCGACATGCATCCGGTCGATCGCCCCCTGGACCCGGGGCATCCTGGCAATTGCGGCAAACTTCTCCCCAAAAGGGAGAAGAAACACCTCCAAACAGCCAAATATAGTTTTCATCCAAGCTGCAAGAAATGTTCAAGAATAACAGACATACCACAAAACCTACCAGGCATGGTTTAACCTCGAGCAAAGAAACAGATGAAACCAGATCCAAACACCAAACCAACTTCGAAGTCAACAGTAAGAAACACCAGAGCATACCATTCTCCGAACAGAACTACAACTGAGATGTGGACTGTCTGAACCTCTAACCTCAAGGACTTGAAGGAGGGCGGGGAAAGATGTGGTAGTGAGGATGTTGTTAATGTTAATAATAACACAATATTAAAATACTATTACGACACTTTGGGTCAGTGCCTGGTCAATTTCAGCCCCAGTTGACCTGGGGCGCGATTCACAATTTATCTCCAGTTTTGGGAGAGTTTCTCAGTAGCTGTAGCTCCACCAAGGCCACACTTAGTCAATTCTACCAGACAAGCCCAAGAGGAAAGGCTCCTCGCAGATCGGGGCACCATTTTCTCTAACTGTTCCGGTCTTTCTTTCCCCCGGGAATACCCAGGCAGCCAGTCTCCACCTGGTGAGACCCCCAGGCAGTGCCAACCCAGCACCTTGGCACTGCCAGCCTGGCACCATGGCAGTTCCCCTTCCAGCACCACCTGGGCTGACTGGCAGTACCAGATGGCAGTGCCAGGGTGCCACCCTGCCCAATCCCTGACCATCTGGTGGTCTCGAGTGGCCTGGGAGACCACCCCTTCCCACCAGGTGCCATTACAACTGGTCCACGTTTGTGGAAACCAGTACTAATTGGCATCCTGGCGAGGTCTCCCAGGCACAGCAGTTAGGTCCCGGGCGAATCCCGTGAACACATATTTAAATTGGCCTCATGGCTCATTAAATATGCAGTTCTGGATCAGGTTCAGTGAAGGCAAGATCCAGATCATAACGTCTCGCGAGATTTTGTTAAATCTTGCGAGGTATTTTGAGCATCGCAAATCTCCCAGATGCCCTCTTGCGACATTGAACAGCCTCATCCGGTCACCAAGTCAGGCGCAACCGAAGGATGTGGAGGCTTTGTAGAGGGTACAGAAGATGTTTACCAGGATGTTGCTTGGTCTGGAGCATATTAGCTATGAGGAGAGGTTAGATAAATTCGGATTGTTTTGAACGATGGAGGTTGAGGGACGACTGGATAGAGGTTTACAAAATTTTGAGTGGCATGCACAGAGTGGTGAGTCAGACATTTTTTCCAAGAGTGGAAAAGTTAACTATTAGGGGACATAGGTTTAACGTGCAAGGGTGGCGAGTGCTTGCAATGCACTGACAGGAGAGGTAGTGGAAGCAGATATGATCGCAACCTGACATCTTGACAAATACACAAATAGGATAGGCATAGATGGAAATGGACCTCAGAAGTGCCGAAGGTTTTAGTTTGGACAGGCATCATGATCGGCGCAGACTTAGGGCCGAAGGGCTTGTTCCTGTGCAGTATTAATCTTTGCAACGAGGTCCTGAATCACAGCCCTCGAGTCTCAACACAGTTGATATGAACTCTTTTATTTTAAAAATGCCCGAAGTCTTTGGCTGCCCAATAACTAAGTCATAAACACAATTAACTTTTATTGATAACTGTACCTATATAATTAAATAGGAACAAATACAACTGGTTAACTGCTATATAATTTCTAAATCTCCCATCCCCCTACACACACATATAACAAACAAACACAAGAGGGGACAGAGGGCTAAAAAATAATATTAAAAGGATAAGAGCCTTTGGGCAAGATTCTCCCAAAACATTTCTAAGTTAATTTGTGGCGGGTTTTTCAGGGAGTTTCCCACTGGCTCTGCTGGCATGTTCCCCACCACTATTCAATGACACGGGCAGCAGGGTAGCACAAGTGAATAGCACTATAGCTTCACAGCGCCAGGATCCCAGGTTCGATTCCCCGCTGGGTCATTATCTGTGCGGAGTCTGCACCTTCTCCCCGTGTCTGCGTGGGTTTCCTCCGGTGCTCCGGTTTCCTCCCACAGCCCAATATGTACAGGTTAGGTGGATTGGCCTTGCTAAATTGCCTGTAGTGTCCAAAAAGGTTAGGAGTTATTGGGTGACAGGGATAGGGTGGAAGTGAGGGCTTAATGTGGGTCGGTGCAGATTTGATGGGCCGAATGGCCTCTTTCTGCACTGTATGTTCTATGTAAAAATGCGCAGTTACTATGACACTTGGGGGTAGATTCTTCCGGCCCGCCCGCTACAAGAACGCCAAGAGTGAGACGCCGACAATGGAAAAACCCATTGACCTCAGGTGGGATTCTCCGGGTGAACGCGGCTGGCAAATCCCCCCCATGGTCACTTATTTGGACCCCAGGGAGTTTCTCACCGGTTTGGCCCACACTTAGAATTTTATTTAGCACTGGGGAGCTGAACTCAGAGATTGGGGTGTCATTTTGAAAGGGTGCCGTGATGCCTAACTGAGCTTCATAGAATTTACAGTGCAGAATCCCACGAGGCACAGAGGCTGTCGGGAGGTCTGCTGGGGTCTCTCCTGCAATTCTCCGGCCTTGATGTGCTCTCATTTGAGCGCAATGTGGCCAGAGAGTCATGCCCTTTGTTTCATAAGGACATCTTCCAGTTAGATTCCTTCTTCAATCTAGGCTTTCAGTTGGATGATACCTTTGCCTTCAGTCTTCACTGCAGACTCATCAAGGTCTGGAGTCTTTTGCCCTTGGGCAGTAGGCAGCAAACAGAGAGAGTGTTGCATTAACCACCTTGTGGGTCCAGTGCCTTCTTTGTAAATTCACATAACAGCAAGTGGCCAACAATTGAGAGACAGCGAGAGCGCAACACAGCTTCTCTTCTCAAAGTCCTGATGTTTTCTGCTAGATCCCCTAAAAACCCCACCGATCAGGACCCAATCACTGTCTATTGCCAAGCACAATACTGTCCCTGGCCAATCCATTGGCCATCAGCCAACAATCAAACCAAATCCCTCCAACCTCGTGGATGCCATAAAGTCCAGGTTCTGCTGTTCAAAATCTAAAAGCTCATAGCAGAGTGTAATTTTTAGCAACTTTTGGAGTTCCTTACTTCCTCTGTTCGAAAGGTGCAAGATACGTCTCCATTAAATAGCCTTGGACCAAAAAGGATAACAGGTGTTTTGCGACAGCTGCAATGCCAAGATGGAGACCATTATTCAACAGTACTTAGCCCTTTTTACCCCCCCCCCCCCCCGCCCCAATCTCTACACAACCCCCATTTCAGGACTCCACCCCCCCTCAACCATTTCCCATCAACCTATCTGCAGCCCCTTCATAACCCCTCTCACCCCACCTCATGGGCATGGCCTACCCAGCACTCTTTCAGTGCTTCTGGTGCCCTGACAGTGCCAAGATGCCCAGGGGAGTGCCAGTATGAAAGAATATTCATCAATAAAAGGTTTAAAGAAATCTCAAAATTGTTAACCTTGCTAGACAGCACTCCTCCCTGTGACAAGGGAGAATCACTGTCTTAAACTAAGCTTCCTGGGATCAAAGCCATCTGTGTTATAGTGCCTTTGCTATGCAAATGCCTCCTGTGGTGACATGAAATCTGTTGACTGATTATTGATGCGTCTATCCACCCTGGGTCCAATTGTTCTGTTATGTAAAATTATGACACTCCCATGAATCTTTGTTGGATAAGAAATTTTCTCAGTTTCCTTATCAGTATCGATGTTACTGCATTTACATAGGAAAATAGATTAAGCCAATGCATTGTGTTTCTGGTGTCAGTAAACACCAGTTTGCCTTTTTTTCTGTATAAAGACCCCCACCTCCAAATCTTGGGCAGACGGAGCTGCTGGAAAACAGAGAGAATATCTTTCTGCCAATGTTGTTAAAAGCTCCTTGTAAGTGTATAAAGATTATCGTGTTTAAGTCTAAACTATTATTAGAGAGACTTTCTTCGACAGCTTGGTGGCAGCGGTGAGATGTGTTATAAGCCAGGGTTTAGAGAACCCCAAAGTGTATCATGGAGTTCACCTGACCCACAACTTTTAATAGATTGTGGTATGGGGAGCACACGGCCCACTCTACAAGTGTGGTACAGCAGAAAAATAATTTTTGAAGCAAAACAATGTTTATTCTATGAAGTCAAGTTAATCTTTTTAAAACATAGTGAACATCTTAGCAACAATTAATTCAAATACAACCCCCAAATACTACAACACTAAGTAAACCTTTAAGCTTTCCTTTTTAACATCCATACGACTGAAAAACAAAACCTTTATCAGAAGCACTTCAGGTTAAAGTCCCGACTGAAAACATTTATAATTCTGAATTCACCAAATGATCAAGAGATAGTCTTTTGATGGCAGAGAGAACAGCAGTACACCTGCTTGTTCTGGCTTCAGCTCCAACACTGAAAACAAAACTAAAACACACCCTGCAGCCTGCTCAAAAAACAAAAGTAAAAAGCTGACAGACAGCCTAGCTCCACCCACTCTCTGACAACACTGCAGTAATAAACATCCATTTCTTAAAGGTACTCTCACTGCAGATATTTATATACACACCCATTTATAAACACCTATTTCTTAAAGGATTTCTCACATGACACCTCCCCTGAAGAAAAAAAATAAACCATCAACTTCAAGGTGGTTTCACCTTTTCACTATCCTGAAGAAATGCAGACAGTATATATACACGTTTTCAGTTCAAAAAACAACACACGCAAACAGGTGTAATGATATAGTCCTTTTTCTTTGTTTTTCTTCCTCCAACGGAAATCCTTCTCGATTGACAGTCTCTTTGAACAAGAAGGTCTCTGCATGATCCGTCCATTTCTCTACGCCTTAGCATTTCTCTTTAATCTGAGGTACACTCTCCTTATCTCCCATCAGATCACCTTTACTTTTACCACTTCTCATGTCCCCTGTTTCTATCCCTCACAGGCTGAAACTGATGTTGGAAACCAAGCTTTGATTTATGAACTAATTCATAATCATCTGCCATTTCTGCTGCTAACTTCACAGTTTTAACCCTCTGTTCTTGAAAATGAAAAATCGCTTATTGTCACGAGTAGGCTTCAATGAAGTTACTGTGAAAAGCCCCTAGTCGTCACATTCCGGCGCCTCTCCGGGGAGGCTGGTACGGGAATCGAACCGCGCTGCTGGGCTGCTTGGTCTGCTTTAAAAGCCAGCGATTTAGCCGAGTG
This sequence comes from Scyliorhinus canicula, assembly GCF_902713615.1. NCBI lineage: Eukaryota > Metazoa > Chordata > Chondrichthyes > Carcharhiniformes > Scyliorhinidae > Scyliorhinus > Scyliorhinus canicula. The sequence continues at coordinate 178,580,668 of NC_052146.1, forward strand.
AGCTAAACCAGCCCCTAGCTAAACCAGCCCCTTCCACATGAGTTCTCACCACATCAGGTATTGAATTTTTAAACTCCTCCAAAAGTATAATTTCCTCGGAGAGCTTCATACGTTTGGTCTACTTTCAAAGCCCTTATCCAACTATCAAAATTACTGTTTGATCCTCTCAAACTCCATGTATGTTTGACCAAATTCTTTCCTTAAATTTCTAAACCTTTGTCTGTAGGCTTCAGGCACTAGTTCATTTGCACCCAAGATGAATTTTTTCACCTCCCCACCCGTCCCAGATACCTCCTCTGGAAATGATGCAAACACTTCACTAGCCCTAACTACCAGCTTTGTTTGAATCAGTAATAGCCACATGTCTTGTCGCCATTTCATTTGTTTAGCTATCTTCTCAAATGAAATGAAAAAGGCTTCTACTCCATTCTCATCAAACCTTGGCAATGCTTGGACATATTTAAAATAGATTCCCACCAAGCCTTCGACTATGATGTTCTTTCTCACTATCCTCATCACTATCCACCAACTTTATGTTCCTCTTTACGTCTGCCAATTTTAACTGACTGTCATGTTTCATGGCCATATTCTGAAGTTCAAACTCTCTCTTTATCTTTTTCCCTGATCTGTATCTCCCTTTCTCTTTTTTTTGTTCTGTTCAGGCTATCCTTATGTTTTCCTTTCTTTTCTCTCTCTCTTTCTTTTTCCTCTCTCTCTCTTTCGTGTTCAAGCTGTTTTAATTCTTTCTCATGTTCCATTCATTTAATTTGCAACAGAATTTTTGCTATTTCCAATGAGTCAAACTGTATCTCAGGCAACTTTAAATGCTTTGCCACTGCCATAATGACCTCACCTTTTCGCATTTTTTCAGGTAATGTTAACTGCAATGTTTTTGCCAAGTCTAACAGTCTGCTTTTAGTCTCTTTCTGTAAGGTACTGCGTGTGACCATCTCCAACCCCAAAAACTTCTTGAGCCTCTGAAAGAGCCGCAACACACTCCCTTCTTAAACTGAAATACAACACCTGAAAAGCAACCACAATATGCTCACCCCTCACTGTCTTTAAGTTCACTAAGCCAATCCAATAGATAGACTTTTATCCTCCTCGAGCCCCCAATTTGTTATGGGCCAGGGTTTAGAGAACCCCAAAGTGGCCAGGATTTAGAGAACCCCAAAATGTATCATGGAGTTCACCAGACCCACAACTTTTAATAGATTGTGGTATGGGGAGCACACAGGCCACTCTACAGGTATGGTATAGCAGAAATGGAAAAGTATTTTTTGAAGCAAAACAATGTTTATTCTATGAACTCAAGTTAATCTTTTAAAAACATACAGTGAACATCTTAGCAACCATAAATTCAAATGATCAAGAGATAGTCTTTTGATGGCAGAGAGGACAGCAGTACACCTGCTTATTCTTGCTTCAGCTCCAACATTGAAAACGAAACTAAAACACACCCTGCAGCCTGCTCAAAAATGAAAGTAAAAAGCCGACAGACAGCCCAGCTCCACTCAGTCTCTGACATCACTGCAGTAGTAAACACCCATTTCTTAAAAGGTACTCTCACATGACAGATGGCAACAGACATTTCGAGAACGGCAAGCAAACAAACGACCAACAACAGCGGAGAGCTTAAATCAAATTTAGTAGCCACCAAGGTGAGAACCTTGCTTTATTCTTGCCAGTGGCTGTCTGTATCTGTTCACCTCACTTGAAGGTTTCATGTTTACGCCATTCCAGTGAGGTAATGAAACTACAGCGGGTACTCTTTATTCACGGCTCCCGCGTTAGAAGGGGTTAGAGTCCCCCATGGTGAGAAAAAGGGGTTCGGGGCCCCATTGTAAAAAGGGGTTAGAGGCTCCCATTGTAAAAAAAAATGGGGTTGGAGGATTCAGTTGTAAAAAAGGTTAGATTTCCCACTGGAAGGGATTGATAAACCAGTTGAGCAGTTAAAATTTGAGTGTAGGGAATTCGATAAGGGACAAAGGGATTTTAAAATTCAGCACCCGCCTCCAACTGAAGGCGCATTCCCAGTTAGCGAAACCAAGGAACAGGCTCTGGCTGGTTCTGGGGTCGTACATAATGAAGAGGATGAGGTGGCCTGTACAGCTACCTGCCTTGGAACACCTCCACCTATCACCCATCCCCTCCCTAGTCCTCGCCAATGCAGGAGCCCTTTCCTCAGCTTGGTCAGTCCACGACCGAATCAGGGAATTCTTACACCCAGTTTGTTCAAGCAGGCACACCCAGTTTGTTCAAGCAGGCACAGAAACGGAAAGGGGAGATAATTTGCTGCTGAGGAAATTCACTAATGCTACCAGAGGGACAACTAGGGTCCACCGACCCTCGACCACAGGGGAACTTAAAGATGTACTAAGTTCCTTGCCCCATCCCAAGGATGATGTGACTGGATGCTGTAAAGAATTAGAAACCATACTTTTGTGCTATGATCCAACCATTTTTGATCTCTGTATGCTCCTGAAAGGGAAAATTGTTGGACATAGCGAACTTGGGTAAACTGGAAAAGAGACATTAAAGATAGAGACAAAGACAGGCAGAAACATCTGGTAGCCAGAGAACAAAAATTTAAACTAAAAATTGATTGGAGCAAGATAAGCACTTGCAGCCAGAAATATAGATGAAGATGTAGAGGATTTCATTCCTAGATTATCGGACATTTTCTTCACTAATTTAGGAATGGGTGAAGTGGAGGATTGTTGGGGCGAGTTGATGAATAATTTCTGGCCTGAGATATCCCGGATGGCAAAAGATTTGTATGTTGGATGGGAAGCTAAAAACTAGAGTGGAATTAACACCTATTCTTGTTCATTGTCAAGAGCAGCAGTGTAAAAATAAGAAGAAATCCTTAGAGAACATAGAACATATAGTGCAGAAGGAGGCCATTCAACCCCTCGGGTCTGCACCGATCCACTTAATCCCTCACTTCCACCCTATCCCCGTAAGCCAATAACTCCTCCTAACCTTTTTGGCCACTAAGGGCAATTTATCATGGCCAATCCACCTAACCTGCACGTCTTTGGACTGTGGGAGGAAACTGGAGAACCTGGAGGAAACCCACGCAGACATGGGGAGAACGTGCAGACTCCGCACAGACAGTGACCCAGCGGGGAAATCGAACCTGGGACCCTGGTCCTGTGAAGCCAGAAGGCTCCGATTGTACTGCATGCGCCTCCTGTAAATACTGCCCCTATACATACTGTCACTGGCTCTCGGTGCAATTTCACTTATAATAGAGGTCGAGATCAGGGATGGGGTAGAGACCGGCCCTTCAATCCGAGCTGTGGTGAAATGGAAGAGTGCTTAGTGCTATACTTGCTACCAACTTGGTAATTGGAGTAGAAATTGTCCCTTTCAAATTCAACCTACTGTGTTTGTAACCATATAGCATACGACTATTTACCAGCTAGATTCAAAGGACCCTGTGGACTTGCTCACGTTCTTCCAGCCTTGCACCTTGAGCACAATGTTCCGCCTGTTGACCCGGAGTGGGAAGCACGACAGGTCTGGTTATCAGGGCGCAGGACCCCAATTAATCACCCGCAACAAAATAAGCGAAATGGCCCTTTAGACATCACCAGACCGAGTGGAACAGAATGCTGGGCGCGTTACTACCCTGTCACACATCATGCCATCCTTGGGTCAGATTTGAGATTTGGCTAGGCACTTCGAAAACGTGACTGCAAAAGGTATTCGAATTGTTGAACAAGAAGTTTCTGAAATCAGAATTATGACTACAGAACCATATGGCCCTCAACTTCCTTTTACACAGCCGGGGGTGGGGGGGGGGGCATGCTCCATTATTGGACTAAGAGTGCTGGACGTGGATTGGTTACTTTGATAAAACTTTTTGGAACAGCACAGTACAAATTAAGAAGGATAGAGAAGCAGCTGGAGACACTCATTCAGGACTCTGTTGGGGACCGATTTGTGGGATCGAGAGCAGGCTCTTGGGGCATGGATATTGCTAGTATATTTATTCTTATCTCTATTCCGATCTTGGCCACTTGCATCATGTAGGGTTGCTAGAGACTTGCTTTTGGTGCTACTGCTGCCACTGAGACACAGATGATGAATCTAGAGTTTGAACAGCCTAATTCGTTGCTGGATTCTTGAGATAACCCAGGTCTTACTGCAAATGGAAAGACTGGTGAAAATTGAGTTTGATTAACTTCTGCTACCACCCTTATTCATGCAGAACAATGGATTAGTACAATTGGGAACTGTATCTTCACTTCTTCGGGCTCCAGGGGAGTGCCAGGGTACTACCCTGTCCTGTCTGGTTTTAGAATTAAGATTGTTTACTCCTTTCTGATGTTCAGCTAATTCCTCTTTCCTCATTAGCCAAGAAGAAGAAATTCTGGACTGTGGACACCTGCAAAGGCAATGCCAGTCTGCGATTTGCTTTATCTAAGGAAGGTCAGTGGGCTGACATTCCTAATGTTGGGCTTGGAGAAAGTCTATCAGTTGTGACAGTTTTTGGTTATCTGTCACATTGACAGCTTTGGGTCATTGATAGAGCAAAGTTAATTTTCCATTGGTTGTTGGAAACTGTCTATTCAAGAAGGAAAAACGCACAGCAAATACATAATGGGCGGGATTCTCCAGTCACCAACGCCAAAATCGCGTTCGGCCGGAGAATCCCCGTTTGCGCCAAAATCAGGGGTGGCGCTGCTGTTGCAATGCTCCGCCCCCTCCAAAACGGCGCACTCAAAGAGTACGCTGCACGCCGTCGGGGCGGCCTCAGGACGTCACCTTAGGCCCTCCCGACGCGCCGAGTTTCCAACGGCGTGGAACACTTGTCCTTTTCGTTTTCGTGAACCCGGCGTGGCGGCTGCGGACTGAGTGCGGGGAGCAGTTCCGCAGGCTGGGGGTGGGCTCTGGCAGGGACTGGGAACACTGGTGTTCCGGGGGTGGTGAGGATGATTACAGGGGCCAGCTTTTGGCCAGGTCCACGTGCGGTGGGCGCCATGTTGCAGGCGTGGCCACGGACCCCTCAATTCTTTGGCTGTAACTTCGGGTAAAGCCGGGGGCTTTACGCTGCATGCCTGCCAGCCTCCCACCAGATGGAGGATTGGTGCAGCTTTTGCTCCTTTTTTTGGGCATAAATCGCCACTGTTCCCACGCCGGCTTGAGCACTTAGTCCTCAAATCGGAAAATTCAGCCCAATATTTCCAGTCTATTTAATTTCATTCAAATTCCTAGGCATGGGAAATTTGAACGTTAACACTTATTAACAAAGTGTGCATTTCTACACAAGCATTTCAATAAGATAGACAAGAGGTCAAGTCCCTGTAGCAAAAAAATACTGCCACATTTTAGATTATGAATAGGCCTAAAGAAAGATTCTGTGAAACTGAGAAGCATTGTTGAAGTAATAATGAATGCCTTGTTTCACTCGGTCTGCGATGCAACTGACTAGATGTAACATCTAAAAAAAATAAATAGCTATGCCGAGTGGATTAAAATAATATGGTTTGAACTGAACCTATTTCACAGCAATGGGGCATTACAAGTTTTTTTTCCCAGAAATATACCAGTGATCATTTCCTTTCTGGGGAACAAAGCCATATTTGCAGGTCTAACACAAGGCATTATGAATAGCTAACCTGATTTTGGCCTGCTTTAGCTAGTACCAAGCCAACAAGCAAGCAAAGTCCCCATTCTATATTAAGTTAACTGGTGACACACACGGGCGGCACGGTAGCACAGTGGTTAGCACTGTTGCTTCAGTTCCAGGGTCTCGGGTTAACTTCCTGGCTTAGGTCTGTGCAGAGTAGTCACCTTCGCCCCGTGGGTGCTCCGGTTTCCTCCCACAGTCCAAAGGTGTGTAGGTTAGGTAGATTGGCCATGAGAAATTGCCCTTAGTGTACAAACAAGTTGGGTGGGGCTTCTTGGTTCCGGGGATAGGGTGGAGTGTGGGCTTGGGTAGGGTGCTCTTTTCAGGGGCCGGTGCAGGCTTGATGGGCCGAATGGCCTCCTTCTGCACTGTAAATTCTATGATTCTATGATAACAGGGGATGATTCTGGATCCAAGAATGGACCGGTCGAATCCAAAGTCGTCGAAGGTGTTGGCGCTGGCTAGAGAGCTCATGGATCATATGCGGACGGATCGGTGGAGGTTTGGATGGCTGAAGGCGAAGGAGTTCTCATGTTTCTCACACATGCTCCGGGTACAGTCCCGGATCGATTTCTTTGTGATGGACAAGGCACTGCTGGCGGGAGTGGCCGATTTGGAGTATTTGGCAATCGTGGTTTCTGACCACGCACCATTTTTGGTGGATTTTCAGGTGCAGAGAAAGAGGCCCAACGGCCGTGAGGGAGGTTGGATGTGGGGTTGTTGTTTGGTGAGGGGGGTGTGCGTCGCCATTCAACGGTATGTGGAGTGGAATGACACGGGGGAGGTCTCGGCCTCCACGGCGTGGGAGGCACTTAAGGCGGGAATTTATTTTGATCCGGGGAGGGTCAAATAGGGGGAGGGTGGAAAGGGAGGAGAGACCAGTAGACAAGATTTTGAGAGTGATCAGAATTACTTGGAGGTGCCAGAGAGGCAGTGTACGAATACAGGGAAAAAAGGCCAGTAAGTTGCTGGCCCACCAGTTGAGGAAGCAAGCAGCGGCAAGGGGGATTGGTAGGGATGAGAAGGGCAAAGTGGTGTCGGACCCAGAGGGGGTAAATGGGGTACTTGAGGCCTTCTACAGAAGGCTATGAGTCGGAACCTCCGGCGGGGTATGTTGGTAACGGAGGATGTTGGGAGCCTGTGTTTTTGGTTCCTGTTGATATGTAGTCTTCTGAGATTTTATATGCATATGCAAAATGCCTTTAATAAAAATATATATATATTTTTTAAAATTAGCTGGTCACAGTTGGGGCATCATTAGGAGCATTAACATGGTCCTCATTATCCCTGCAGTCAGGGAGGGGGTAAATATAGTAAGGGTTGTGATTATCACTTTGTTCACCATCCAGGATCAAAAATGAACATATGGGTAGTTCAAAATGCTCAGCCGGTTGTTTTCAAAGAAGTGATAAAAATTGATCTTAGCTTTTTCACATTTTGAAATGAACTTAAAATATTACTTCTAGCATGATGATCCTACACAACATTATCGAACACAAATTGCATTGCTCTAATAATGCTGTAGGCACTTTGGGCTGAATGGCCTTCTTCAGTCTTAGAAATATTTCTGCTTTGCCTTTAAAGAAAAGATCAAAGAAAAATACAGCACAGAACAGGCCCTTTGGTCCACGATGTTGTGCCGAACTTTTGTCCCAGATTAAGAACAAATTAATCTACAAGCCATCATTATATTGTGATCCATGTACCTAGCCAATAGCCGCTTGAAGGTCCCTAATGTTTCCGACTCAAGTACTTCCACAGGGAGTGCATTCCATGCCCCCACTACTCTCTGGCTAAAGAACCTACCTCTGACATCCCCCCTATATCTTCCACCATTCACCTTAAATTTATGTCCCCTTGTAATGGTTTGTTCCACCCGGGGAAAAAGTCTCTGACTGTCTACTCTATCTATTCCCCTGATCAAGAATGCCATAGGCCACAGCAAGAATATTTACAAGAAATAACAGAAAAGAAACTTTGCAAAGCTTGTAAACAGTCTGTGAATGATACAGATTAGCTATCTTCACAGAACGGTCACAAGAGGGAAGGATATAGCAGATTAGGAAGCTATTTTGACCATTACGTCTGAACGATCATTCACCTATTACCATTCCCCCTCTACTACCATTCACCCCCTTCTCCTTGTAGCTCAATGCATTCTCCTTATTCAGATAATAATCCAACTCCCTCTTGAAAGCTTAAATTGAACCTGTCTCCACTAAACGCTCATGTAGTGCATTGCAAATCTTAACCACTAGTTGCGTGAACATATTTTTCCTCCTATCCCCATTGCTTCTTTTGTCCTCTGGTTCTCAATCCTTCCACAAATGTAAAGAAGTTTCTCCCTACCCACTCTATCAAGATTCGGAGTACGTCTTAAATCTCCTTGTAACCTTTTCTAATGAAAACAATCCCAATTTCTCCAATCTATCCACGCAACTGAAGTTCCTCATCCCTGGGGCCATTCTTGTGAATCTTGTTTGCATGTTCTAATGCCTTCACAACCTTCCTAAAGTGTGGTGCCCAGAAATGGATGCGATACCCCAGTTGAGGCCAAACTAATGTCGTGTACAAATTCAACAGTGACAAAACCTAGGATGCTGTCTGTTTTATGACCTGCTCTTTCATACTATCTTGCCACCATCAATAATTTACGTACATATGCACTCAGGTACACTGCTCCTGCACCCCTCTAGAATTGTACCCTTTATTGTATATGTCTGTGGTCTTTCTACCTTAATGAATCACTTCACTGCATCATCAGCCATTTTATCCGTCCATTCCAGGGTCCCAGGTTCGATTCCCGCTGGGTCACCATCTGTGTGGAGTCTGCACGTCCTCGCCATGTCTGTGTGGGTTTCCTCCGGCTGCTCCGGTTTCCTCCCACAACCCAAAGATGTGCGGGTTAGATGGATTGGACATGCTGAATTGTCCTTAGTGGGGGTTACTGGGATAGGGTAGATCCGTGGGCTTCAGTAGAGTGCTCTTTGTAAGGGCCGGTGCAGGCTCGATGGGCCGAATGGTCTCCTTCTGCACTGTAAATTGTATGATTCTATGATTCCACCACCCTGTCTATGTTCTTTTGAAATTCAACCCTTCCCTCCTCAGTTCACAATACTTCCAAATATTGAATTGTCCGTAATGTTTGAAATTGTGCCCTACACACCAAGGTCTAGGTCATTTAATAACATCAAAGGTCTCAAAACCTCGGGGATAAATCTTCCTCTTTTCTGAAAGACATCCATTAACCACAACTCAGGTTTCTGGTCACTCAGCCAATTTCATATCCATGTTGCCGCTGTCCCTTTTATTCCAGAAACTTTAACTTTGCTCATCGATGTTGTATGCCACTTTTCTCAAGTGCTTTTTGTATTGAGGAATGACCTAATGCTAACCAATTTCCTGCTATGAAGTCTAATTTTCCATCTTTTGAAACAACTATATCAATTTTAATCTATCCCATTTTGAACAGGTGAGAAATTGTACTGAGAAACAGTAAGAAAATAAATATTTTGAAGAATACGGTAATAGATAAACTTGTAACTTCTCTCTCTCTCTCTTCCCCCCCCCCCCCCCCCCCCCTCCCCCACCCACCCCGGTGTGCTCAAGTTGGAGGAGACATTTGGTCATCTGTGCTCACTTCAGCGGTCTCTCCAACACACAATATTGTTACGGAGCCTACAGTAGAACTTTAGCTCTTCCTGGTCAGTTATGGATCAGCTGGTTCTAATCTCACTTCCCGTTTAGAGGTTAGGCTTTGAGTTTTTGCTTCCAAAAGATGGGTAGCTCAAGTTGGGAAATTTCCTGGCTTGGCTCACCCACCTCAGGAAGAGTGTACAATAAAGCACAATTTCACTGTGCAAAAGGTGTTGTCAGTATGTTGTCAGACTCCCAGACACAGATTGGAGGCATCCACAGGTGCTGAGTGCCATGGGTGGCAAGGCCTAACTCTGTTCTCTTGGACTTTGTCCCAGTTATTTTGTTAAATATTCAGTCTCTATTTTTCACCCCCATTGAACATGCACCCTCACCTGTGCCCAATGGCCCTTATAATCTTAATGCCATAAAATGTCCCCCCATCTTATGACCTTCCATCCTCCATACTAACACACCTAGTATCCACCATGGGCAGCTCTCAGGAGCGATGTTGAGATGAAAACTAAAGACCTGAATATCTATTACAACTTCTAATGAAAACACCCCCATTCATGAAAGCCTATTCGAAACTTTCAATGCCCCTCAAATACTTTTTTTTTTTTAAATAACTATTTTTATTCTCCTTTTTCACATTTTCTCCCAAATTTACACCCACCAACAATGAACAATAATCAGCAACAAATATGTCAATCCCCATAACAATAACAATGATCCCATCCTCCCACTAAATCCTAAACATCAGCCCGCATGTTTACACAAACAAATGACAAAAAATGGAATCGGGGATCACCCATAGTCACCCTTAATACACACAGCCCCCCTCACCCCCAACCCTCCCACCCAAATAATGTTCGATGTTATCCAGTTCTTGAAAGTGCATAATGAATAATGCCCACGACTTGTAGAACCCCTCCGCCCTTCCCCTCAGTTCAAACTTAACCCTTTCAAGAGTCAAGAATCCCAACAGGTCCCTCCGCCATGCCAGGGCACAGGGTGAAGAGGCGATCAACGAGGCGAAGGCTACGATATCTGCCTCTGCACCCGTTTCCAACCCTGGCTGGTCCAACACCCCGAATATCGCCTCCTGGGGACCCGGGTCCAGTTTCACGTGCACCACCTTGGAAATTACCCCAAAAACCTCCTTCCAATACTGCCCTAGCTTTGGACAGGACCAAAACATATGAATGTGATTAGCGGGCCTCCCTGCAATGCTCACACACACTCCTTCAAACAATCGGCTCATCCTCGCCCTCGTCAGGTGTGCTCTGCATACCACTTTCAGCATCAGCCCCAACCTCGCACATGAGGTGGAGGCATTTACTCTCCAGAGCACCTCACACCAGAACTCCTCCTCTATAACCTCTCCCAACTCTTCCTCCCACTTTGCTTTGATCCCTTCCAGTGGTGCCTTATCCTCTTCCAAAATAGCTCTGTACACCGCTGACACTACCCCCTTCTCCAGTCCCCCTGTCGTCAGCACCTCCTCCAGCAATGTCGAGGTCGGTTCCACCGGGAAGCTCTGTATTTCCTTTCTGACAAAATCTCGAACCCGATGTATCTAAACATTTCCCCCTGCTCCAGCCCATACTTCGCTTCCAGCTCCTTCAATCCTGAAAATCTTTTAGAGTCTTAATCCCCTTCTCTTCCCATTTCCAAAAATTTCCATCCCACCTCCCTGGCTCAAAGCTGTGGTTCCCCCGAATCAGCATTTCCCTTGATCCTGCCCCCAACCCGAAGTGTTGGCGAAACTGCCTCCAAATTCTCTTTTTTTAGAAAATTAATTTTTATTAAAGCTTTTTTCAAACAGAATTTTTACGTAACCAATAACAGAAAAATAAAAGGAAAATATTTAACAAAACTAGGTGGCTTTTATCATTATACAAACAGAGAATATACATTAAATGGACAGTACCCCACCTAAGCCCTCCCCCCCCCCCACCCCCTCGGATTGCTGCTGCTGCTGACATTTGAACACTCTCTTAGCAAGTCAAGTAACGGTAACGGTTGCCACTGCTGGGAGAACCCCAGCAAAGACCCTCTCAAGGCAAACTTTATTCGCTCCAGGCTGAAGAACCCAGCTATATTGCTAATCCAGGTCTCCACACTCGGGGGTTTCGAGTCTCTCCACATTAACAAGATCAGTCTCCGGGCTACCAGGGAGGCAAAGGCCAAAACCTTGGCCTCTTTTGCTTCCTGCACTCCCTGATCCTCCGACACCCCAAATATCGCCATTGTTGGATCGGTTTCACCCGCGTGTCCAGAATCCTGGACATGGCCCTTGCAAAGCCCTGCCAGAATTCTTTAAGCGCCGGGCATGCCCAGAACATATGGACATGGTTCATCGGGCTCCCTGAACACCTCGCACACCTGTCTTCCACTCTAAAGAACTTGCTCATTCACGCCGTCGTCATGTGAGCCCGGTGAACCACCTTAAACTGAATTAAGCTGAGCCTGGCACACGATGAGGAGGAATTCACCCTGCCTCGGGCATCAACCCACATGCCATCACCTAGCTCCTCACCCAGCTCCTCCACTGGGGCTTCCTCCGCTTCCTGCAGTTCTTGGTAGATGTCCGACACCTTCCGCTCTCCTACCCAGAAACCACCCTGTCCTGTATCCTACGAGGGGGTAGCAACGGAAATGTCCCCACCTGTTTTTTGAGAAAGTCGTGGACTTGGAGATATCTGAAGGCGTTTCCAGGGGGCAGGCTGAATTTCCCCTCCAGCGCCTTCAAGCTAGGGAAAGTCCCATCTATGAACAGGTTCCTCATCCTTCTGATGCCTGCCCTGTGCCAGCTTTGAAACCCCCCATCTATCTTGCCCAGAACAAATCTATGATTGTTCCATATCGGGGTCCACCATAATCAAATTACTTGACTCCAAGTCCGGGATTTTACCCAGCATGTGCCTCATGAACTCCACGTCATCCCAGATCCCAGAGGGGCCTCACGGTAGCATGGTGGTTAGCATCAATGCTTCACAGCTCCAGGGTCCCAGGTTCAATTCCCGGCTGGGTCACTGTCTGTGTGGAGTCTGCACGTCCTCCCCGTGTGTGCGTGGGTTTCCTCCGGGTGCTCCGGTTTCCTCCCACAGTCCAAAGATGTGCGGGTTAGGTGGATTGGCCATGCTAAATTGTCCGTAGTGTAAGGTTAATGGGGGGGATTGTTGGGTTACGGGTATTCGGGTTACGTAGGTTTAAGTAGGGTGATCATTGCTCGGCACAACATCGAGGGCCGAAGGGCCTGTTCTGTGCTGTACTGTTCTATGTTCTATCAGGGCATAGACGTTCACTAATACCACCCAGGCCCTTGCAGCTTGCCACTCACCGTAATGTACCTGCCCCCCTTGTCCGCCACAATACTCCCTGCCTCGAATGCCACCCGTTTACTAACCAGAATTGTCACCCCTCTGGTCTTCGAGTCTAGCCCCGAATGGAACACCTGGCCCACCCATCCACTCCTTAACCTCGTTTGGTCAGCGAGTGTTAAGTGCGTGTCCTATAGCATGGCCACATCCGCCTTTAAGTGCGAGAACACACGGGCCCTCTTGACCGGCCCGTTCAGACCCCTCACATTCCACGTGATCAGTATGGATGGGGAGTTGACCCCCCCCCCCCCCCCCCTTCCTCCTTCCCGACTAGCCATCTCCCTTTCTCGGCCAGCCACGTGCCCACGCCCCCCGCTCGTCCAGCCCTCCCGCCGGAGGCCCCCCAACCCGACTCTCCACCCGTACCCAAAAGCTGGCTCCCCTTCAGTTAGCAAAGCAGCGCCCCATTCTCCCCCCCCCCCACCCCCCAGTTCCAAGCACCCGCTTAGCAATGATTTCCCCCCCATTACGCTTTCATAAGTCAGCTGACCCATGCTGACCCCGGCCACTCCCGCCTCTATCCCCAATCTTACTGTAGTCTCCTCCTTTGGGCCCCAACCTCCCCTCCCCCACAGGGTGAGAGAGCAAGAGCCTTCCAGATTCTTCGCATAAAACGAGAAACACAACCCGGACGTTACCCTGCCCCCTGAAAAAAAAATAAAAGAAGAAAAGCGGACAGCTTAAATTCTACTACCAATCTTACATCAGGCCAAAACCCGGTTACACATCCCCCTTAGGGCATTTCACCCATGTGCAGCTGTCCTGTTAGTTCGAGTCCAGCTTTTCACGCTTAATAAATCTCCACGCCTCGTCCGGCGTATCGAAGTAATGGTGCCTGGTCTGGTACGTTACCCAAAGCCTCACCGGATGCAGCAGCCCAAACTTCAGCCCTTTGTTGTGGAGGACCGCCTTAGTCCGATTGAATCCCGCACAGCTCTAAGCCAATTCAGCTCCCAGGTCCTGGTATATCCGAATCTCGCAGTTCTCCCACTTACTGCTCCGCTCCTTCTTTGCCCAACGCGGACACGCTCCCAGTCTGTGAAGCGATGGAACCTGATCACCATCGCCCTCGGTGGTTCGTTCGCGCTAGGCTTCCTCGTGAGGACTCTGTGCGCCCCGTCCAGTTCCAAGGGCCGCGGGAAGGCCCCCGCGCCCATCAGCGTTGCCTCCAAATTCTCAATGAAGCTATTATTACCGGACTCCCTTAGTATTTCCACGGAGCTATCGGGAGCGGCGCTGTTGCTAGTGCTTTCAGTCCTGACCCCCTGCACAAACTCTCCTCCATTCTGACCGACTGGGAATCAACCCCTCTGACCCAGCTCTGCACCTTCTCCACATTCGCCACCCAGTACATAGAACATAGAACATAGAACAGTACAGCACAGAACAGGCCCTTCGGCCCTCGATGTTGTGCCGAGCAATGATCACCCTACTTTAAACCCACGTAACCCGTATACCCGTAACCCAACAATCCCCCCATTAACCTTACACTACGGGCAATTTAGCATGGCCAATCCACCTAACCCGCACATCTTTGGACTGTGGGAGGAAACCGGAGCACCCGGAGGAAACCCACGCACACACAGGGAGGATGTGCAGACTCCACACAGACAGTGACCCAGCCGGGAATCGAACCTGGGACCCTGGAGCTGTGAAGCATTGATGCTAACCACCATGCTACCGTGAGGCCCCTAGTAGTACATCAGGTTCGGGAGACCCAACCCCTGCCAGCCTTCCGCTCTGTAGCAGCACCTTTCTCACTCTGGCCACCTTCCTTCCCCATATGAACGAGGTAATCCTTCCCTCAATCTCCCTGCAAAAAGCCTTTGGCAGGAAAATCGGTAGGCATTGAAAAACAAACAGAAATCGCGGCAACACATTCATTTTAACCACCTGTACCCGACCCGCCAGTGACAGAGGGAGACCATCCCACCTTGCCAGATCGGCTTTCACTCTCCCCACCAAGCTAGAGATGTTGTACCTGCGAAGCCTCCCCCACTCCCGGGCAACCTGCACCCCCAGATACTTAAAGTGAGTCCCTGCCCTACGGAATGGCAGCCCCCCCCCCCCCCCCCCCCAACACCCGAGATACCACAAAATACTCACTCTTGTCTAGGTTCAACTTGTATCCCGAGAAAGACCCAAATACTCGTAGTAGCTCCAATATTCCCCCTATCGACACACTCTGTTCCGACACGTACAACAGCAAGTCATCAGCTTATAAGGAGCCCCTCAAATACTTAAATGCCTAATTAAAACAAACAGTATTGTATTCAAAACCCCTCAAAAGAAAATTCACCTGTTATTACCTCCTAGAGCTACCAAACTCTAAACTGATAACACCCCTGTTGGGATTTAGGTTGTGGAAAGCAGCCAACAATTAATAGTGACATGATTACCCTGCGAGGTAATGTTAACAAACAGCTATTGTAACTGTGAGAACAGATTCCATCCCCCCACCAAAGAAAACTGTCGTTGACAACAGACTGGCTTTTTTAAGGGTTGGGTATTTAAATAACCTGACAGTTCCACATATCTTATCTAGCTTTCATGAGTTCTTTCATATCATAGAATTTACAGTGCAGAAGGAGGACATTTGGCCCATCGAGTCTCCACCGGCCCTTAGAAAGAGCACCCCACACCTCCACCCTATCCCACAACTCCACCGAACGTTTTTTGGACACTAAGGGCAATTTTAACACAGCCAATCCACCTAACCTGCACATCTTTGGACTGTGGGATAAACCAGAGCACCCGGAGGAAACGCACGCAGACACGGGGCAAACGTGCAGACTCCGCACGGACAGTGACCCAAGCCGGGAATCGAACCTGGGACCCTGGAGTTGTGAAGTAACTGTGCTAACCACTGTGCTACCCTGCTGCCCACAAGGTGAGAAAGTTTTTGCTACAGTAAAAATGGGCTCTGTTTGAACTCAGTGCTGAGTTCAAAAGGCCCTGCTGAGTTTGGATTTCCCCACATGTGGGAGCTACGACCTCTTGCCTCTCCTGGCAAAAATGGGATATGTTGGAAATTGGGGCGGAACACCAATTCCAGGTACCGTCCACCATTTTAAAGGTCCACGGAGTCTCCACAACTCTTCAAAAATTCAGGCGAGGGAGTTCAAATCCCACCTCACAGTCTTGAGCACAAATTCAGGCTCACACACCCAGTGCAGCAGTGAGGAGTGCTGCACGGTTGGCGAATGCTGTCTTTTGCTGCAGCTGTAGATGGCTCCAACCTATTATTTAGAAGAGCAGCAAGGAGTTTTCCCCAATGTCTTGGCCAATATCTATCTTTCGACCAACATCACTAAACTAGATTATCTGATCATTATCATATTACTATTTGAGATATTGATGTATGCATATTGGCTGCCATATTTCCCTACTTTGAAAAATGCACTCCAAAATGACTTCTTCGGGATGTCCTGAATGCAAGTTATTTTTCCGGACAGCACAATAACATTTTTTCCCCCCCCAACTAGCTTCTTGGGGTCTGTCCCTTTACAATGCATGGTTTAGATTGTGTGTATTGCATAGTGCCATTCACTTGAACCCGAATTTAGGAAATTGTATAAGTCAATTTGTAGATTTAAAGCAGCCTTCCATCTCATTCAGGCAAGCAGGCTGCTGGTCCATTTAGGAGGCTTGCCTGAATGTTGCACCAAGCAGACCTTGAGCATTAATGGTATTCCAGCCCCCCACCCAACCCTCTCACAATTTTCAATTGCAGGCTGCCAACAATTGTCAGGTGCAAACTGGATTATTATAAACTGAATTTCTCCCTTGGTATTTCTAAAAGAGCAACCACACCAGTAACTATATGATAAAAATTAGGAGGTCCAACTTTATTGCCAACATTAGATATGAACATTATGAGTCACTGAGGAAAGTTGAACAAAAATCAATCTACACTACCATGGTAATTAAGGTCTTTCACATCCAAGAACGATCAGTCAAATGAATGCTTCAAACCAGTAGCCACTAGACTATCGTCAAAATCTGATAGAATGAACCGGACACATGTCACAACACAAATATTTAAACTGTCAGCAAATACCAGAGTCCCACAGAAAAAACAGAGGCATTCCAATCCCTACTGATACATTCTGGTGTTGTACAGAGATATACGAGATAAGAAAACAGCTAGTGCTGAGACTCATACACTATACAATTTTTTTCTTAAAAAAGGACTGGCATCTTAGAATGTTTGGTACTTCTGGAGTCCATTTCCTCCTTTCTAAAAAAAAATATCTTCCTTCTCTCACCTCCCAACTTTCACCTCTCCTTTTCTGAAACCAGGGACTCAGACATGGCATCACAACAACTGGTACACCTCTAACTAAACAGATGTAAGTTTCTACAACCAGGAAAGAGAGAGTCATAGGCAAGGCCAGTACTTAATCTAAACATTCACATTTTCTAGCAAGAATTGATGAATAGTCCCACTTCAACAAAATGAGCATAAGAATACCAGGAAGCCATTCAGTCCTTGAGTCTACTCCACCATTCAATTATATTTGTTCTTTACAATGTCACCAATGATAGTTAGAAATATAGTCACTGGGAATAGATTATAAAAGCATTGGCAGTCCAGCTGCTTCGGGTTATCGTGACATGTATCAGTTCATTTGCAACTTACTTACAAAATTGAAATCACAAAGAAAATAATTAAATGGGATATCTTTCCTGTAGAAATTAAATCTTTCGGTTCCAACAATATAGTCAATGAAGCAGATGTTCTACTTGCATTGTACAGAGGGCATTTGCTAAAGTGACCAGGTTGCAAATATAACCTTCCCGAATACTCCAGCTGATTCGGAAACCAGTGCAAGCTCATGATAGGAAACAAAGGCATCAGTTTTCCAATGGTGCCAATCTTGGCTGTAAATCCCTTCCTGCCCATGTGTGTGGAGTACAATAATTTGGGCAAGGCAATTAAATTTCCAACTCACTGAAACAGCCATGATGAGGGTCCAAAGGAGTCTTTCATTTGGCTTTCAGGTTTCCCATCTCTGTAACTATCTCCATCAACAATGAGAATGCTGCATTCTTCCAACTCTGGCCTCTTATACATCCCTTATCTTTGACTCACCATTGGTACCTGTGTCATCAGCAATCTAGGCCTTAAGATCTGGAATTTCCCTCTCTTGTCCATGCACCGTCAATCCCCTACACCCTCTCTGCTTCCGTCCCGCCTTCAAGACACTACTGTACTTTAAAATCTCTCGACAAAAGATTTGGCCACCTGTCTTAAAGTCTTCCTCTTTGATTCGTTTTCAGTTTTCTGGGATTATGCTCCTGTGAAGCTCCTGTGAAGACTTTTTCATCTGAAAAAAAAGGTGATGCCTACCAGAGGAGGATGAACGTTGCATATAGAGATTACCTGCTCTTCCCTGCACTGGGAATTATTTTTGCTGCTGGATAAGGAAAACAAGATACAAAATAACCCCCCCCCCCCCCCCCCAAAAAAAGGAACAAATCAAGGTACAGAACGCTTGGAAAAGTCACCAGCAAAACTTGTGAAAAAAGGTTCAGAACATGCTCAGTTTGGTAAAGTTCGGATTTTTTTCAACTCACATTTTATGTATGTTAAGTCTGTAGTTTGCTGAATGACGTTTGTTAAAATTGTGAATTGGGTCAAATTGGGGGCAGCATGGCGACACAGTGGTTAGCACTGCTGCCTCACAGCACCAGGAACCCAGGTTCAATTCCAGCCTTGGGCGACTGTCTATGTGGAGTTTGCACATTCCACCCATGTCTGCGTGGGTTTTCTCCAGGTGCTCCGGTTTCCTCCCACAGTCCAAAAATGTGCCGGTTGGGTGGATTGGCCGTACTGAACTGCCCTTAATGTGCAGACTAAGTGGAGTTACAGGGATAGGGTGCTCTTTCAGAGGGTCAGTGCAGAATTGATGGGCCGAATGGCCTCCTTCTGCACTGTAGGGATTCTATGAAAATGTTTATGTAAATTTAAAAGGATACTCCCTCCATGTTCTATCGAAGGATAAAGTTGATTTGGATAATATTTTCATTGTTAAGAATCTCACACATATATTTTGACTGTTTTTAAATGTACAACCCAGATCCAAAGTTTTGGCAATAACTTAACAGGAGGACAATTCCCTCTTATTTAATTAAAAAACACGATTACGCAAGTAGGCTTTGCGGAATACAGAGATGGAGAAAAATGGACTTTGGAAAAAGGAATAAAATAACCCCCATAAAACACACAGGCAATAAGCTTTTTCATGGGATATGAGTGTCACTGGGAAGGCTAGTATCTATTGACCTTGAGAAGGTATTGGTGAGCGAATCAGCATGATTTTAAAACTGCAGTTACAGATTTCACTTGATTGCAGTAAATCACTCTAATTTTATTCTTGCAGTTCACAACATTAGCTGCAGAAATGCACATACTCAAAAGAGAGAAATGCAACTATCATGCGGTTTATTCTAGAACATAAGACATCATGCCATTCATTTATTCCTTTCCACCCTCATAGCCTTGGCTCTATGGCAGAATTGTTGCCTCCAAGTCAGAAGTTTGTGACTTTAGAATCCCTGTCCACAACCTTGGTTGGGCATCCTGAGGTTGTGAATGACAGTATATAAACACAAGTTCTTTCTATCCCACTGTTTAACATGTAACAAGCCACGCTTTCAAAATCAATTTACAATCTGGATAGTATGCAAGCTCAGTCTCTGATGACTCCACTTCCAAATTGCTCACATTTCCCAAGGGGATTAGCTGCACTTAAACCACAACAAGGAGGAGCATCAGAACAGGCTCAGGATCAGCTGCCCACCGATTATTCTTCTCCTTCATTACAAAAAAAAGTGGTCTGTGATTAAGCTGTTATTTTGGCAGACGGTTGCGTGTATGAGAGCGGGTCCGGAGTGACCCGGTCTTCTGCTTAGCTTAGTTGCTAGCACTCATCTCAGAAGCAGAGTATTATGAATTCTTGCCGCACTTAAGTTCATAATGTGGACTGACAGTTCAATACATTATTGAATGAGCGCTGCATGGTTGAATGTACTGTCCTTTTGATGAATGTCGAACCAAAATTTTGCCTACTCAGAAGGGCATTAAAGACGGAGGAACATCAGCATTTCTCCCTCAGTGAACATCACCAGACTAGTCATTCTGATCTTGCTCGGCGCAAATTGGGTTGCTATATTTTTCTTAAAGAAAGCTATTTGTGGGAAACATTTTGATATGCTTAGAGAGATGTTAAAAGGTGCTATTCAAATACAAGTTCCTTTGTTGCTTTTTTATTCTACAACTAACATTAGTCCAAAGATGTGCAGGTTAGGTGGCTTAGTCATTCTAAATTGTCCCTTTGTGTCCAAAGGTTAGGTGGGGTTATGGGATTACAGGGATCGGGCAGATGAGTGGGCCGAGTTAGGGTGCCCTTTCAGAGGGTCAGTGTAGACTTGATGAGCTGAATGGCCTCCTTCTGCAAGTCATAGGGATTCTATGATATCTTCTCGAACAATGAAATATAGCTGAGATTATTTTGCTAAGGAGCAAGCCTTATCCAGTTGTCCTATGGTACTCAGGGTCAAAATTTGCTGCAGTGGGGCATCGCATGGCATGAACCATCAGCTAACCTTTTCTCAACACCCTTCAGCTCAATACTGGAAGAATGGTAATACAGCAAGGGCAACAGGGCATCTGGGGCCTTGATGAATTATAGAACAAGTAAGTCCATAATCATAAGCAATAACATTGAAGGAATTAGATGGGGGAGGAGGAACAGAGAAACAGGATAAATTACAGTCAAACCACAAAAGGAAAATAAAAGAGGGAAGAGAGAGACAACAGGGATGCAGAAAGGTACAGTAAGAAAAAAAAAGTAAATATTTAGAATCTTTCACAAGAATTTACCGCATTCAGGAACAAAGTTGAACTATTCCCTTTCTGGGCCGGAGAAGTTAAATAGTATGGCATTAATTATCTCTTTGTTAAAAGATTTGGATTTTTTAAAAAACCCCAGCATATTTCCTCTTAACATGGACTCAATAGTCAGTTTGTACATAAATGACCTGTAATGTGAATTCGCTGTTATTTTTCCTAAGCAAGATTTGGGCTTTTGTGTAATCACAATGCTTGACCTGAACATTAGGCACAAGTTTTCAAAAGCTACGCAGCCTTGACACTTTTACACCCAGACGATAATGGTTATTTGAATATATTTTAAATGTGTCATGGGAAGCCCCTAGATTTACAAAGCATTGAGAAAACCCAGCAACTAAAGGCTGCCTGGCTCTCGGTTATCTCTATTTTTACTTCTTAGGACAAACTGAATATTCACTTTCATTTCAGCTAAGTATTTTTTGTTATTGGGACTACATTAACATTACTTCCTGGATATTTTTAAAAAAGGCAATTATTTCGCTGGAAGCAAAGGCATCGAGGTGGAAACGCACATTTGGGAAGCGGTTGTTACCAGTTGCTGTGACAACGAGCACACCCCTTGGAAGAAAATTAAATGATGTGGGTTTTCTCGATTTGAGGCGCTGTGCTTTTCATAATTCAGATACTATTTCTAGAATGGATCCATTGCAGCTTTTCCGATACATTTTGCCATAGACGTAGCCATGGCAACAGAAAGGGAGAGTGTAAAAGGGTGACATAAAGCAGCCAGAGGAACTGGATTGATTTCATCAGGCACGTTTTGCTCCGAACAGTAACCTTCCCATTCTGGCAGGAATCAGTAGATACTTTTGCCCACCATGTGTCTCTATTCAATTTGGTAACAGATGACTGAATGCTGTTGCCAAACTCCAAACGAGCCCAGGTACGCAAGTGAGCCCCACACTCTTGTCATCTCTTTAAAAACTAACTCAGCTGTCTCTTTTTGACATCCCACAAGCTTATTTTCAAACACTATTTAAGCTTCAGAAAATGTGCTGCGTGGACACACGAATCGTAACTGTTCCACGTACCTTCAAACAAGTGGTCCTTGGCACGTGTGCCCCTACACCGGAGAGAGAGGAAAAAAAACTATCGCACGTTTCAAAAAGCAGTAAAGTCATCCACTGCTGATGGGGGAATGGACTCCACCCAGGGGATGGGCTTGGAGGAGAATTGTGTTCTCAGCTGACGTCTCTCCCTACTCGATGTCACTTCCTTTTAAGCACACCCCTTGGAAGAAAATTAAATGATGTGGGTTTTCTCGATTTGAGGCGCTGTGCTTTTCATAATTCAGATACTATTTCTAGAATGGATCCATTGCAGCTTTTCCGCTCTGACTTTTAAAGCTCTGACTTAGCCTGGAGTAGTCTATGAGGTGCTTCTGTTCTGTGTGATACATTCCTCCACACCTCCCCCTCCCTCTGCCCCTTTCTTGGAGGTTAGCCCATGATTTCTTTTTGACACCGTAGCCCCTGCAAACAGAAGGCAGCTTTGTGGTCTCAGATTCACGTGTGTTTAAACTGCAGCTAGGCGGTCTTATTTCCTCATGCCCCTCCCTTTTCCCCCACCACACAAAAAAAACATTCTGCAAGTTCTGCTGTCTCTCAAGTTCTGCTGTCTCTGTGACTTCTGGGCGCTTTCGTTGAAGTCCAACTGTTTGAGCAGACAGACCCCACCCGAATACTAATGAATCAAACAAATACCAGGGAGGCGACAGGAGGTGGAAGGTAGCAGAAATCAGATACTGTATTCAATACCATCACAGCAGAATAAAGACCCTCCCTTTTATAGGGAGTTAATTGGACTGAAGACTCGGGTTAGCTCCACTTGTGTTGGCTAGGGTGAGTGAGTGCTGGTCTGCCTGAATTCACCTAGTCAACCCCAATCCAGGCTGAGGAGACGCCTTGTCTATGAGTCACCACTCTAATTGCCTCAGCCATATTTGGGTTGTCTGATCATGCTGTATGTAATGCACAAATTCATTATTTCAGCCTGTCTTTTCTATAAATGTTTCTTCCTACGCTTATGTATGACATGTTAAACTATACAGCAGGCACTAAACTTGGATACATATGTAATAACTTTTCAAATACAGGAATGTTAAAAGAGATAACATCTATCTATCCACCCCATCATTAAAATTTTGAATTCCCCTCAAGAAGAATGTGAAGCATCTGAAAGTGTGTGTTTGGGGCGTTTCAAAAAGATTTAGAAACACAATAATTAAAGTAGTTTCCTTCAAGTGCAACTCCTTGTACACTTTTAAGAATTTCAAGTTGGGACTTCCGGTGGCGGCTATGAAGGAGTAAGTCACACAATTGGTGGCTCCCGCTCTGGTTGGACTTTTGGACCTTTCCCCCCGATCTTTTAACGGACTTGAATTGTAGAACGGATGTCAGTGGCAATTCTCTACTGAATTCCCACTTCGGTGCATGGTGAAAAGGACTAGAAGTGTTCGCAAGGGCAGAAATAAAAAGACAAGAGAAGACTTGGGCTGTAGTTGCAACAGGAGACAGCATGGCGGAGGGGCGAACCTCTGGTTTGTCGACCCAGCAGTCTATGGAGCAGCTGATGCAAGTCATCCAGGAGGGCTTTGCTCCGCAGAAACGGGACTGTTTGGAACCGATAAAAGCGTCAGTTGAGTGGCTGGAGTTCAGGTTGGACACCCAGGATGAGGCGATCCAGAAGGTGGAGAAGGTGCTGGCTGAGCAGGAGGAGCATCAGACTGCGGTGGAGCTGGAGGTGGGGATGCTGAGGGACCAGCAAAAGAAGCTTCTGGAGAAGGTGGAGGACCTAGAGAATAGGTCCCGCCGGCAGAACCTAAGAATTGTCGGGCTCCCGGAGGGGTCCGAAGGAACGGACCTTGGGGCATATGTTGCAGGCATGTTTGAGAAGCTGCTGGGGAATGGGGCATTCTCCCGGCCCTTGGAGCACCTGCAAAGAAGCCGCGAATGGGAGATCCCCCGAGGGCTATGGTGGTGAGATTCCACAGGTACTCGGATAAGGAGCGTATTCTGCAGTGGGCCAAGCAGACATGGAGCTGTAAGTGGGACAATAGCATCCTGAGGGTTTACCAAGACCTGAGCGTGGAGGTGGCCAAGAGGAGAGCAGGCTTCAATCAGATCAAGGCGATCCTATTCATGAAAAAGGTAAAGTTTGGACTGTTATAAACAGCCCGTCTCTGGGTCACGCATGAGGATCAGCACTTTTACTTTGAGTCGCCTGAAGTCGTGTTGGGCGTTGCAAGAAAGAAAGGGCTGAGGAAGGACTGAGAACTTTTGAACTTGGCTGCAATGTTCGTGTTTCTATTTTCTCTGTTTTGTTTCTCTGTTTTTGTAAAACGTTTCTCATTTTGCTTGGAACCAACAGTAGAGCTGGGTGAGTTTAGGTTTTCATTTGCACTGTTGGGGGATGGTATTGTGCTAGTTTTGATCTTAGTTTCTTTCTGTTGGGCAATTGTGTGGGGATTGTTTGATGTTGGAGTTTGTTTGCATGAGCAGTGGGGAGGGTACGATAGGTGGGAGACTATCTAGCGCCGGGGATGGGGGCTACCAAGCTAGCTGGGTGAGCTAGCTCTCGGAAGCACAGTGGGGTGTGTGCATATGTTTGGTTTAGGAAAGGGATTGGGTTACAGGGTGTTGTTGCTGGGGGGGGGGGGGGGGGGGGAGGTGAATGTTCTTCCGGCGAGGGAGGGACTTGGGCTGAGGGACAGAGAGGAGGTCGGGGGCGGGGGCTGCCTGGGGATGAACCAGTGGAGGCGCGAACCACGGGCTAGTGGCGGGCCTAAAAAAGGGGATGTTGGATCGGCGGGGGGGGGGGCAATGAGCTCTCCAACTAGGCTGATCACCTGGAATGTTTGAGGGTTAACTGGGGCGGTCAAAAGGGCACATGTGTTCGCGCATCTTAGGGGATTGAAGGCCGACGTGGTAATGTTGCAGGAGACGTACCTTAAGGTACCGGACCCGATTAGACTGAGGAAAGGCTGGGTCAGCCAGGTGTTTCACTCGGAACTAGATTCAAAGACTAGAGGGGTCGCGATCCTGATCAATAAACAGGTGGTGTTTGAGGTGGGTAGAACAGTCTCGGATGTGGGAGGTCGATATATTATGGTCAGTGTGAAACTGGAGGGGCTGCAGGCGGTATTAGTGAATGTATATGCGCCAAATTTGGATGATGTGGAGTTTATAAAGAGGATACTGGGGAAGATACCGGACCCGGAGTCGCACAGGTTGGTCATGGGAGGGGACTTCAATACAGTTATTGACCCTGGCTTAGATCAGTCAAGCTCGAAAATGGACAAGGTGCCAGCAATGGCAAAGGAATTAAGAGGGTTCATGGAACTGATGGGGGGCGGGGGTTGGATCCATGGAAGTTTGGGCAGCCGAGGGCGAGGAAGTTCTCCTTCTACTCACACGTGCACAAAGTGTGCTCCAGGATTGAATTCTTTATTTTGAGCAGGGCCTTTCTGGCAGGGGTGGTGGACACGGGGTATTCGGCGATCACAATCTCAGACCATGTTCTACGCTGGGTTGACCTGCAGGTTAGTAAAGACAGTAACCAGCTGCCGCACTGGAGGTTAGATGTGGGTCTTTTGGCGGATGAAGGGATGTGCGAGCGGCTGAGGAAATGCATCCAAAACTACCTGCAGGTCAATGACACGAGAGAAATTTCAGCAGCGGTGGTTTCGGAAGCACTGAAGGCGGTGGTAAGGGGGGAGCTGATCTCGATCAGGGCTCATAGGGAGAAGGTTGACAGGGCAGACATGGACCGACTGGTAAAGGAGCTATTGCAGATCGATAAGAGGTATGCGGAGACCCCAGAGGCAGGGCTTTTAATGGAACGGCGGAGGCTGCAGGCGGAGTTTAGCTTGCTGACCACAGTGGAGCAGCTGAGAAAGGCAAGGGGGGCGATTTATGAACATGGGGAGGCCAGCAGAAAGCTTGCACAGCAGCTTAGGAAGAGGGACGGCGCCAGGGAGGTAGGGAAAGCAAAGGACAGTGAGGGGAACCTGGCTGGTGATTCGGTAGGGGTGAATAAGGCATTTAGAGATTTTTACAGTAGGCTATACAGGTTGGAACCCCCCTACGGGGCCGGAGGGGATGAGGCGCTACTTGGAGGGGCTGAATTTCCCAACGTTGGACGGAGAGCAGGTAGAAGGGCGGAGGGCCCC
This sequence comes from Scyliorhinus canicula, assembly GCF_902713615.1. NCBI lineage: Eukaryota > Metazoa > Chordata > Chondrichthyes > Carcharhiniformes > Scyliorhinidae > Scyliorhinus > Scyliorhinus canicula. The sequence goes on from NC_052146.1 coordinate 178,606,419, forward strand.
AATTGGGCTGGAAGTGATAGTGGAGGGCTTAAAGACCATGCAGGAGGGTATGGCCCCGGGTCCAGATGGGTACCCAGTGGAGTTCTATAAAAAGTTCTCTGGGATACTGGGGCCAGTGTTGTTGAGGATTTTCAATGAGGCAAGGGAAAGAGGGGTGCTGCCCCCAACGATGTCACAGGCCACGATTTTGCTGATTCTTAAGCGGGACAAGAACCCGGAGATGTGTGGGTCCTACTGGCCGATATCCCTGTTGAATGTGGATGCCAAGTTGTTGGCCAAAATCTTGTTCTCCAGGATTGAGGACTGTGTTCTGGACGTTATTGGGGAGGACCAGTCGAGGTTTGTTAAGGGTAGGCAGTTAGTGGCCAATGTAAGAAGGCTGTTAAATGTGATCATGATGCCCCCGGAAGGTAGGGAGGTGGAGGTAGTGACCGCAATGGATGCAGAAAAGGCTTTTGATCGGGTAGATTGGGACTATCTGTGGGAGGTACTGGGACGGTTCGGATTTGGGTGGGGCTTTATTGACTGGGTCAGGTTACTGTATCAGGCTCTGGTGGCAAGTGTGCGGATGAACAGGACAACTTCAGACTACTTTAGACTGCACCAGGGAGCGAGATAGGGATGCGCCCTTTCCCCACTGTTTGCGCTGGCAATAGAGCCATAGGGAATCGCTCTGAGAGCTTCAAGGGGCTAGAGGGGACTGGTCCGGGTGGCGAGGTGGGGGGGGGGGGGGGGGGGGGCTGGAGCTTAGGGTTTTGCTCTATGCGGATGATCTACTTCTGTACGTTTCAAACCCATTAGAGGGGGTGGAGGAAATCATGGAGATTTGAGGGGAATTTGGCCGGTTTTCAAGGTATAAGCTAAACATGGATAAGAGTGAGATGTTTGTGGTTCAGGCGAGGGGGCAGGAGGGGCGACTGGGAGAGTTGCCGTTCAGGTCAGTGGGGGGTAGTTTTAGGTACCTGGGCATCCAAGTGGTGCGGGAATGGGACCGGCTGCATAAATTGAATCTGGCCCGGCTAGTGGACCAAACGAAGGACAATTTCCGGAGATGGGATGCGCTCCCGTTGTCGCTGGCCGGGAGGGTACAAATGGTGAAAATGACGGTCCTCCCGAGGTTCCTATTTGTATTTCAATGTCTCCCCATTTTTATTCCGCGGTCCTTTTTTAAGCGGGTCAACAGGGTGATCATGGGCTTCGTCTGGGCGGGCAAGTGAGGTAATGCTCGAGCGGACCAAGGGAGAGGGTAGGCTGGCGCTGTCAAATTTTAGTAATTATTACTGGGCGGTTAACATCGCCATGATCAGGAAGTGGGTGATGGGGGAGGGGTCAGCGTGGGTGCGTATGGAGGCGGCTTCTTGTAAGAGCACCAGTCTGTGGGGCATTGGTAACTGCGCCTCTGCTACTCCCGCCGGCGAGGTACTCCACCAGCCCCGTGGTGGTGGCAGCCCTGAGAGTTTGGGGCAAGTGTAGGCGGCATGTCGGAGCAGTGGGAGCATCGGTCTGGGCCCCAATTTGTGATAACCACCGGTTTGCCCCGGGAGTATGGATGGGGTGTTCTGGGTATGGTGGCGAGCGGGGATTGAGAGGATGGGGGATTTGTTCATAGCGGGGAGCTTTCTGAGTATGAGGGTGCTGGAGGAAAAGTTTGGGCTGGCGAGGGGAAACAAATTCAGATACTTGCAGGTGCGAGACTTCCTTCATAAACAGGTGGCAACCTTCCCGCTCCTACCGCTGAGGGGGATTCAGGACAGGGTAATTTCCAGAGGGTGAGTAGGGGAGGGGACCATTTCGGATATCTATAAGGAGTTTATGGGGTCGGAGGAGATGCAGACCGAGGAGCTGAAGCGTAAGTGGGAGGAGGAGCTGGGAGGTGAGATAGGGGATCGCTTATGGGCAGACACGTTGAGTCGAGTAAACGCGTCTGCAACATGTGCCAGGCTCAGCCTGATACAATTTAAGGTTGTTCACAGGGCTCACATGACAGTGGCCCGGATGAGCAGATTCTTTGGGGTGGAGGACAGGTACACAAAATGCACAGGAGGACCTGCGAACCATGTCCATATGTTTTGGACATGTCCAAAGCTTTGGGGAGTTTGGCAGGGGTTTGCGGACGTCATGTCCAAGGTTTTAAAAACAAGGGGAATGCTGGGTCCAGAGGTAACGATTTTCGGGGTGTCGGAAGATCCGGGAATCCAGGAGGAAAAAAAGGTGGATGTTCTGGCCTTTGCTTCCCTGGTAGCCCGGAGACGGTTACTATTGGCTTGGAGGGACCCAAAGCCCCCGACGTCGGAGACCTGGTTATCGGACATGGCTAGCTTTCTCTGTTTGGAGGAAATTAAGTTCGCCTTGAGAGGTCCACTGTTAGGATTCACCTGGAGGTGGCAACCATTCGTCGACTTCCTTGCGGAAAATTAATCGTCAATAGATGAGGGGGGGGGGGGGGAGTAGTTTAGGTTAGAGTAGGAGGGTAATAAGGGTGGAACCTGTACGAAAGGTAAACGGTTTTTGCACTAAGTTTATGGTTTCATGTATCTTGTCTATTTTGCTGTTGTTTCTATACCAAAAATACCTCAATAAAATGTTTATTAAAAAAAAAGAATTTCAAGTTGGAGATAAAGGTGGTGTAGTTCATTGAATATTCAACACCAGCATTGATGTATGGTGCGGGTGGCCCCTAAGGAAAAGATAAATACCATGCAAAATAAAAACTCCCAAAATCTTATGCCACACGTCAAAAATAGACTGAAAAGACAAATCTGATTAAATTATTGCGCGTTGCAGCATGACCAGACAACCTACAGACGGTTAGGTGCGTAAAGCCACCAGACAGTGTTATTGCTAGTTGTGGCTCAATGGTTACATTTTTGCCTCTCTATTGGAAGGTTATTGTTTCAGAGCCAGCACAAAATCTGGGCTGGCATTTGAATGAGCTACTGAGAGTTGTTTGGATTGGATTTGGATTTCTTTTATTGTCACGTGTAAATGAAAAGTATTGTTCTGCGTACAGTCCAGACAGATTATTCCATACATGAAAAAAATGCATAGGGCATACATAAATAAACAATGTAAATACATAGACACAGGCATCGGGTGAACCATACAGGAGTTCAATTCTATTCCGTAGAGAAGATGCGTGAAGAGATCAAATCAGTCCATATGAGGATCATTTAGGAGTCTGGTAACAGTGGGGAAGAAGCTATTTTTGAATCTGTTAGTGTGTGTTCTCGGACTTTTGTATCTCTTGCCCGATGGAAGAAGCTAGAAGAGTAAATAACCCAGGTGGGAGGGGTCTTTGATTATGTTGTTCACTTTCCCAAGGCAGCGGGAGGTGTGCTTGATGGACTGGGCTGTGTTCACAACTCTCTGTAGTTTCTTACGGTCTTGGGTCGAGCAGTTGCCTTACCAAGCTGTGATGCAGCCAGATAGGATGCTTTCTGTGGTTCTATCCCAGTTGATGTTGTAACTGGACGGGAATATCCCAGAATGGAACCCTGGCTCACAAGACCATAACTTTGTTTTATAAAACCTGGGGGAGCAGTCTCAAGACCGCTAATTAATTTTAACAACAAAAAAAATTATGAAACATGAAAACATTGGATTATGATGCAATGTGTCTTTACTCCCCCCCCCCTTAACTTAAATGCACACAGGTTTTAGGATTAACACAGATTACAAAGTACATCTCAATATACAATGGTCTCATTAACACAGTCTCTTTTAAACTCACAAGATGACTGTGGGCAAATACACTCTTCATTCTGAGTCCCAAGTGAATGTTTGTGGATGTCTCTTCAGAATCACCCCAGATGATTGTCACCTGAGAGTTTCCAAACTCCACTCCCAAAAACATGTTTTAAAATCTTCTCTCATAATAATGCTTTCCCTTAGTGGTTTGCATTCTGAAATCCAGACCACGTTTTCCAAATAATACTTTTAAACAAAGCTTCCACTCCATTTTTAACAGTGAATCCAATCTAGGATTTTACACCAACCCCTTTCGGATTTCTTTGTCTTAACTGCTGTGCAAGCAATTCACAATTGCTTTAACTCTTTGTTATAACCTGCCTGTTTACCACTGGCTGGGGACAAATGGCAATCCCACAATCCTTAGGAAGTATGAGCTTCCCCAATGAGGGGGCGGAGAAATCATTAGCAGATTCCCTGCATAAATAGAGCTGGCCAGTATGGAACCGGCTAGAGAGGAGTGAGCAGCAAGGAAGTTACCGCCGCCGCCTGTTATTGTAAATAAATGTTATTTCTTTCTGTCCTACAACTTGTGCTGGATTCTTTGTGGCCCTCACAAAATTGGTGACGAGGGTTAAAGTGAATAGCTGTCTACGCTGCTGAAGCTACCTCCCTGGATTTATGTTGGAAGTTTTTTTTTTCTGTTACACCATGTCTCTGTATGGATGTTTGGATGTCTTTGATGCTGCGCTGGAAAGTTAGAACCAGTATGCACAACGGATGCGTTACTATTTCCGGGCAAACAACATCACCGAAAATGAGTGTCAGGTGGTCATTTTGCTCACCGCCTGCATACGTTTGGGGTGATTAGGAGCCTTACATACCCAGCTGTGCCGGACAGCAGGGCGTTTGATGAACTTGTGACCTTAGTGGGGCAACATTTTAACCCAACCCCGTTCGCGATAGTCCAGCATTACCGGTTTAATACCGCTGAGAGGACCCCAGGAGAATCCCTTGCAGAGTTTCTATCCAGGCTACGCAGGATTGCGGAGTACTGTGACTATGGTGAGACAGTGTCAGAAATGTTAGGCGACCGTTTGGTTTGCCGTATTAACAATGCGGCCATCCAGAGAAAAGTTGTTAGCTGTGCCAAATTTGACTTTTCAACAGGCCATTCAAATAGTATTGTCCAGAGAGAGCGCAGAACGGAGAGTGCAAGTGTTACAGGGAATGGAGGTGTATGCCTTGGGGCGTAACCCCTTCCGTCCAAAAGCTTCTCCCCGCACCCCTGCGGTACCTTGGGTGGGGTGGCATCCGGATTGACGCTAGTGGCTGCCGGACGTTCCTCCCCAAAGGGAGCCTTCTCCAGAACCAATGGATGAGGAGCCGTGTCGGACTTGTGGGCACTGACTCCATCGTGGACGCCGGTCCTGGGGCTGCCAGAGGTGCCATCGTTCCGACACCAACTGGGGCCAGCCCATGGGCCGTACCTTCCATTTGGATGAATATGCGGCAACTATCCCCGAGGACGTGGAGATGGAGGATGACTGCCTGCAGCTGCATTGCGTGGCAGCTCCCCGTGTGGCCTCCATTAAGGTGACAGTACGGGTCAGTGGTCATCCGCTTGAGATGGAGTTGGACACTGGCGCAGCTGTCTCCATGACCGCCCAGAGGACATTCGACTGCACCAAGCAGGGTATACAGACCCTTACATTAACCCACACACAGGCCAGGTTGGCCACCTACACGGGGGAACCATTGGACATTGCAGAAACTACGATGACACCTGTTGTTTATGGACGCCAGGAGGAGCATTTCCCACTTATCGTGGTGCGTGGCCACAGGCCCAGCCTGTTGGGTCGGGACTGGTTGCGCCACTTGCGGCTGCAGTGGCAGCACAACCTCCAAACAGGTTCTGGAGTGTTAACGGAGGTACTATGACGGTACCCAAATGTATTGCAGCCCGGTTTGGGGAAAATAAAAGGGGCCGTAGCCTGTATCCAAGTCAAACCAGGAGCCACGCCGCGCTATTTCCAGACGTGCCCGGTGCCTTACGCCTTGCTCGAGAAGGTAGAAGGGGCGCTCACTCGTTTGGAGTCCTTGGGTATTATCAGGTCCGTCCGTTTGACTGACTGGGCAGTGCCAATTGTACCTGTAATGAAGCTAGATGCCACAGTTTGTTTGTGCGGCGACTATAAACTTGCAGTGAATACGGCTTTCCGGTTCAACTAATATCCAATGATCCGCATAGAGGATCTCTACGCAAAGCTTGCAGGCGGACCTTCATTCACGAATTTAGATATGAGCCATGGCTACCTACAGTTGGAGCTGGATCCTGCCTCCCGGCCATATGTAACGATTAATACACACCGGGGCCTGTATGAATATACACGGTTGCCCTTTGGAGTATCCTCTGCCTGTGCTATCTTTCAACGCGTCATGGAGGGCATTTTGAGAGGTTTACCGTGTGTTGCTGCCCAGTTGATCGATGTTTTGATTGCAGGGACATCGGAGCAGGAACATTTGGAAAATTTGGAGGCTGTCCTTAGACGCTTTTCAGAGGCTGGAGTCCGTTTACATCGTACAAAGTGTATCTTTCAGGCGAAGGAAGTAGTCTACCTAGGTGGACCGCGAAGGTTTGCACCCTGTCGCAGAGAAGGTGCGTGCAATTCAATAGGCCCCTGCCCTGACTGACACTTCGCATCTCGTTCCTCCCCAATCTGGCAACTACGCTGGCCCCGTTGCACCTTCTGCTAAAGAAGAATCTCACCTAGGTTTGGTGTCAGCTGCAAGAAACCGCTTTTCGGCTGGTAAAACAACAATTGTCGTCATCTGGGTTACTAACCCACTATGATCCTGCAAAGCCTTTGCTCGTCACATGTGATGCATCCCCGTATGGTATTGGGGCCGTCCTGTCCCACAAGATGGAGAACGGGGCCGAGCGGCCGATAGCTTTCGCCTTCCGGACATTGACTACAGCGGAAAAGAACTACACGCAGATCGAGAAGGAGGGCCTGGCAGTGGTCTTTGCGGTGAAACGCTTCCACCAGTATGTGTATAGCCGCCACTTCACTATCGTGACTGATCATTAGCCTCTGCTGGGACTTTTCAGAGAGGATAAGCCAATTCCACCCATTGCTTCCACACGGATCCAGTGTTGGGCTTTGTTGCTCGCTGCATACGAGTATTCTCTGGAGCATAAACCAGGAACCCAGATAGGGAATGCCGACGCACTGAGCCGATTGCCTTTGTCGACCGGCCCCATGTCGGCCCCCACGACCGGCGATGTGGTTGCAACCCTAAATTTTATGGACACCTTGCCTGTCACGGCATCACAGATGCGTAAGTGGACCCAGACGGAGCCAGTCCAGTCAAAGATTCGGCACATAGTCCTGTATGGTGGGCAGCATAGACAGCTCCCAGGCGAGTTGTGGCCATTTTCCTCCAAGCTGTCAGAATTTAACGTGGAAGACGGTATCCTCTTGTGGGGGACGCGTGTGATTGTCCCGGAAAAAGGACAGGAGCTGATGCTAAGGGACTTGCACAATGGGTATCCGGGTGTGACCAAAGTGAAAATGTTTGCTCGGGTGTGACCAAAATGAAAATATTGCCACGGAGTTATGTCTGGTGGCCAGGCCTCGACACCAACATTGAGAAGGTGGCCCAAAACTGCTCCATTTGCCAGGAGCATCCGAAGCTTCCGCTGGCCGCGCCCCTACATCACTGGGAATGGCCAGGGTGGCCTTAGGCGCGCTTGCATGCGGATTTCGCCGGCCCTTTTCAAGGATCCATGTTCCTGCTATTAATCAATGACCAGTCTAAATGGTTAGAGGTGCATAAGATGGTAGGCACAACGTCCTGCGCAACAATTGAGAAGATGCGTTTGTCTTTCAGTATGCATGGCCTCCCCGAGGTGCTGGTCACGGACAACAGCACTCCGTTCACAAGTGAGGAGTTTGCGAGGCTCATGAAGATGAACGGCATACGCAATATCTGCACCGCTCCATACCACCCGGCTTCCAATGGGTTGGCGGAGCTCGCAGTGCAGACATTCAAACGGGGCCTAAAGAAGCAGTCTTCCGGATGGACACCTGACTGGCTCATTTTTTGTTTTTATACAGGACTACTCCACATGCACTGACTGGGGTAGCTCCCGTGGAACTCCTAATGGGCCGTAGACTTCATACCCGCCTTAGCATGGTTTTCCCAGACATTGGCGCAAAAGTACGCCGCACTCAAGAACAGCAGGGATGTGGCCTTTCTCGCCATCGGCCAATTCGGCAGTTTACGCCCGGTGACCCAGTGTTTGTTTGAAATTTTGCTGGTGGTGCCCAGTGAGTCCCTGGCGTTATCTTTCACCAAACGGGCCCTATCTCTTACCAGGTGCAAGCCCAGGGTCGCCTCCAGCACAAGCTTGTAGACCGCGTTCGGTCCAGAAGACCATCCCTTCCAAAGATTCCCCGCCTTGGAGCTCACTTCTACAGCCACAGAGACCAGACACAGTGAGAGTATTCCTCACAATCTTCCTCTGGTGCCGCGCTCAAAGTCTGCGCAGGTCGTTGCAGAACCACGTGGAGATAGAGACACCAAGATGACGGAGGCAGTGGACTCCGAGATATGAGATGGAAACACAGGACGCCTCAGATTGGGAGTCCTCGGGCCATGGATGCACACCCATTAGGCCGTTCTCCGTCTCGTTACACACCGCCTGATCCAGCAACTCGTGCAAATGGTGTCCGGCCTGCGGCAAAACAAGTCCGACGCCCTCCGCCAGGGTCTTCGGTGGATTCCTTGGACTTTGGGGGGATGGATGTTATAACCTGCCTGCCTACCACTGGCTGGGGACAAATGGCAATCCCGCAATCCTTAGGGAGTATGAGCTTCCTCAATGAAGGGGGCAGAGAAATCATACTTTCCCTGAAATTTTTCCGAACAATATCTCTTAACTTTAGATTTCTTGGGCACTGAGCTTCATTTTTCTTGTTTCCTTAACAAGCTGTTCTTCAGTCTTAGCCATACTCCATGGTATGGCTTTTATTCTAGCAAAGATGTTTCTTCTCTAGCCATTTAAACCAACTGCCTCTTGCAGAGCTGTAAGAGCAGCCTTCTCTCTCATTACCTCTCTCCAACTGCAATCAAACTAGCTAAACTAAAGCTTAAAAGCTTCTCCAACTTACAAAGCCCCAGTTGCTAAGCAACATCTTCATGCTTCTGCCTTTTATTTATTCTTCATACAGTAGCCCTCTCAAAGCACAATATCATAGAATTTACAGAGCAGAAGGAGGCCATTCGGCTCATCAAGTCTATACCGACCCTTGGAAAGAGCAGCCCACCTAAGCCTACACCTCCACCCTATATCCGTAATCCACCCAACCTTTTCTTTGGACACTAAGGGCAATTTGGCATAGCCAACCCACCTAACCTGCACATCTTTGGACTGTGGGAGGTAACCGGAGCACCCGGATGAAATCCACGCAGACATGGGGATAACGTGCAGACTCTGCACAGACCGTGACCCAAGCTGGGAATCGAACCTGGGACCCTGCAGCTGTGAAGCAACCATGTAACCACTGTGCTGCCATGCTGCATAGAAATGCAGTTGTGATTGAACCCCAACCCCACACATACAAACAAACAAACAAACAAATAAACAAACAAAAACAAATAAACACCTTTGCCAAGCATGAATCTAACAATAGGTTTTACCCTTCCACGCACAGAAACATTAAATTAAACCCACTTAAAACTATACCTTATTTTTAATGTTTACCAATACAGATATCAATCCATTAAAATGACCTTTGTTTTCCTAACAGGGGATACTGCACTAGAGTAAGAGTTTGAGATGTTAAACTGAGGCTTTTCTTTTCCTCTCCGATGGCTGTAAAAGATACGGGGAGTTTCACTTGTGGACTAAGTCATATGTATCCCTCAACCAACATCACTAACCTAGATTATGTGGTCAGTTTCGCATTACTGTTTGTGGGACCTTGCTTTGTGTAACTTGGTTGCTTTGTTTCCTACAACAGTGACTTCACTTCAAAAGTACTTCATTGGCTGTAAATCAGATTTTGGCATTCCGAGGTCTTGAAAGGCAGCAAATCTTTCGTTCTGGTTTGGCATTAAAGCAGTGCACGCAAACAGATCACAAGGTCAGGGACGAAATTCTCCGACCCCCCGCAGGGTCGGAGAATCGCCGGGGGCTGGCGAAAATCCCCCCCCCGCCGTGGCCGGAATTCTCCGCCACTCGGGAATTGGCGGTGGCGGGAATCGTGGCGCGCCGATCAGCGTGCCCTCCGCGCCGATCGGCGAGCCCCCTGCGGCGATTCTCCGGCCCGCGATGGCCCGAAGTCCCGCCGCTGAGAGGCCTCTCCCGCAGCCGTGGTTTCAACCACCTCTGGTGGCGGCGGGATTGGCGGCGCGAGCACGTCCCCGAGGTCCTGGGGGGGTGCGGGTCGATCGGACCCCGGGGGTGCCCCCACGGTGGCCTGGCCCGCGATCGGGGCCCACCGATCGGCGGGCGGGCCAGTGGCGTGGGGGCACTCTTTTTCTTCTGCCGCTGCCATGGCCTCCACCATGGCGGAGGCGGAAGAGAACCCCCCCCTACCGCGCATGCGCTGGTGGTGACGTCAGCGGCCGCTGACGCACCGGCGCATGCACGAACCGGCGAAGGCCTTTCGGCCAGCCCCGACGCCAGGTGGCGAGCGTCAAAGGCCATTGGCGCCGGTTTTGGCGCGGCGCCAACCACTCTGGCGCGGGCCTAGCCACCAAAGGTGCGGACAATTCCGCACCTTTGGGGAGGCCCGACGCCGGAGTGGTTGCCGCCATTCCGATATGCCGGGACCCCCCGCCCCGCCGGGTAGGGGAGAATCCCGGCCCTGATGTTTTATTCTGTGCTGAGTTTGCTGATCTCAATAACTGAGACCAGGGCATTAATCCTCCTTGTCAAAGAATGGTTAAAAAAATATCGAAAACGGCCAAAGTCAGGAATATTTAATTTTACGAACCATAGTGGATAAGCATTTAAGTACCCTAACAACAGAATTTTTGGGACTATGCTTTATTTCCTCATGCAGAGTAAAAAATGTCCTGTCAGTTGCTAACTTTGGTCAATTTCTCCAATTAGTTCAAAATAAATCTTTCAGAATCTGAAAGATGCCTTGACTGTCTGTCTCTGATCAGTCAGCTGTTCATACATTATTCTGCTTTTGATTCTATTCCCCAAAGCTCTTCTCATGATCCATAAAGGGCAGCACGGTAGCATGGTGGTTAGCATAAATGCTTCACAGCTCCAGGGTCCCAGGTTCGATTCCCGGCTGGGTCACTGTCTGTGTGGAGTCTGCACGTCCTCCCCGTGTGTGCGTGGGTTTCATCCGGGTGCTCCGGTTTCCTCCCACAGTCCAAAGATGTGCAGGTTAGGTGGATTGGCCATGCTAAATTGCCCGTAGTGTCCTAAAAAGTAAGGTTAAGGGGGGTTGTTGGGTTACGGGTATAGGGTGGATACGTGGGTTTGAGTAGGGTGATCGTTGCTCGGCACAACATCGAGGGCCGAAGGGCCTGTTCTGTGCTTTACTGTTCTATGTATGTTCTAAAGCTGGTGACTGTTTTCTGTGTAGTTCCATGTCCATTTTACCCTCCCCCGAATGGCAATATTTTACAAAACTTTATGCGCTCTTCCGCCTTGCTTAATATCCAGGGATGTGGAAATCTGGTGAGGCGGGAAGCATTTGACTGGGATTGTTCCCTTTACATCTTCTTCATGTAGAAGATTAGTCATTTAAATCTGCAGGAGGTGGTAGAAAATCCAGTGAGTTGAACAGGTTTCAGGCCCATTTCCCCTAAACATTGCTTAGCATTACAAATAGATTAAAAAATATAATGTGCTTTATATGGGAATGATTATTAATGCTGGATTATCTGTGGGGGTGTAGTATCATTTGTGTTTATATTATTATCTGTTTTTGAAAGAGCCATGCATCTGGTTTAGCTCACTCGGCTAAATCGCTGGCTTTTAAAGCAGACCAAGCAGGCCAGCAGCACGGTTCGATTCCCGTACCAGCCTCCCCGGACAGGCGCCGGAATGTGGCGACTAGGGGCTTTTCACAGTAACTTCATTGAAGCCTACTCGTGACAATAAGCGATTTTTCATTTTTCATTTTCATAATACCCTAGCATTGTCTTGGGAGAAAGTTACATAGTGCTTTCAGGAGAAAAGTGCAGCTTCAACATTTTGTTTCAAAATGGTGTGAAAGCTGGAATCGTTTCGTTATCTGCCAGGCAAATGCTGGTGGAAGTAATACCTGCTCTATCAGAGGTGAAGTGCAGAGGGTAATATATCCCGATACTAAGGACAGGCTGCAAAAATCCATCCATTGCAAAGCTATTTCAGTCTGTGGTGGGAATAGCACAATCCTTGGCTCTGCAACCCTCCTGACACTCGCCCACAGGTCACGACCCACATGTTGAAAAACCCTATTTTATTGTGCACAGATCGAGAATGTTCCAGCTCAAGTCCAGAGACATATCAGAAATGATCCTATGATGGGGACGGCACTGGAATGGTGAAGGTATTGGAAATGGGTGGCAGAGGGTTAGCACTGCTGCCCCACAGCGCGAGGGACCCAGATTCGATTCCAGCCTTGGGTGACTGTCTTTATGGAGTTTGCACATTTTCTCCGTGTCAGTGTGGGTTTCCTCCGGGTGCTCCGGTTTGCCCCCATAGTCCAAAAATGATTAGGTTAGGTTGATTGGCGATGCTAAATTATCCCTTAGTGTCTAAAGATGTGCAGCTTAGGTGGATTGGCCATGATCAATGCCTGGGGTTACGAGGTTGGAACAGGGGAGTGGGCCTAGGTAGAGTACTCTTTTGGAGGTTCAGTGCAGTCCCGATGGACCAAATGGCCTCCTTCTGCACCGCAGAGAATCTATGGTATTAAAGGGGAGGATAGGACAAAAACAACCTGAATTAAAACCATACATTCCAGCAGACTCAAATGAACAGCACAGGGTGGATGTCTTGTGGGGGATGAGGGTAATTATTCCACCAAATTTACCACAAAAAGTTTGGATCAGTTACATGAAGGACACTCAAGTATAGTGCAAATGAAGAAACTAGCAGTTAATTTGGTGGCCAGGAATAGAAGAAAAATCAGAGTGTCAGGTAAGAAATGCATCGCCTTTGTCCCATTGCATCCACAGGAGTGGCCTAAAATGCCATCACAATGTCTGCACATTGACTTTGCTGGTCCATTCAAGGGACACATGTTCATGGTCATTGGAGACGCACACTCAAAGTGGCCTGAGGTGGCTTTAATGAAGTCAACAACTGTGGATCAAACCATCGAGGAACTCGACATGATCTTTGCGTGATTCAGAAAACCAGGGCAGGTCGTGAGCGATAATGGGCCACGGTTTACAGCCCAAGAGTTTCAAGACTACTTAAAGATGTGTGGAGTTCAATATATGGGCCAGCAACTTCCTGCATAATTCGTGACTTAAGTCACTGGTGCACTGCATATACGCTGTGTGACAACCTGGAAGTGCTGGTGTACAGGCATGCACGCTGGAAGAGCGCGCCGTTCAAACTCCCGGCCGTTTTTCTTTTCGACAGCTTGAAGCCCTGCTCTGCATTGGTACTGCTGAATTAAAAATGCAGCTACAGCGCTATCTTGAGCCACCCATCCAGATTTTTGGTGAGTTTTTATGCCTTTTTATTTACAATGGAAAAAGTTTTGTCTAACAGAGGCAGGAGACATGGAGAGACATTTTTTTGGTCGGTTAGCATTTTATGTTATTAGTGATTAGTGTTTGTTTAAAATACAAATTAAATGAAAGGAAGATCTTTTTTAAACTTTGGTTTGTCATGAGGCTGTTAATTCCATTAAAGGGACTTTAATGGATAGAATGCAGTGATCACTCACTACTGGGTATGATTGTCCATCTAAGATACCCAGAGTTTTTGGTCATGGGTTCTGTGGGTCCTTGCGTGGCTGTTGAGCCTGATGCTAGAGCGGCATCTTCTCTTTTTTTAACAAACATTTTATTAAGGCACTTCTGGTTTTATAACAACAAAAGATGCAAATACAAATGTAAACATAATTCAGTGCGCAACACACCCCTCCTTCTCTCACTGTTCCCGCCTAAGCTAGCCAGAAATAACCTAACTTCCCCCGCCCCTTACTGCCTTATTGAATCTGCTGAGTGGCATCTTCAATCACTCATTTGGCAGGAGTTTCCAAAAGGTGGCATGGGTCATTGGACGCTAAGTCGCGGGTATTCCTTTCTCAGGCTCCTTTTCCGGCCTCCTCTGCCATCTGGTGTTCTCAAAGAATTGTGACCCTTCAATCAGGAGACTCCTACAAGTAGGACTCTTCTGAGCAAAGGTCTCCCAGGCATTGACGTCTATGTTCCATTTCTTGAGGTGAGCCCAAAAGGTGTCCTTGAAGAGCTTCCTTTATCCTCTTCTTATTTGAGCTTCCTTGAGCTGTAAGAAGAAGATTTGCTTTGGCAGTCAGGATTCTGACATCCTAAGCATATGGGCCGCACAGCGGAGTTGGTTTTGGATGATCATGGCCTCGATACTGGTGCTATTGACTCCTTCAGGGACACTAATGTTAGCACGCCTGTCTTCCCAGCTGATTCAGCGCTAAAGTACATTTGGATTTGCAATGTATTTTAAGCTGAGTTGTTTACAAGTCTCCCTGATGTAATGTTCATCCTTAGAAGCCTCCGTGATTACTTCAAATGGTTTGATAAAGTTTATTGCCTTAGTTGATGGGCAAGCCTCCTGTACGCTAATGTGAACTATCTCTCTAACAGGTATTGCAGTGAATCAATCACCCACCCCTAAGAGTGTACTGTCAAAGGGCATCATGAAATGATAGATAGATAGAACAGTAGACAGAACAGTACAGCACAGAACAGGCCCTTCGGCCCTCGATGTTGTGCCGAGCAATGATTACCCTACTCAAACCCACGTATCCACCCTATACCCGTAACCCAACAACCCCCCCTTCACCTTACTTTTTACACTACGGGCAATTTAGCATGGCCAATCCACCTAACCCGCACATCTTTGGACTTTGGGAGGAAACCGGAGCACCCGGAGGAAACCCACGCACACACGGGGAGGACGTGCAGACTCTGCACAGACAGTGACCCAGCCGGGAATCGAACCTGGGACCCTGGAGCTGTGAAGCATTTATGCTAACCACCATGCTACCGTGCTGCCCTCTGATGTTGCAGGAGATTTGTGCCAGGATACTGGTTTCAGCAGCTGCTGCTTTCAGACGTTGAGCTTGTCAATTAACAATTGACATGTCAAAATCTACCCTTCCCCCTCCCTCTCCCTCACTCCCCTCTTCCCTCCCTCCCCTTCCCCTGTCTTCCCTCCCTCCCCATTACAAATAGATGAAACTGTTGTGTTTAAGTGAGAAAATGTATTTACTTGCAAGAAATATGTAAAAGTTGAGGTAATTTTCTGTCATTGTTCAGCCAATAAAGTTAAACGTTAAGTTAAATGTTAACTGATTTCAAAATTTTGTATTTTACAAATTATTTTGTTAATAAATGTTTTATATTAAACTTTACAAGCAATAAAGATTATAAAAGATTCTAGAAATGTCTTACTGAAACATCAGAACACAACATTTAATTATGAGATAATTATAAATGAATAAGATAATTGAAGTAAGCAAGGCAGAAACATATTTAACATGGTTAGCGCAGTGGCACACTGGTTAGCACTGCTGCCTCCAGGGACCCATGTTCAATTTGGACCTTGGATGACTGTGTCGTGTTTGTACATTCTCCTCGAGTCTGTATGGCTTTCCTAGAGCCATGGAATTCCATGGAATAGAACCATGGAATTCCTGTAGTGCAGAAGGAGGCCATTCAGCCCATCAAGTCTGCACTGACCTTCTGAAAGAGCACCCTACTGGGGTCAACTCTCTTGACCTATCCCCAGAACCTAACCTGTACATCCCTGGACTATTAAGGAGCAATTTAGCACGGCCAATCCAGTTAACTGCACGTGTTTGGACTGTGGGAGGAAACGGGAGCACGCAGAGGAAACACACATAGACACGGGGACAACATATAAAGTCCACACAGACAGCCACTCAAGGCCGGAATTGAACCCGGGTCCCTAGCGCAGAAGTGCTAACCTCTGTGCCGCCGCTATTTCCTCTGTGTGCTTATGGGGTTATGGGAATTGGGTAGGGATGTGGGCCTGGGTAGGGTGCTCTTTCGGAGTGTCACTGAGGACTATGATTTACTCTTGCTAGAGGGAACATCTGACATAGCAGAGCGAAACCAACAGTCACAGATCTTGAGACAAGAAAGTAGCTCAAGAAAACAGTTCAACAAGGAGAACCAATGTTAGCGTCAGCTACACCACTAGTGAAAAGTGGGCCTATGTGACATTATTGGCTCAGACGGGTCCAGTCTCCTTCATGGATCTCCAAATGACAGACAAACTCGTATGGAGGCGCCATGTGGATCAATTATTGTCAATATGTATTTTTGACAGTGCCAGAATACCCACAAGAGATATTGGTTTCCGTTCCACCTGATTGTATGATCTGTCGTCCATCTACAAAAGCAGAGACTGCCCCAGAAGTATTTGCCACTGCAAGTCTTCCCTCGGAAAAAGAGATTGTAATGCCTTCCAGGATAGAGACATCTACTGGAGAATGTGAAGGTACATCTAAGATGGAGAATAACAAAGTCTTATTGACTATGTTATTACAATGTAATAATTTGATGCCTGCACTTGTGCATATATAATCAAATAACTATTTTAAAATACTAGTTATTAGTTGTGTTGGGCCTTAGAAGTAAAGGGGGAGGGATGTTGGGCGGTATGCTCCCCCCACACGCCGAGTGGGAGAAACGCCGGGGCGCCGCGCGAGTCGCGCCACGCTGCCCCGACACCAACACGCGATTCTCCCACCCCACCCCCGAAACCAGCGCCGCGGGAATCACGCCGGGCCGCTCGGGGAATCTCTGCAAACGGCAAGAGGCGATACTTCAGCCAGGATGCTTCAGCGACCGCTCCAACACGACAGGGTCCCGCCGGTGCCATCCACCCCTGGTCTCTGCCAGTGGGATCTGTGCGGGAACGCTGAGGGGGTGGGCCTGTGCCGGGTGGGGGGGAGAAGGGGGCTCCTTCACCGGGGGGGGGGGGGGGGGGGGGTGCCTCCGATGGGGTCTGGCCCGCAATCGGGCTCACCGATCGATCGGCGGTCCGGGCTCTCCCCCCCCCCCCTCCCGTGCCTACCTCATTCCGCGGCTGGCCCCAGAACACTGGCGCCATGTTGGTGAGGGGCGGGGAAGCACGGTGGCACAGTGGTTAGCATTGCTGCCTACGGCGCTGAGGACCCGGTTTCGAATCCCGGCCCTGGGTCACTGTCCGTGTGGAGTTTGCACATTCTCCCCAGGTCTGCGTGGGTTTCACCCCCACAACTCAAAGATGTGCAGGGTAGGTAGATTGAACACTCTAAATTGCCCCTTAATTGGAAAAAATAATTGGGTACTCTAAATTTAAAAAAAAAAATGTTGGTGAGGTGCCGCGCACGTAAGAAGTTCCCCGTGCATGCGCAGGATGGCGCGGCCCAACTGCGCATGCGCAGGAATGAGCTGTCCCAACTGCGCATGCGCGGGTTGGCACAGCGTTCACGACAGCGCGGGCACTTAGTCCCGGGAGAGGAGAATCCCGCCCATGGGTTATTGTAGTTGTGTGCAATGTCTCTTTAAAAACCAAGTCACATGCCATGTGTGAAGTCATTGGTTACTTTGCGGGCTTTTCACAGTGAAGACCTATTCAATAAACCTCTGTTAATGTTGCTTTGAACCCACGTGCATCTGCAATGTATTTATTTTGTAATGTTAGTCTAAAGATACAATACAACCAAGACCCAATATTCAGTAGTTTCAATATTTGCTCCCAATTTCTTGCAGGGATGAAACAAACTTTAAAAAAAAAATTTAGAGTACCCAATTCATTTTTTCCAATTAAGGGGCAATTTTAGCGTGGCCAATCCACCTACCCTGCACATCTTTGCGTTGTGGGGGCGAAACTTACACACTGACACAGGGAGAATGTGAAAGAAACAAAGTTTAATACAACCGCATGAGCTGGAAAATAAAACTATTTAAACATTTTTGACTGATGTGTCAAGTTTATCAGCCAGATAAATACGGCCAAGAGTGAAATGTTTGTGGTACAGGCAAGGGGCCAGGAGAACAGATTGAGAGGGCTACCATTTAGGCTGGTTGAGGAAAATTTCCGGAACTTGGGGATCGAGGTGGCACGAGGCTGGGGCAGGCTGCACAAGTTAAATTTGGCCAGGGTGGTAGAGCAAATGAAGGGAGAGTTTCGGAGATGAAATGAAAATGAAAATCGCTTATTGTCACGAGTAGGCTCCAATGAAGTTACTGTGAAAAGCCCCTAGTCGCCACATTCCGGCGCCTGTCCGGAGAGGCTGATACGGGAATCAAACGGGAATACGTGCTGCTGGCCTGCTTGGTCTGCTTTAAAAGCCAGCGATTTAGCCCAGTGAGCTAAATCAGCCCCTGGGATGCACTCCCGCTGTCGCTGGCAGGGAGGGTGCAGACTGTGAAGATGACAATCCTCCCTAGATTCCTATTCATTTTTCAGTGCCTCCCGATCTTTATCCCACAGTCCTTGTTCAAAAGGGTTAACAAGATGATCATGAGCTTTGTCTGGGCGGGAAAATCCCCGCGGGTGAAGAAGGCGATGCTGGAGAGGAGCCGCAGCGAGGGAGGGCTGGCTTTGCCGAGTCTGATTAACTATTACTGGGCGGCTAATATCGCTATGATAAGGAAGTGGATGGTGGGTACGGGGTCTATCTAGGAGCGGCTGGAGGCGGCTTCATGCAGGGGCTCCAGCTTGGCAGCCCTGGTCACGGCTCCTCTACCGCTGCCGCTGGCCAGGTACTCCACCAGCCCGGTAGTGGTGGCGACCCTGCGGGCCAGTGGAGGAGGCATGTAGGGGAGATAGGGGTGTCTGTCTGGGTGCCAATCTGCGACAACCATCGGTTTGCCCCCGGGAGTATGGATGGGGGGTTTTGAGCATGGCGGCGGGCGGGGGTGGGGAGGGTGGGCGATATGTTCCTGGAAGGGAGCTTTGCGAGTTTGAGGAGCTTGGAGGAGAAATTTGGTCTGGTAAGGGGAAATGATTTTAGGTACCTACAGTTGCGGGACTTTGTTCGTGGACAGGTCCCATCTTTCCCACGCCTCCCGCCAATGGGGATCCAAGACAGAATAGTCTCTAGGGGGGAAGGAGGGGAGGGTAGAGTCTCTGATATTTGTAAGGTGCTCATGAAGGGGGAAGGGTCCCAGATGGAGGAACTGAAACTCAAATGGGAGGAGGAGCTAGGCGGGGAAATGGAGGACGGGCTGTGGGCAGAAGCCCTGAGTAGGGTAAATTCGACCGCAACATGTGCCAGGCTCGGGCTGATTCAATTTAAGGTCGTTCACCGGGCCCACATGACGGTGGCTCGGATGAGCAAATTATTTGGGGGAGAGGATAAATGCGCTAGGTGCGCAGGAGGACAGTGAACCACGTACACATGTTTTGGGCATGCCCTAAGCTTAGGGGGTACTGGGAGGGATTTGCGGGGATCATGTCCCGAGTGCTAAAAACAAGGGTGGCGATGGGTCCAGGGGTGGCAATTTTTGGGGTTTCAGAAGACCCGGGAGTCCAGGGTGAGAAAGAGGCCGATGTTTTGGCCTTTGCTTCCCTGATAGCCCGGCGATGAATATTATTGACATGGAGGGACTCAAAGCCCCCGAAGACTGAGTTGTGGCTTTCGGACATGTCGAGTTTTCTGGGTATGGAAAAGATTAAGTTCGCCTTGAGGGGATCAGCAGGGGCGGGTGGGGGTGGGGGGGGGGGGGGGGGGGGGGCGGGGGGGGGGGGGGGGGGGGTGGGGGGGGGTTAGAGTAGAGTAGAGTAGGAGGGATAAATTGGCCGATTGGGTAGTGCCGATGGGAGAGGAGCGGGCTTGTGCAGTATGTTACGATTTAAGTATTGAATGTACGTGGATGCTTGCACATTTTTGCCTTTTTTGCTTTCTTTCTGTTGATGTCTGTAACTGTTTACAATGCCGAAAAACTACCTCAATAAAATTGTTTATTAAAAAAAAAGTTAATCAGCCAGATAAGAACAAAGTGTTACTCTTTAACATTGTGGAATCTCCTGACTCAATGCTAAAATTAATATTTCACACAGACTCTATTTATTTTGAATCCAGTCTCTTGTGGGCACTGTCTTTTGACACATATTCACTTGACGAAAGTAATAGAATATTTCACATCAGATTCTGCAGATGCGATTTGGAGGAACTTTGAAGTCAACCAATGCCAAGTTGGAAAAGTAATGTGGTTGAATAACATGAGGGAACTGAATGATCAGCACTTTTTCACCCCAGACAAGAGCCCATGAAGACATCAATGTTTGTACAATGGAGGACACATATGGGAAGCGCGGTGGCACAGTGGTTAGCACTGTTGCTGCACAGTGGTTAGCACTGTTGCTGCACAGTGGTTAGCACTGCTGCCTCACAGTGCCAAGGACCAGGT
Organism: Scyliorhinus canicula; assembly: GCF_902713615.1. Taxonomy (NCBI): domain Eukaryota; kingdom Metazoa; phylum Chordata; class Chondrichthyes; order Carcharhiniformes; family Scyliorhinidae; genus Scyliorhinus; species Scyliorhinus canicula. Next base: position 178,626,711 of record NC_052146.1, read on the forward strand.
TTGATTCTGGCCTTGGGTGACAGTCCAAAGATGTGCAGGTTAGGTGGATTGGCCATACTAAATTTCCTCTAGGTGTCCATGATTTGCAGGTTAGGTGACGTTATGGGGGTAGGGGGAGGAATGGGCCGAGGTAGAGTACTCTTTCAGAGGGTTGTTGCAGACGCGATGGGCCGAATGGCCTCCTTCTGCACAGTAGAAATTCTATGGTTCTGTGGTTCTACGATCACCATGCCTCATGCTCAGGCTCCCTTTGTGCATGATGATGAGGTTACTCACCCTCCTGCCGTTGTGCTTTGGCCTCACAGTTAACGATAGAGCAACTGCCATGATATCCTGCTGGCTCCAGAGCCTCCTCCTCCATGGACATGGGAACAGTGATGATTGGGGACCTGCACCCAGCCCAGTCCCTCTCCCTGGTGTTTTGGGCCCTCTTCTCTGGCAGCATCACAGAAGAACAATGTCTGCCTCCCCTCAAGCGCAGACACAATGCCTGTTTGTCTTGCATCCCAGCTGCTGCAACTGTGACCAATGGTATGTGACATTGGGCCACTCTGGAGCCACCTTGCTAGTGTCTGCTGTGCCAGGCTCACAACCTTTGACAGAAAAACAACCATTCCTTTCCAACCAAATGCTGCAGCTTCCAACCATTCACACAAACACAATGGGATCTCCCTACCTAGCATCTGAGCCCACTACATTAGCTGACCACTTAGGGACCTGCGGTGTGGTATTCATCCTTGCAGAACAGAAAGATTATTAGCTTGCAGCACTGCACCAAAGTTCTCCAAATGACCCAAAGATCTTCTCTGTGACCTCCGTCCAGGCTTGCTTGGACAGGTGCAAGGTCTCATCTTTCTGTCCACTGGACAAGGACCACCCACCTTTTCCAAGTAGACTAGAGGCGTCATTACTGAACCATGGGCCACCTGGGTTCAAGTATCTGCCATACTAATAAGCATATTTCTCCAGCAAATTTCTTCTAAGGACGTTAGAGGGTTGGCTGGTAGTTCAAGGCTGGAGGGATCACTGATGTTGAAGGGGGTCATTGGTAGCAGGATATTGGAAAGGTCACGATTGGAGAAGTCAGTAATAGATGGATATTGGAGGGGTCAGTAGTGGCTGGATATTGGTGAGGTCACTGGGAGCTGGATATTGGTGAGGTCACTGGTAGATGGCTATTAGAGAGGTTGGATTGGATTTGTTTATTGTCACGTGTACCGAGGTACAGAGAAAAGTATTTATCTGCGAGCAGCTCAACAGATCATTAAGTACATGGGAAGAAGAGGGAATAAAAGAAAATACATAATAGGGCAACACAACATATACAATGTAACTACATAAGCACCTGTATCGGATGAAGCATACAGGGTGTAGTGTTAATGAGGTCAGTCAATAGAGGGTCGTTTAGGAGTCTGGTGACAGTGGGGAAGAAGCTGTTTTTGAGTCTGTTCGTGCGTGTTCTCAGACTTCTGTATCTCCTGCCCAATCGAAGAAGTTGGAAGAGTGAGTAAGCCGGGTGGGAGGGGTGTTTGATTACGCTGCCCGCTTTCCCCCGGCAGCGGGAGGTGTAGATGGAGTCCATGGATGGGAGGTAGGTTTGTGTGATGGACTGGGCAGTATTTACGACTCTCTGAGGTTTCTTGCGGTCCTGGGCCGAGCAGTTGCCATTCCAGGCTGTGATGCAGCCCGATAGGATGCTTTCTATAGTGCATCTGTAAAAGTTGGTAAGGGTTAATGTGGTCATGCCGAATTTCCTTAGTTTCCTGAGGAAGTATAGGCGCTGTTGTGCTTTCTTGGTGATAGCGTCAACGTGAGTGGACCAGGACAGATTTTTGGAGATGTGCACCCCTAGGAATTTGAAACTGCTAACCATCTCTACCTCGGCTCCGTTGATGCTGACAGGGGTGTGTACAGTACTTTGCTTCCTGAAGTCGATGACCAGCTCTTTAGTTTTGCTGACATTGAGGGAGAGATTGTTGCCGTTACACCACTCCACTAGGTCCTCTATCTCCCTCCTGTATTCTGACTCGTCGTTATTCGAGATCCGTCCCACTATGGTCGTATCGTCAGCAAACTTGTAGATGGAGTTGGATCCAAGTTTTGCCACGCAGTCGTGTGTGTACAGGGAGTAGAGTGGGGGCTAAGTACACAGCCTTGCAGGGCCCCGGTATTGAGGACTATTGTGGAGGAGGTGTTGTTGTTCATTCTTACTGATTGTGGTCTGTTGGTCAGAAAATCGGAGACCCAGTTGCAGAGTGGAGAGCCAAGTCCTAGGTTTTGGATCTTTTGGAGGTCAGTAACATATGGATATTGGAGGGGTCAGTCGTGGCTGGAGTTGGAAAGATCAGTAAAAGATGGATATTGCAGTGGGTCACTGGCACCTGGATATTAGTGAGGACACTGGTAGCTGGATATTGGAGGGGTCACTGGGAGCTGGATGTTGGAGGGGTCACTGGGAGCTGGATATTGGATAGGGTCACTGGTAGCTAGCTATTAGAGAGGTCAGTAATAGGTGGATATTGGAGCGTACAGTAGTGGCTGGATATTGGAGAGGTCACTGTCAGCTGGATATTGGAGTGGTCACTGGTAGATGGATATTGGAGAGGTCACCGGGAGCTGGATATTGGAGGGGTCACCGGTAGCTGGATATTGGAGGGGTCACTGGGAGCTGGATATTGGAGAGGTCACCGGGAGCTGGATATTGGAGGGGTCACCGGTAGCTGGATATTGGAGAGGTCACTGGTAGCTGGATATTGGAGGGGTCACTGGTAGCTGGATATTGGAGGGGTCACTGGGAGCTGGATATTGGAGGGGTCACTGGCAGCTGGATATTGGAGGGGGCCACTGGTAGCTGGATATTGGAGGGGTCACTGGTACGCTGCTTGTCGCCCTCCCATGATGCTCCGCCACCGATAGGTCGACTTCCCGCGGCTTTGGTCACGACTCCTCTCAATGTTTAGGGACCTCGAGTGGCGGCTGTGGATTGTGTCCAGCGCTGCCACAGTCGGGTGGGTGGGGGGGGGGGGGGGGGGGGGGGGGGGTGGGGGATGGAGCTGTTTACGTGGCATGCCTGCTAGCCCTCCCACCTGGCAGAGCAGCCGTGCCAGGGCGCCGCCGACGTTTTGGTCATAAGACTAGACACGTGTCCCGGACATAGCCTCAAAATCGGATAATCCAGCCCTAAGTGCTGACGCCAACAGTGAATTTGTGGACTTTCACGACAGAAAGACTGGTTCCACACCTGGACTGATTCTGCTACTGTTAAGGGTCACATCGAACACAATCGATTCCAATGAGAAATGGTGTGGGATTTGCCGGTTCTGCAATTGATACTCAGGAGGCTGACAAGCTGCAGCCGCATATACACACTGCATCCCCCACACACACAGATGGCTGCGAGGAGTAATAACCCGATCCCCCCCACCCGAGGATGGCTGAACCCCCACCCTGCACCACATGTCGGCACCCGTACTGTCCGCCATGGCCGGGCCACCAGCTACCCATTCCCTGAACTGCATGTGTCGGACTGTCTAATGTTGTTGTTTTCTTTTTGCCCCCCCCCCCCCCCCCCCACCCCCACACACAGGAGAAGGCTGTGAATAACTGCCAGGAGCAGGAGAAGACAGGAGCGAACCACCGGACCTGCGGCTGCTCATCGTGGCAGAGCAGAGGATCCTGGGCAAGGTCAACGGACCGGAGGAAAGGGAGGTCGCCGAGGTGGAGTTTGGCTATGGACGAGGAAGTGAGACCCCGCTTAGTTGTTGTTCCCCATGACACCTGTCAACACCCCCCAACGCACCCCAGATCACCCTCACCCCCACACCACCCTCACCACCACACCATCTCCACACCACCCTCACCTCCAAAACACCCCCACCCCACCTACACACTCATCCCCACCTCCCACGGCCTATGGTCTAATGATGCGTCTTGTCTTGTGTCTTGCTGGGCACAAGACAATCTGGTGTCACCCGCCCCCAGCCAGTGCCACAGCCGGAGACCCCCGCCGTGAGCCCCCGCCGTGAGCCGAGCAGTGACGCTGAGAGCAGCTCAGACACCAGCCCTCCTCCCGTGACTCAGGAGACCCCGGAGCTCGGGAGGAGGATGACAGTGATTTTCCATCACAGCTGTCTCCAACACCCTCCACCATCCCAGAGACACTCACCTCGGGTGGGCACTTTAGTGAAGAGGCTCCTGGGACGCTCTCTGGTGCGCACCACACAGATGCTCAGTTACAACAGGTGGAGGTAGGAGCACCCGAGGGGGCAGACAATTGGAGGGCAGGCCGACCCCAGGGACTAGCTGCCGTCCAGATGGGTTTTGGTCTTCCGCAATGGACAGTCCCATCTATTGTGGAGATGCAGTCACAGAGCCAGGGACTACATGAGGGGTTGTCGGCGAGCATCCAGCACCCGCTGGCGCAGTTGGAGGAGGCCAACCATCTGCAGCCGCAGGAGGTGGTGCTGACAATGCGTGCCACCCAGGCCAACACCACACAGGTGGCGTCCGCGGTGGAGGCATTGGGGTGACGGTTTTAGCTATGGATCACGTGCCCAAGGCCTGGGACATTCTGTGCAGGTGCTGGCTGATGTGACCATCAATTCACACGACATGTAGTTGGAAGTGAACAGTGGTTTTAATAATCTTACAACGAAGTTTGCCCGCGACGAGATGAACTGGCAGGCAGGCTCAGACTGCCAAGCTTTATACTTCCGGTTAGTGGGCGGAGCCAAGGGTGGAGCCCAGTACAAACTCCAGTACATCTCCCAGGCTCCCAGTACATCTCTCCCTAGAGGCAGAGCCGCGCAACTGCTCGTATACCGAGCTTACATAGACTCAGTACATCATATATAATAACAGTGTGAATTACACGGACTGTGATTCACCACACTGGCTGAGGCCCAGGACAGGGTTGCTAACTCACAGGGAACCATGTGCCAGAGCTACCTAGACATTACGCTTCTGAGGGTGGCCCAGTCACAGCAAGCCATGGCTGTGAACATCAGTGGCATTAGCCAGGTGCTCCCTGACGAGGCGCAGACACAGAGGGAGGTGACGCAGTCACTGGCTGATGTGACAAAACCCAGAGGTTGGTGGCACAGTTGCAGCGTGATGTGGCGCAGTCCCAGACTGAGATGGTCCACTCCCTGTGCAACATGGCCACAAGCATGCAGACCCTGGTTGAGACCAGAACAGGCCTCCAGGACTGGCAGCGGCAGGTGGCGGGGGAGCCTCAGGGGATAGCTTCACTTGCACCGCCGTCGCATGGAGTAGCCCAGGGGCCATCGGGCACCCCAAGGGAGGAGGAGGTGATGGGTCCCGTGCCGGTGACTCCCGCTGGGGATGTGACGGAACAACACAGCACCTCGGACTCATCCCCTCCTGTCCCTGGTGCACCTGGTGCGCAGCAGGCAGAACGGGGCGTTACCATGCCAACTGGGACATCTGAACAGCAGCCGGGTCCATCCAGGCCCAGTTGCCCCAGAAGACACCTGTAACGGGGACCCAGGTCGCAGGGCAGGAATCACAGCAGGCCGCTTCCACTCCTGCTGTACTGTCTGGGGAACAACTTAAAGGTTGCGTTAGGGCCAGTAATGCCAGCACATTAGGCACCAGTTAAATTGGCATGGGCGCAAGGCACAGTTTAGAAAAAGGGGCTAGGGCACAAACCTGTAAATATTTGTTCACGTTAAACACCTGTCTCGGTGCTCTGTCTGATGGGTGTGAGAGGTGGGCTGGTCTGGGCTGGCCAGGGAGATGTTGCAGGGGGGTGGGGAATGGGTGGACGCTGTGGGTGGGCTGGGCTCCCCCCTCCCCCCCCTCCCCCCTCCCCCGACCATCCCCACCACCGCCACCCCAGTGGTACGATGGGACCATGTGATGGAATGCTCGCATGCAGGGATCACCCAGATGGACGGTGGGAAGTGCTACCATGGGGCAGAGGTCAGGGATTGGCATACGATGCGGAACACCAGAGCTCATCGCAGAGTGGGTTGTCATTACCCTCCATCCGATGGGCCAGACCCAGTGTTACTGCCAACCCAGGGCCCACACCCCGTAATACGGCAAGTATGTATCACGGAGGAGTTGCAGGTGGGGGGTGGGCAGGGTGTTAGGGGGTGTGTGTGGGGTTGGGATGCGGTGTCTGTGCCCCTGGACAGTCCACCCCCCCCCCCCCAAGTTAGCGAACCTGGAGGTGATCAGAGCATCACCTGTGCGTTGACCTTGGCTTGCCTCGCACACCTGTCTGGAGCCCATGTCCTGCCCATCCTCACCCTCCCCTGCAACCTCCTCGCCGGATGAGGCCAGATGTCCATCCTACTCCTCCAGCACATTGCCCCTCTGCTGCCCGATGTTATGCAGCAGGCCGGCACGGTGTGGGCGATCGTCCCAGCATCATACTGGAGGGTCTGTCCAGAGCCGTCCAGGCATTTGAACCACATCATCAGGAGGCCGAAGCACTGCTCGATCATGGACCTGGTCGCTCCATGGGCATTGTTGTAGCGGATCTCCGTGTCGATCAGTGGCCTCCGGATAGGTGTCATAAGCCACCACCACAGTGGGTAGCCCCTGTCACCCAGGAGCTAACCCCCCAGCTGGGAGGGGCATCTCGAACGTGTCAGGAATCATCGAGTGTGGCAGTATGAAGGCATTGTGCACACCGCCCAGGTATCGGGCGCAGAGGTGAATGATGCGCAGCTGATGGTCACATATCAGTTCCATGTTCATTGGGTGGAACCCCTTTCGGTAGGTGTACAGGTGCAGGTGCTCGTAGGGGACATGCATCCCATTGATCAGCCCCTGGACGAGGGGCATCCCAGCGATGGCAATGTACCCCGCTGCCTGGCAGCCTGGTGGGCTCGGTTCACAGTGAAGTGGATATATTGAGCCGACTGGACATATAGGGCCTCCATGATGGCGCGGATGCACCTGTGCACCAAAGTCTGTGAGATCCCGGTCTCCATTCGGTGCCTGGAAGGACCCCGTCGTGTAAAACTTCAGGGCGACTGTCCCCTTGACGGCCACCGGGAGCAGATGTCCTCCCCTACACCCCCTGTGGTGCCAGTTGTGCCATCATCTGGCAGATATGTCGCACTGTCTCTCTGCTCAGCCGGAGTCTTTGATGACATGCCCGCTCCGGCAGATCCTGGAATGACAGGCAGTACCAATCCACATAAGGCCTCATGTGGCACCTCCTTGGCACCTCCTCCTCCTTGGCAGATCAGTGGGGTGATTTTGTCAGAAATGCACAATGAGCTGTGCACAAGGGGCACAGTTAGCAGGCATATCATGTTAATTGACGCACAGTTAAATCTATATACACATGCCGCATGTGTTAAACAATAACACCAATACTGTTTTGTATATCAATGTTAACATCGCCAAAGGAAGAGGGATTTGGTGATTTGCCTGTGAATAGTTAGCAATGCGTCCTCCAACCAGCTGGTGGCGTCAAACATTGGTCATGTGACATCCGACTCTCACTAGTTGGTAATAAGGTGTACAACAGGGAAGTATCACACAGGGTTGTTCCAGGAGAGTTCATGAAACTCAAATAGTAACTTAGTCTGTATAGTATTCTGCTCATTATCTTTCATGTGATAATCAATAAATCATTATTCTGGGTCCCAGCCTGATGCTGAGCCTGTGGAACAGAGCTACCCAGAGCTGATTGAGACGAGAGGTGCAGCCGGGACATTCAGACGGAGATGTCAGCGACACTCCAGCAGGTCCATGGACACTTGGAGGAGTCCCAGAGGCTGCGGGCACATGAGATGTCGTCAGCAATGCGTGGCATCGAGGCCAACACTGCTAGGGTGGTGACTGCTGAGCCTGGTGCACGACGTTGGTACCATTAGTGAAGGTGTCCAAGGTGTCGCACAGTCGGTGACGGCCATGGCTGAGGGCCTCGACAAAATGTCCGACACACTAGGGGATGGGACCCAGCACCAGGCTGACCTTGGTGGTGTTCTGCGGGACATGTGCCGTCCTCAGGTGGAAATGGCCGAGGTGCTGCGCAACTTGTCGCAGTTGGGCATTGCCGAGGCGCTGCAGAGCTTGGCCCAATCACTGAGCAGCAACACCGAGGGCGTCGGCACCATGGGGAACCGCCAGGGCTGGCACAGCCAGATGATGCAAGGGCAGCTGTGGCGCGAACCAGCTGCTCCACCATCCCATGGTGAACCCCAGGGCTTTATGGGCATTGAGCGGAAGGAGGGAGCGCTGGGTGCCAACCAGAACCCATCCCATGGAGTGGCGACGGTGGCCACCACCTCCCCTAAGTTTCACCCCTCTGATGAGGCCGCATCTCACAGCCAGAAAATGGGACAGGGTGGCACGGCTGTGCATATGTCGTTGACAAGTGAGCCGTGGGCCCTGCGCCCCCAGAGCCACCAGAGGGCGCCCGCCAGGGGTATCAAAGGCCACAGGACGAAGTAGGCAGCTGACTGCCTCCACCTCAATGTGCATCCTGGGGAGACACCTTGATGTAATGGTAGAGCTAGGAGGGCCAAGCATGTTGAGGATCACTGAGGGCATTGGGGAGGGGGAGAGGGGGGCACCATTGGGAAAGTGGGGAATTGAAAACACATTAAACACCTTTGTGCTCAACCATTATGACACTTTTGTCATTTTGTTCTGCAATGTGGGCTGACCTCCAATCCCTTGGCCCATCTCTCCTAGCATCTCCCGATTTCCGTGGCTCCCACCCACCCTCCGGCCGTGGACGTGTCCCCGGAGCTGTGTCCCATCCCTTAGGTGTTCAGATTTTGGCTGCTGCGTGCGTGGTGTTGCCTCCCACAGGATCCATGCATCATGGTGTGATTGAGATGCTAGGCAATGACTCCCACAGGCTTCATGGTCCGCCCACCCACCGGCATCCACTGTGTGAAGTGCTCACTTCACCATGATAACCAATTCTCTATTAGTAATAACCTTTAGCGACACAGCCAGAGGCCCGGCAGTCGGTGGGGGTTATGGGTAGTCGGTGGGGCAAACTGGCAGGGACAACGGTTGCCCCCAGAACGGGTAAACGATTCTGAGGTTGGCATGGTGGTGCCGTGAGCGATCACCCCCCAGTTGCCTCCCCAGCGCCTCCCCCCCCACCCAACTAAGGCGGGCCATCCCTGCGGATGGATCACACCACCCCCCCCCCCCCCCCATCCCCCACTGAGCACTGAGGTGGCAAGACCAGCACCCCCGGGCTCTTTGTGAGCAAAAATAGCTACTCACCTCCTCAGCTCCGCACAGAAGCTCTTCCGCCAGGTTCAAATGGAGTACCAATTGGCGCCCGCGCGACCACTTGCTGAGGAGGCCGCTGAATCACGGGAGGGCGTTAGATATGGGGTGGTTCTTGTTAATTCTATGGAAATTGGACTTAAGTGATGATAATTGATTTCACGCCATTCTACGGTGAGATCCCAATTTCACTTAGGGGAGCGGGCCGATTGCATCGCAAGCTGTTTGCCGGCTGGCCCGGTTCCCGTTTTTGACCTCTCCCGCTATTCACCGTTTGCTGGAGTGAGAGCGTAGCGAGGCTGGAGAATCGTGCCCCGTGTGTTTCCCGGTGGCGTGAGGCGACACGATGTTCTTTGGCGGCAGGATTCTCTGTTCCCATTGCTGTCAATGGAAATTCCCATTGAAATCACCCCATGCCGCCAGGAAACCCGCGGGCGGGGGTAGGCTGCCGGCAAGACCGGAGAATCCCGCCACCAGTGAACGGATGGAGAATTCCGGCAGATGTGTTTCAATGAAGTCGCCTCTTACTCTTCTCAACTTCAGTGGATGCAAACCTACCTTGTCTAGCTTTTCCGCATAAAGCAACCCACCTGTTCCAAGCATTTACTTGTAGAAGAGCTGCATATCATTTAGACTTCATATTCTAAAAACAATGCAGGTTGATTTTTTATTGTATCCCCACTCCTAATTGCCATTACTGAGAGAGTGGCAGTGTTTAAAACACAGTGGTTGTTTATTAGGGGACAGATGCAAACACCACAGGTAAAAGAACACCTGAAGCACAAGCAGCCTCAGGGAGGGGCAACTGAAGGGAAACACCCCATAAATCTCACTGCCAGGGTCACCTGTTGACAAGATTCTTATAAAAATGAGAGCAAAGGTGGATTGTCCATTTTGAAATAATATGGAGGTATGCGGTTTAGTTCATCGCACCTGTGTCCGCTCTTTGTAAGAATTATCCAGTTGGTCCCATTCCATTGCTCTTTTTCCATAACCACACATATCTTTTCTTTTCAATAAGAAGTCTTCCAACTCCAGTTTAACGCCCAACAGGAGCGCAGCTCCTTCCTCCTTCCTGCACTCCGAAAGCTAGTGATTCAAAACACACTGGTGTTGTAAGACTTCTTACTGTGCCCACCCCATCCAATTTCCAAGTGCATATTTCAATTGAATCTGCTTTCAACGTTTCAAATCATAATTCACTGCAGATAAAAAAAATTGGCCTTAAACTTCACTCTGGTTCTTTTGCAATTATTTATCAGATGAGTGAAAGCAGGAATCCATTTGCACATTTTAAAAATCTGTTCAATGTAGGACCCACCTTCACATCCATTGGTATCGTCCCCCCACAAACACACACACACACAGTGTGTCAAATACTGGGTGACTGTAAAATCATAATATCCAGAAGTAAGCTGTGAAACATCTGATGCGTCTTTTAAATCTTCCCACTGATCATTTTGTCAATAACCCTGAATCTGTGTGTGCCCTCTGGTTACAGATTCACCTACCGCTGGAACCAATTTCTCCTTATTTATTCTATCAAACCCGACAGGCTGGTTTAGCACAGTGGGCTAAACAGCTGGCTAGTAATGCAGAACAAGATCCGCAGCGCGGGTTCAATTCCCGTACCAGCCTCCCCGAACAGGCGCTGGAATGTGGCAACTAGGGGCTTCTCACAGTAACCCCATTGAAGCCTACTTGTGACAACAAGCGATTATTATTATCATGGGCGGGATTCCCCGATCCTCTGCGCCGGAATCGCACCTGGCACGGGGGGCAGAGAATAGCCATTCACGCTAGAAATCCGGCGAGACGGCTCTTCTGTGAACCCGCCAGTCGGAGGCCGTTGTAACGGCCCCCACGGCGATTCTTCGCGTTCGATGGACCAAATGCCCGCCGAGTTCTGCTGACCATATGGTTCACATATGGTCCCACCCGGCGGGACCTCGGCGTTCTGGCTGCGGGGGCCACCCTAGTGGGGGGTGGGGGGCGGCGGGATCAGACTCCGGGGGGGCCTCCACGATGGCCAGGCCCGTGATCGGGCGCTACCGATCGGCTGGCGCACTCATTCCGGGGGGATCGGGGGAGGAGGGGGCGTATGTTCTCCCACGCTGTGCCCTGAACAGCGGTGAATTGCTGGGCCAGGTGTGCACCACCGGTGTTCGCTCCGGCGCCAACACTTGGCCGGGATTTCAAAGAAAAATCTACGGAATGTCTACGGAAAATCCATACAAGCACCTTTAATAGATAAATGAACAAAGTAGCAGATATAATCTGTATGGTAAGAAGAGCTTTGTTAAATGAAATCCAAATATTTCTTGTACATGCCTTGCACCTCTTGGCATTGTTAAATGTTGATATGAGGGCACAATGCACAATCCCTTCTTCTAATTAATATTTGCCCCAAGATATCAAAACAACGTTGTTGAACGTCCTCAATTTTTTATTGCTCTCACTATCTGGAAGCTTTTAATAGCTAAGCTTAATGTTGCTAACTGTCATTTTTTAAATCATTTACCTGATCTTATCTTATCTTCTACTCTTTTGAATCCATAGTGTCACACTGTACTTACTGTTCCCAGAATATCGGTCTCATCGGAACTCACATCTCACAAATGTTGCACTTTTGAATTTCAGAAAACTGCAGTTCAGTGCTATCAGACTTCATGAAAGTGAAATCCTTGTAGTTTTACAGCTATTGTACAACAATGTCTGGTACGTTCTAGAAAGCTGAGTCTGTCACAGGCAGTTTGGTTAACTGTGCTGTTGAGTTAATCTTTATGCAGTTTCCAGCTGTACTTTTTATTTCCAGGCGAAGTGAAATGAATGCTAGCTCTGTAAACAGAGCGGTATGTGATTACAGGCTGGTACGCACAACTCCCTTTTGGGTGTAACATTCAGTGGCAACATTATGCAAAGTGCCATGGGCCTGCAAACAATGTCCAGTCAACTTTATGGGTAAGTTTAATAAGGACACAGGGTGTTCACACCGAGTATGAATAAATAACTTTAGTTCATTTATTAGATCCCTACCAGGTCTCCCTTCGGACGGTGCCTTACTTGCCAACCTTTGATACATTGCTGAATGGAGTTCCCCTGCCCCACAGTGGGGGAGTTCATACTTCTGAGAACCACGGGGAACATAAGTCCTGGGCGGGATCTGACAGTAAGGTTAGACCATAAGACCATAAGACATAGGAGTGGAAGTAAGGCCATTCGGCCCATCGAGTCCACTCCACCATTCAATCATGGTTGATTTCAACTCCATTTACCCGCTCTCTCCCCATAGCCCTTAATTCCTCGAGAAATCAAGAATTTATCAATTTCTGTCTTAAAGACACTCAATGTCCCGGCCTCCACCGCCCTCTGTGGCAATGAATTCCACAGACCTACCACTCTCTGGCTGAAGAAATTTCTCCTCATCTCTGTTCTAAAGTGACTCCCTTTTATTCTAAGGCTGTGCCCCCGCGTCCTAGTCTCCTCTGCTAATGGAAACAACTTCCCTACGTCCATTCTATCCAAGCCATTCATTATCTTGTACGTTTCTATTAGATCTCCCCTCAACCTCCTAAACTCCAATGAATATAATCCCACGATCCTCAGACGTTCATCGTATGTTAGGCCTACCATTCTTGGGATCATCCGTGTGAATCTCCGCTGGACCCGCTCCAGTGCCAGTATGTCCTTCCTGAGGTATGGGGCCCAAAATTGCTCACAGTATTCTAAATGGGGCCTAACTAGTGCTTTATAAAGCCTCAGAAGTACATCCCTGCTTTTATATTCCAAGCCTCTTGAGATAAATGACAACATTACATTTGCTTTCTTAATTACGGACTCAACCTGCAAGTTTACCTTTAGAGAATCCTGGACTAGGACTCCCAAGTCCCTTTGCACTTTAGCATTATGAATTTTGTCACCGTTTAGAAAATAGTCCATGCCTCTATTCTTTTTTCCAAAGTGCAAGACCTCACACTTGCCCACGTTGAATTTCATCAGCCACTTCTTGGACCATTCTCCTAAACTGTCTAAATCTTTCTGCAGCCTCCCCACCTCCTCAATACTACCTGCCCCTCCACCTATCTTTGTATCATCGGCAAACTTGGCCAGAATGCCCCCAGTCCCGTTATCTAGATCGTTAATATATAAAGAGAACAGCTGTGGCCCCAACACTGAACCCTGCGGGACACCACTTGTCACCGGTTGCCATTCTGAAAAAGAACCTTTTATCCCAACTCTCTGCCTTCTGTCTGACAGCCAATCGTCAATCCATGTTAGTACCTTGCCTCGAATACCATGGGCCCTTATTTTACTCAGCAGTCTCCCGTGAGGCACCTTGTCAAAGGCCTTTTGGAAGTCAAGATAGATAACATCCATTGGCTCTCCTTGGTCTAACCTATTTGTTATCTCTTCAAAGAACTCTAACAGGTTTGTCAGGCACGACCTCCCCTTACTAAATCCATGCTGACTTGTCCTAATCCGACCCTGCACTTCCAAGAATTTAGAAATCTCATCCTTAACGATGGATTCTAGAATTTTGCCAACAACCGAGGTTAGGCTAATTGGCCTATAATTTTCCATCTTTTTTCTTGTTCCCTTCTTGAACAGGGGGGTTACAACAGCGATTTTCCAATCCTCTGGGACTTTTCCTGATTCCAGTGACTTTTGAAAGATCATAACTAACGCCTCCACTATTTCTTCAGCTATCTCCTTTAGAACTCTAGGATGTAGCCCATCTGGGCCCGGAGATTTATCAATTTTCAGACCTTTTAGTTTCTCTAGCACCTTCTCCTTTGTGATGGCAACCATATTCAACTCTGCCCCCTGACTTTCCTGAATTGTTGGGATATTACTCATGTCTTCTACTGTGAAGACTGACGCAAAGTACTTATTAAGTTCCTCAGCTATTTCCTTGTCTCCCATCACTAGATTACCAGCGTCATTTTGGAGCGGCCCAATGTCTACTTTTGCCTCCCGTTTGTTTTTAATGTATTTAAAGAAACTTTTACTATCATTCCTAATGTTACTGGCTAGCCTACCTTCATATTTGATCCTCTCCTTCCTTATTTCTCTCTTTGTTATCCTCTGTTTGTTTTTGTAGCCTTCCCAATCTTCTGACTTCCCACTACTCTTTGCCACATTATAGGCTCTCTCTTTTGCCTTGATGCATTCCCTGACTTCCTTTGTCAGCCATGGCTGCCTAATCCTCCCTCTGATAACCTTTCTTTTCTTTGGGATGAACCTCTGCACTGTGTCCTCAATTACTCCCAGAAACTCCTGCCATTGCTGTTCTACTGTCTTTCCCACTAGGCTCTGCTTCCAGTCGATTTTCGTCAGTTCCTCCCTCATGCGCCTGTAATTACCTTTATTTAACTGTAAAACCTTTACATCTGATTCTACCTTCTTTCTTTCAAATTGCAGACTGAATTCTACCATATTATGATCACTGCTTCCTAAGTGTTCCCTTACTTTAAGATCTTTTATCAATTCTGGCTCATTACATAACACTAAGTCCAGAATAGCCTGTTCCCTCGTGGGCTCCATCACAAGCTGTTCCAAAAAGCCATCCTGTAAACATTCAATGAATTCCCTTTCTTTGGGTCCACTGGCAACATTATTTACCCAGTCCACCTGCATATTGAAGTCCCCTATGATCACTGTGACCTTGCCTTTCTGACATGCCCTTTCTATTTCGTGGTGCATTTTGTGCCCCTGGTCCTGACCACTGTCAGGAGGCCTGTACATAACTCCCATTATAGTTTTTTTGCCTTTGTGGTTCCTCAACTCTACCCACACAGACTCCACATCGTCTGACCCTATGTCGTTTAGTGCTATTGATTTAATTTCATTTCTAATTAACAAGGCAACCCCGCCCCCTCTACCCACCTCTCTGTCTTTTCGATAGGTTGTAAATCCCTGGATGTTTAACTGCCAGTCCTGAACCCCCTGCAACCACGTCGCTGTGATGCCTACCACATCATACCTGCCAGTCACAATCTGGGCCACAAGCTCATCTACCTTGTTCCGTACACTGCGGGCATTTAAATATAGCACCTTTAATTCCCTATTGTCTGTCCCTTTTTGTTTTCTTAGTGTGGTGGACCTTGGTTTACTGAGCCTTTCCATACACTGTGTCATATTTTGTGAGATGGGGACTATCGTAACCTCTCCTGAGCTCTGTCTTTTCGTGATTTTTTGTAATCCTAAGCAGCTACGCTTCCCACTGATTCCTTCACCTCTTGGTTCCCTGACTTTCCCTTCCCCCCCAATCTCTAGTTTAAAGTCCTATTGACCACCCTATTTACTCTTTTCGCCAGAACACTGGTCCCAGCTCGGTTCAGGTGGAGACCATCCCAACGGTATAGGTCCCCCCTGTCCCAAAACTGATGCCAGTGTCCCATGAAAAGGAACCCCTCTTTCCCAAACCACTCTTTCAGCCACGTGTTAACTTCCCTTATTCATGCCTCCCTATGCCAATTTGCACGTGGCTCGGGCAGTAATCCGGAGATTATGACCCTTGAGGACCTGTTTTTTAATTTGAATCCTAACTCTTTATAATCTCTAAACAGGTCCTCTTTCCTAGACTTGCCTAAGTTGTTGGTACCGACATGGACCACAACAACTGGATCCTCCCCCTCCCTCTCCAATATCCTTTCAAGCCGGTCAGAGATGTCCCGCACCCTAGCACCGGGCAGGCAACATACCATGCGGGACCCTCTATCCTGCTCACAAAGGATACTATCTATCCCTCTGATAATAGAATCCCCTACAACTACAACTTGCCTATTTACTTCCTCCCCTTGAATGGCCTGCTGAACCATGGTGCCTTGGTCAGCTGACTCATCCTTCCTGCAGCCCTGTTCGCCATCCACACAGGGAGCAAGTGCCTCGTACCTGTTGGACAGGGTCAAGGGCTGAGGCTCCTGAGTTCCTGACTGCTGGTTCCCTTTACCTGCCTGACTTGCAGTCACACCCTGCTGTCCCTGGCCACTGGCAGGATTTAAACTATTTACTCTGGCAGGTGTGACTGCCTCCTGAAACAAAGTGTCCAGGTAAGCCTCCCCCTCCCGGATGTGCCTCAGTGTGTGAAGCTCAGACTCCAGCTCATCAACTCTGAGCCGGAGTTCTTCGAGCAGCCAACACTTACTGCAGATGTGGTCGCTGCAGCTCGCAATGGGATCTGCCAGCTCCCACATCAAGCAGCTTAAGCACATCACCTGACCAGGTTGGAACAATGTAATCAAAAATCTAGACACTTCTATCCCGAAAGGCTGCGGATGTTGGGACGACTGAATTTTGAGAAAAGTTGGGTAAATGTCAGATCAATCTGAATTGTGAAACAGGTTCAAGGGGTTCAGTAGCCGATTCTTGCTCTTCAATAATGGCCAGCTGAAGGTTCAGGTTTTCCTGATCAGCAAAGGCAACAAACAGCAAGAAATTATAAGTGTGCGTTTCAGGCATTATTAAGGATTTTCAGGCATCATTGAGGAGCATTCTAGAAAGAACAGAGGAGAAGAAGGAACTACAGTGTCAAGTGTGTGTCCACACTTCAAGAGGTTTTCTTTTAAAAACATTTTTGAGTACCCAATTAATTTTTTCCAATTAAGGGGCAATTTAGGGTGGCCAATCTACCTACCCTGCACATCTTTGGGTTGTGGGGGCGAAACCCACGCAAACACTGGGAGAATGTGCAAACCCCACACGGATAGTGACCCAGAGCCGGGATCGCACCTGGGACCTCGGCACCGTGAGACAGCAGGGCTAATCCACTGCGCCACCGTGCTGCCCATAAGAGTTTTTTTTTAATCATCAGAAAATATTTGTTGCTCACATGTTACATCTAGCCCCAGTGTTAGCTAACCGTACATCAATTATATTTATTTTTAATATTAGCAATATATTGACATTCAAATTTGCTAAATAGGTCGTTAGGCTTCAGTGTTTCAAAACAATATTTTGGGGTGGCATGGTAGCACTGATGCTTCACAGCGCCAGGGACCCGGGTTGGGTGGATTGGTCACACGAAAATTGCTCTGTAGTGTCCAAAGGTTAGGTGGGTTACGGGGATAGGGCGGAGGTGTGGGCTTAGGTAGGGTGCTTTTTCAGGGGCCGGTGTAGACTCAATGAGCCAAATGTCCTCCTTCTGCATTGTAAATTCTATGAGATAAATCAGAAACCTTATTATAATGCTCCGTTTGGAAACCAAAACAGCTTTTCTATTTTGTGGTGAAATTTTGTTTCAAGCCCCCTGCCACTCCACATAGGGCTACTAGTCTCTTCCCATAAATTCAGCAGGTGATCGGTAGAACCACCAAGGACCTGATTATGGCGGGTTTTGGCAATTTTTTCAAGTTTGCCCTTAAACTTATAGAGCATAACAAGGTGAAATTTGGCTCACCATGTCTGTGCCAGCACTGTGAAATAGCTAACCAAATAGTCCCACTTCTTCCTTATAAAGTATATATACAGTTCTTTTTTGAAAGTTACGACAGACTCTGCTTTCATCAACCTTTCAGGCAGTGCATTCCAGATCACAACAACATGCTGCACAAAAATATTTCCTGTAATTTCCTCCTTAAACTTTTTGTGACCTCGGGTTATCAACCTCTGTATCAGCGGAAAAAGTTTCTCCTGATCAAAGTTCCTCATAATTTTGACCAACTCCACTTAAGATTTTAAACATGAGGCGGCACGGTGGCGCGCTGCTTAGCACTGCTGCCTCATGGTGCCAAGGCCCTGGGTTCGATCCTGGCCCCAGGTCCGTATGGAGTTTGCACAATCTCCCTGTGTCTGCGTAGGTCTCACCTCCACAAAATTATTCGGAGGCAGTTCAGCCATCAAACCTTTATTTAACCGTATATAAAATTCACTTCAGTTTGTGCGTGATAGAATTACACAAGAATTACCCTCAGGCTTTTATCTCTGATGATTGGTACAGTCACATTTCTGTATTTTGATTGAGGAACGTGCAAAAATTTCACCAATCCAAATTCCGGGCCTTATGCGACATAACTTGGGCTGGATTCTCCGTTCCTGACAGTAAGTGTTGACGCCGGGGCAGGATTCGTGGAGTTCCACAACAGCAAAACTGGTGCCGCGCCTGGACCGATTCAGCGACCGTAGAGGGGCTAGCACCAGCGCCACGTGGAACACAATCAATTCCAATGAGAAAAGGTGCGGGATTCGCCGGAATCGCGATTGACATTCAGGAGGCTGACAAATTGTAGCCGCATATACACACTTCACTCCCCACACAAACCATCCCAGCCAACAAGGTGACAGCAAAACATGTGGCCTCACACATAACGATGCCAAGCTGGAGGCCCTCCTGGACCCGGTGGAGGAGAGGCGGATGACTCTGTACCCCGGCACGGGAAGGAGGCTGCCACACACTGCCATTCGCCGTGCCTGGGCGCAGGTGGCAGAGGCGGTTAGCGCCATGAGCAACACCATTCGGACTGGCTAGCGGTGACGTAAAAAACTGCACAACCTCTTCTGGCGGCCAGGGTGAGTAGGCAGCACTGTGCCCCTGGCACTGGAAAGGCCCCGTTGCGTAAAGGTTGAGGGCAACTGTCACCTTGACGGCCACTGGGAGCAGATGTCCATCCCATTGCCCCACGGTGCCAGGTGCGCATTGATGTGGCAGATATGTCGCACTGTCTGCCTGCTCAGCCGGAGTCTTCGATGGCATGCCCGGTCCGACAGGTCCTCGAATGACAGGCGCTGCCGGTACACGCGAGGCCTCATGCGGCGGCCCTTGGCACCTCCTCCTCCTCAGCTTGTTGGGCAGCCGGATCTCCACCTTGTGGCACGCTCCGCTGCTGCAACTTCCTCCTCCTCGAGCAGCTCCAGCTTGAACAGCCACAGGGTCCCTCAGGGGTGTGGTGACCAGTAGGAAGGCCACCATTGTTGGTTGTATTCCAATATCCATTGTCTGCAGGGGGTGAAAGGCCGACATGTTAGCAGGATGCATACACCCATGCCCAATCAGGTTCAACGGACTACATGCTGGCCCTACTTGGCACTGCAGGCTCAGCCCCCACACATGCCCCCCCATATCCTCACCCTGGCCCCGTCAGTGCATGGCACCATGGGGGCCTCTGGCGAAGGTGAACCACGCTGTCGGGAATTCTGCCCATCGGAGGTGGAGAATCACGGAGGCCCCGGCGATAACCGGGTCAGGCCCGCTAATGATATACAAATGCTGTTTCCTGCATGTGTGCTCCGGAACGCATTGGTGCCGCTGTCGAGGCGACGGAGAATTGCGATTTGGCAACAAATCAGCGTCCGCTGCGATTTTGGCTTCAGAACTGATTCTTCGCCCAATCGTTTCCCGATTTCGGTGTTGGCTGACGGAGAATGCTGCCCCTCATTCCTGTATCCTTTCCCTCCCAGTCAGTCTCAGTCAACAACATATTCCCATTTCACTCGAGGTTTACCATGTCATAAAGCTATACTTTGCTAATCTCGTGACTATGCCCATACAACCTTTTGCTGATTAGACTCATCAGAAATTGCAATGAATATGAACTATCAGATTTTTAAAAATGCTAAATTAAGCTGATAGCGATAGGTTACCTTTGATAAGGATGTGATTCATATTCTCAACATTAAATTACTGATTGTTGTTTTATCTCATTTTTCCAGGTGTGGCTAAGTTTATAACCAAACTGAAATCAACCTGAAGGGAATGGTCCTGTTTACCCATGGTACCCGGTTCCCTGACGACACCGATAGTTTTTTTTTATGGTCACTGTCAAATCCAGATACCTCGTTAACTGCTGAACTTTTTTAAAAATGTATTTTATTACCAACATGCATCAAAACAGATTACAGCAAATTAATATCTCGGAAACATACTTCCCAGCAATCTACAGTCTGTGTAACTTTCCCCCCTTTTTCACCCCCTTCACGGCGAACAGCCCCTCAAACACAGTCACAAACATCCCCCACCTTTTCTTGAACCCCTCTGCAGAGCCCCTTAACTCATACTTTATCTTCTCTAACCGCAGGAAGTCGTACAGGTCACCCAACCAAGCCACTACCCCGATGGCGATGTCGACCGCCACTCCAGCAAAGTTCGCCGCCGTGCAGTCAGAGAGGCGAAGGCCATGACATCGACCTTCCTCCTCTCCATGAGCTCCAGCTTCTCTGAGACCCCAAATATCGGCACCAAAGGGTCTGGGTCCACCTCCTCCACTATCCTGGTTAAGACCGCAAAGACACCCGCCCAGAATCTTCCCAATTTTTCGCAACCCCAAAATGCGTGCGTGTTATTTGATGACCCCCGTCCACACCTCTCACACTCACCTGCCACCTCCTGGAAGAAGCCATTCATTCTCACCCAAGTCACATGCACCCTGTGCACCACCTTAAACTGTATCAGGCTCATCCTTGTGCAGGAGGTGGTCCCTATGCAGTGCCTCACTCCATACTCCCCAATTGATCTCTCCTCCCAACTCCCTTCCCATTTCTCCTTGATCTTCACCACTCATTTGCCTCCCTGCTCCCCCAGCCATTTGTATATATCCCCAATTTTTCCCTCCCCTTCCACATCTGGACGCAGCAGTCGCTCCAGCAGGGTGTATCCTAGGGAACCCCCCCCCAGATCTTCCGCGCAAAGTCCCTAACATGCAGATACCTGAACTCACTCCCCCTCGGCAGTTCTACCCTCTCCCTTAGCTATCAAACCCTTCCTCCAAATACAGATCCCTCACCTTGATCCACTTCCCTCCACCTCCTGTATACACTACCCATTCGCCCCCAACCCCCCGGCTCAAACCTATGATTCTCGCACAGCGGCGTTAGCACCGACATCCCTTCCACCCTAAAATACCTCCTCAGCTGATTCCATATCTTCACCGTGGACTGCACCACTGGGCTCCCTGAATACCTACTCGGAGCCATTGACAATGCTGCCATCATCATAGCCCTCAAACTAGACCCCTCCTCCAACCTAACCCACTCTACCCCTTCTCCTTCCCACCATCGCCACACCTTATCCATATTTGACGCCCAGTAATACTAAAGCAAGTTCGGCAACGCCAACCCCCCCTGCTGTCTCTGCCTCTGTCGCAGGGTCCTCCTGACCCTCTGCATCTTCCCTGCCCATTCAAAGTCTGAAAAATCATGCCCAATTTCCAAAAAACGAACTTTGGCATAAAGATCGGGTGAGCCTGAAAAATAAACAAGAACCTCGGTAGAATATTCATTTTCACCATTTGGACCCTCCCCGCCAATGTCAACTGCAGTGTATCGCACCTCCTAAGATCCCCCCTGGCCTCCTCCACCAGCTTTGTTAAGTTCCGCTTAGGGAGCCTTTTCCATTCTCTCGCTACCTGAATCCCCAAATACCTGAACCTTTCCCTCACTATTGTAAATGGCATCCCCCCATAATTAGCCCGCTGTGCCAGCTCATTCACCGGGAAGGCCTCGCTTTTCCCTATATTCAGCTTGTACCCTGAGAACCCTCCAAAACTCCCCAACAGGCCCATAATCCTTCCCATACTCTCCAGCGGATCCGAAACATACAGCAACAGGTCATCGGCATTGAGCGACAACCGGTGCTCCCTCTGTCCCCTCATTATCCCCTGCCACTCCGCCGACCCCCTGAGAGACATCGCCAACAGCTCTATGGGCAATGCAACAACAACGGTGACAGCGGGTACCCCTGCCTCGTCCCTCTGTGTAAGTCAAAGCGTCCTCACACTCGCTCTTGGTGCCACATACAGCAACCGTACCCGAGGCATTGCAACCGTATCTTGAGGAGTCCGATGCACCCTCAATGACAGCCCAAGTGGCAACATGGGCCTGGTTTTATCGGGTCTCCGCTTCGGTTCCGGCCTCCATATACCCAACCCCCAGCCAAGGGTCCCCCCACTCGCCACTAAGCACTGGAGCAGCAAGCCAAACACCTGTGGGATCTTTGCCTGTGAGCAAAGGTGGCTACGCACCTCCTCGGCTCCGCACAGAAGCCCTTCCGCCAGGTTCATGTTTTTCAAAAGGAATATTAATCGGCGCCAACGTGGCCACTTTCTGGGGAGGCCGATGAATCACGGGAGGCCGTTGTATATGGGGTCGCTCCTGTTAATTGTATGGCAATAGGGTTTAAGTGATGATAATTGGTTTCTTGCCACGCTACAAGGGGTCCCAATTTCATCTACGGGAACAGGTTGGTTGCATCATAAACTGCTTGGTGCAGGTCACAGTTCTCATTTTTGGCCTCTCCCGCTATTCACCACCCTCGTTTCGCTTGTGCGAGAGCGCAATGAGGCCGAGGAATTGTGCCCTATGTGTCATTGGATAGCAGTGGGCAACTCGCTGGCAGAGCCGGCGGGAAACTCCATGAAAAACCCCGCCACAAATGGACTTAGAAATGTTTCCGGAGAATCGCGCCCAGAGTCACCCAAGGTTGGAATTGAACCCCGGTCCCTGGCACTGAGATGCAGCAGTGCTTGTTACTGTGCCACCGTGCCATTTTATGAACATTGGGCACCAACGAGCATCATCCTCCAAGTGGTAACTAATCAAGGATTTCTGGTTTAACACAACTTTGCTACTTTCAATTCAATTTTCATATGGAGCTGACTCCCCTCTATAACCATACATAGACTGGAATTTGTTCCTTGGCAAAAAGCCTACCAGAACAATAAGAGTCAACTTTTGATCCAACTGGATTTTGGTACCTGGCTAAATGACGTATTGTTGGGTGAGCTCCAAGCAGGATATCTGTCACTGTCAGGGTCACTGCCTCTTCAGGATAGGCACAGCATAGCCAGCTGTCTTCACGGTAGCTTGAGAGCTGATAAATTTGTGAACATTTCCAACATGGCTTGCTTGCTGACTGTGATCAGTTGCCCTGTACCTGGCTAGCCGCCCATTTAAAATGCCAAGCCTCACCTCTGTTTTTTAAGCAATACTGGCCAGAAGGTAACACTGTGGTTATCATCAAGCATGGCTGTGGTGAATGTACATTGCGTAATTCACACTGTATAGCAATGTGTCCTTGTGGGCTCTGTCTGTGAGCCGTTGCGCGGCTCTGCCCACAGGGGGAGATGAGGAGCTTGTACAGGGCTCCACCCTTGGCTCCGCCCATGGCCCCTCCCACTACCAGAAGTATAATGTGCTGCAGCCTTGTGAATCTGCCTGAGTTCGTCTGGTCGCAGGCAGGCTCAGTTGTAAGTCTATTAAAGCCACAGTTTACTTCCTCTCGTGTCTCGAGTGAATTGATGGTCACATCAATTTAATAGACTTAAGAAAACCACTATGGAATCAGCCCTCAAACCTGATCGACTAGAACTAAACCCGCAGGCTGCAGAAGCGAAGCATGGGGCAGCACGGTAGCATGGTGGTTAGCATAAATGTTTCACAGCTCCAGGGTCCCAGGTTCGATTCCCGGCTGGGTCACTGTCTGTGTGGAGTCTGCACGTCCTCCCCGTGTGTGCGTGGGTTTCCTCCGGGTGCTCCGGTTTCCTCCCACAGTCCAAAGATGTGCGGGTTAGGTGGATTGGCCGTGCTAAATTGCCCGTAGTGTCCTAAAAAGTAATGTTAAGGGGGGGTTGTTGGGTTACGGGTATAGGGTGGATACGTGGGTTTGAGTAGGGTGATCATTGCTCGGCACGGCATCGAGGGCCGAAGGGCCTGTTCTGTGCTGTACTGTTCTATGTTCTATGAAATCTTTCTACACTGGCTTTGGTGCTTCAAAGCCTACCTGGCTGCGTCGACTACCTCCACTACTACTGACGAGCAGAAACTCAGTCTACCGCACGCACGGGTGAGCCATCGCATCTCTACGCAACTCAATAGTACCGACTCGTACACCGAGGCCCTCGCTATGCTCGACCGACTATACGTGCGGCCTGTAAATGAAGTCTACGCGCGGCATATTTTAGCTACCTGCCGCCAGCGCCCCGCAGAGTCGCTAGAGGACTACCTGCGCGATCTAAAAGCCCTTGCACGGGAATGTAACTTTCAGGCTGTAAGTGCCTCCCAGCATATGGAACTCGCTGTCCGTGATGTGCATATTGCAGGTCTAACTATGTGCGCCAGCGCCTCCTCGAAAAAGGGGCCCAGAACTTGGAGGACACGGTAGCGCTAGCAACCTCAATGCAGGTCGTGTTTCAAAGTCTGAACTTGTTCCCCACAGACCACGCGACCCCATCATGGACCCTCGATCAGCGACTGCCCCTGGCCTGCGCCGCGCGGCCACCCACCCACTATGGAACACCAGCGTGCCATTTTTGCAGCCAGCCCCAACACCCACGGCAGCACTGCCCGACCCGCAACGCAACCTGCAGCAGCTGCGGTCGAAAAGGACATTATGCTAAGGTATGCCTTTCTTAATCAAAACCCTCTAACTCTCCCGCTGACCAGAGCAACCGCTCCCCCAACTCGCAGGCCTGCAGACCCCTTAATGTTGCAGCGTGTCTGCCGACTCCGCCTCCGCCCGACATATGCGACTCATGGGGACCGCCACCTTGGCAATCCTTCCCTACGCGGCCGGCCATGTGCGAGTCATGGGGGCCTCCATCTTGGGCGCCATCTTTCTCGCTGCCCGCCACGTGCGATCCACGGGGGCGGCCATCTTGGACACCATCTTCTTCATTGCCCGCCACGTGCGATCAACGGGGGCCGCCATCTAGGCCATCACCCGATGTTCATTTCGACGACCACGACCTCCGCAGACAGTCATCACGGGGCCACCCCAGCACTGCTGATCGAGCCACCGATTACCCGCAACTCAACGCAGTCACTTTGGACCAGTCGCGGCCAAAGCACCTCAGGAGCTCCATGATGTCCGTTCAGGTCAACGGATACAAGACACTGTGCCTCTTTGACTCTGGGAGCACCAAGAGCTTCGTGCATCCAGACCTGGTAAGACGCTGTTCGCTCCCACTCACAGCAGGTGGTATAGCCTGCAGGACAGGGTATTTATTAGAGCCAAAGTCCAGCGGCTCCTACGTGAGGGAGTCATAGAGGCCAGTAATAGCCCCTGGAGAGCTCAGGTGGTGGTAGTCAAGACCGGGGGAAAGTTCCGAATGGTGGTTGATTACAGCCAAACCATTAACTGGTTCACGCACCTCGATGCGTACCCCCTCCCCAGAATTGCAGACATGGTCAACCAGATCGCCCAGTACCGCATCTTCTCCACGGTGGATCTGAAGTCTGCATACCACCAGCTCCCAATCTGCCCGGAGAACCGCCACTACACGGCGTTCGAGGCAGATGGCCGCCTCTTCCATTTCCTCTGGGTTCCCTTTGGCGTCACGAATGGGATTTCGGTGTTCCAATGAGCAATGGACCGAATGGTAGACCAGTACGGGCTGCGGGCCACGTTTCTGTACCTGGATAATGTCACCATCTGCGGCCATGACCAGCAGGACCACGATGCCAACCTCCACCGATTTCTCCAAACCACCCAGAAACTCAACCTCACATACAATAAGGAGAAATGCGTTTTCCGCACAACCAGACTAGCCATCCTCGGCTATGTCGTGGAAAACGGAGTCCTGGGCCCTGACCCTGACCGTATGCGCCCCCTCTTACAACTCCCACTCCCTCATTGTTCCAGGGCCCTCAAGAGGTGCCTTGGATTCTTCTCGTATTACGCCCAGTGGGTCCCCCAGTATACGGACAAAGCCCGCCCACTATTTAAGACTACACTCTTCCCACTGTCAGCCGAGGCCCGCCAGGCCTTCAACTGTATCAAGGAGGACATCGCCAAAGCCGCCATGTGGGCGGTGGATGAATCCGTCCCGTTTCAGAGGTCGCTCTTGCCGCCACTCTGAACCAGGCAGGGAGACCAGTAGCTTTCTTCTCCCGAACCCTCTCCGCTTCGGAACTTCGACACTCCTCAGTCGAAAAAGAAGCTCAAGCCATTGTGGAAGCCATACGGCACTGGAGGCACTACCTCGCAGGTAGGAGGTTTACCCTCATCACCGACCAGAGATCGGTTGCCTTCATGTTCGACAACTTGCAACGGGGCAGAATAAAAAACGATAGAATCTTGATGTGGAGGATCGAAATCTCCATCTATAATTATGACATCATATATCGGCCAGGGAAGCTGAACGAACCCCCAGATGCCCTGTCCTGCGGCACATGCGCCAGCGCGTAAGACGACCGATTACAGGCTATCTACAATTACCTCTGCCACCCGGGGGTCACCCGGCTCGCCCACTACATCAAAGCCCGAAATCTGCCTTTCTCCACTGAGGAGGTAAAAGCCATCACCAGGATTTGCCCGATCTGCACGGAGTGCAAACCGCACTTCTAGAGAACAGACAAGGCCCACCTGGTAAAGGCATCCCGGCCCTTTGAACATCTGAGCACCGATTTCAAAGGGCCACTCCCCTCGACCAATCGAAATGTGTACTTCCTCAACGTCATAGATGAATTCTCCTGTTTTCCGTTTGCTATCCCATGCTCCGATATGACCTCCCACACAGTCATCAGAGCCCTGCACAGTGTCTTCACCCTGTTCGACTTCCCCAGCTACGTACTGACAGGGGTTCGTCCTTCGTGAGCGACGAGCTGCGTCAGTACCTGCTTGACAAGGGCATCGCCTCGAGCAGGACTACCAGCTATAACCCCAGGGGGACCGGGCAGGTGGAGAGGGAGAACGCGAGGGTCTGGAAGACCGTCCTACTGACCCTACGGTCCAGGAATCTCCCGACCTCCCACTGGCAGGAGGTCCTCCCCGACGCGCTCCATGCATTTAGGTCCCTCCTGTGCACTGCCACTAACCAGACCCCTCACGAGCGATTATTTGTTTTCCCTAGGGGCACTACCACGGGGGCTTCGCTCCCATCTTGGTTGAGGACACGGGGCCCGGTTCTCCTCCGGACGCACGTCCGGACACATAAATGTATATTGCTTAATTCACACTGTATATCATTGTGTCCTTGTGAGCTCTGTCTGTGAGCCGTTGTGTGGCTCTGCCCACAGGGGGAGATGAGGAGCTTGTACAGGGCTCCATCCTTGGCTCCGCCCATGGCCCCTCCCACTACCGGAAGTATAATGTGCTGCAGCCTTGTGAGTCTGCCCTCAGTTCTTCTGGTCGCAGGCAGGCTCAGTTGTAAGTCTATTAAAGTCACAGTTTACTTCCTCTCGTGTCTTGAGTGAATTGATGGTCACATCAATGGCTAAGTTGTAAATAAAGGTGACACATTCCCTTTAGAACATAGAACATAGAACAGTACAGCACAGAACAGGCCCTTCGGCCCTCAATGTTGTGCCGAGCCATGATCACCCTACTCAAACCCACGTATCCACCCTATACCCGTAACCCAACAACCTCCCCCTTAACCCTACTTTTATTAGGACACTACGGGCAATTTAGCATGGCCAATCCACCTAACCCGCACATCTTTGGACTGTGGGAGGAAACCGGAGCACCCGGAGGAAACCCACGCACACAGGGGGAGGACGTGCAGACTCCACACAGACAGTGACCCAGCCGGGAATCGAACCTGGGACCCTGGAGCTGTGAAGCATTTATGCTAACCACCATGCTACCCTGCTGCCCCTTTGTTTACATGATGCACAAATATATCCACCTGAAAATGAGTGGCTATATCCATTGCCCCTACAGCCACCATCACCATGGAGGAAAATCTCAGAATAGACTGGAACTGACAGGGAACTTTCCAGTCAATTCACTAACACCACCCCCTCTCATTCCCCCCCCCCCCACCTTCCAGTCACCCACCCAATGGCTTCCTCAATAGTGCCTAAAAGTGGTTGATAAGGGGGAGGAAAACCCACGGCGGGGTTCTCCGTTCCAGAGACTAAGTGTTGACGCCGGGTCAGGATTCGTGGACTTCCACGACAGCAAAACTGAAGTCACATCTAGACCGATTTAGTGACTGTTAAGAGGCTAGCACCGGTGCCCCGTGGAACACGAACAATTCCAATGAGAAACGGTGCCGGGTTTGGGATTGTCATTCAAGAGGCTGACAAGCTGCAGCCGCATAGACACACCTCACTCCCCACACACAGCATCCCAGCCAACAAAATGGCACTGGTCGTGTTTGGAACGCACCCATCCCACTGATGGGTTGGCTGAGGCCAGTGGGCACCTAGGGGGGTGGCCTGGGCGGAAACCTATATGACCCATGGCCCTAAGTTCACAGTGGGCTGTTAGTGGTGTGCGCAGCTGCTCGGCTGCCTTGCAGGCTGCAGCAATGTGTTCTGTGCCCGTCTACCCCGACCCCACAGTCCACCTCCTGGCCATCCCCCGTTACTGCCCTCAGCCCTAGCAGTGGCCCCCCGGCCATCGGCACAACTGTCAGCAAACAATGGCGATGTTAGACACTTTCCGTACCCCCTCTCTTTCCCTCAGCAGCCACGATGCTGGTTTCACGATTTTTAAAAGCACAAGGGGCAGCACGGTAGCATGGTGGTTAGCATAAATGCTTCACAGCTCCAGGTTCGATTCCCGGCTGGGTCACTGTCTGTGTGGAGTCTGCACGTCCTCCCTCTGTGTGCGTGGGTTTCCTCCGGGTGCTCCGGTTTCCTCCCACAGTCCAAAAGATGTGCGGGTTAGGTGGATTGGCCGTGCTAAATTGCCCATAGTGTCCTAAAAAGTAAGGTTAAGGGGGGTTGTTGGGTTACGGGTATAGGGTGGATACGTGGGTTTGAGTAGGGTGATCATTGCTCGGCACAACATCGAGGGCCGAAGGGCCTGTTCTGTGCTGTACTGTTCTATGTTCTATGTTAAGTGAACTCGGCCCATCGCAAACTCAGCCCATCGGAGGTGGAGAATTGCGGAGGCCCTGTAGAATACCGGGTTAGGCCACTAATATGTCAAGGGTGTTTACTGTGCATGCATTCTGGAATGCATTGATGCCGCTGTTGAGGAAAAGGAGAATTGCGATTTGGCGTGAAATCGACACCCGCCATGATTTTGTCATCGGAACCAATTTTCCGCCCAAACCTGACTCCCGATTCCAGTATGGGATGATGGAGAATCTGCCCCCAACCTATCATCTTGTGCCAGTTAATAAAATGCAACTAATTTGAAAGCCTGTGCAATTCTATGAATTATGTACAAACACACAGAGAACTTTAGGAAAATAAACAATAACCACCACTGTGGAGAGACTATTTTACAGGCACACACTTAATCAGATTAACCTGAACCTAATTTCTACCTATCCACAGAAATTGCATAATATTCTCTCTATCTATTAGTCTCCAGAACTATTACAGACTGTGATCCCTGCAAGCTCCATACTGCATACTGCAAGCACGGTAGCATTGTGGCTAGCACAATGGCTTCACAGCTCCAGGGTCCCAGGTTCGATTTTTGCTTGGGTCACTGTCTGTGCGGAGTCTGCACATCCTCCCCGTGTGTGTGTGGGTTTCCTCCGGGTGCTCCGGTTTCCTCCCACAGTCCAAAGATGTGCAGGTTAGGTGGATTGGCCATGATAAATTGCCCTTAGTGTCCAAAATTGCCCTTAGTGTTGGGTGGGGTTACTGGGTTATGGGGATAGGGTGGAGGTGTTGAACTTGGGTAGGGTGCTCTTTCCAAGAGCTGGTGCAGACTCGATGGGCCGAATGGCCTCCTTCTGCACTGTAAATTCTATGATCTGTGATCCTTGAGGTGCTGGAATCCTAGGCTGGATTCTCCAGTTGGGACACTAAGTCCCCACGCCGGCGTGAAAACGATGGTGTTTTACGCCTGCAGCGGCCATGCTTCATGGTAGACTCAGCCCGCGGAACCAGACCGCAAAAATAGTTGGCCGCTCGAGGGCCCTGGAACGCCCCCCCCCCCCCCCCCCCTCAGTGCCGCCAGCCCTGAATGAAGCCCCCGCTGCCAGCGGATCGACCCTCCTACGACTGTGGCGGTGCCGGATTGAGTCCACAACCGCCACGCTGAGTTCACTTCGGGTGAGATATAGCACCTGTGTCCTATGCCGTCGGGAACTTGGCCAGTCAGGGACACAGCACGGCAGAGCGGGCCTCAGGCCCCGTAGATATAGCGTGCAGCGTACTTTTCAGGGGGCGGAGCATCGTGAAAGCGGCACCGCCCCTGATTTTGGCATCATCGGGATTTTCCGCCCTCTCGCCGAACGCGATTTTAGCGTCGGGGATTGGAGAATCCAGGCCCCTGTATTTTTTTAGTCAAACATCTCTTCAATTTTAGATCATTATGAAATATTAATCCACCATAATATTCTAAGCTTTCTTTGCTGTAAAATATGTCATAACCTAGGCCCTGCCAAAATCTACAGAGTCAGGAATCTAGTCATCCCAGAATCCCTTGGGAATACGCACTGCACTGCGGAAGAGGCGGAGCTACCTAGGGCATCCGATATAAAACCGGCCAGCCTAGAACCGGCTGGCACTCACTCGGTTGGGTAACACTTGCTTGGACTCTGCTGTACTTAGAAATAAACCTCTGTGATGCACGATCAATTGCACAAAGAATAAGCCTCCTGCTGCAGCTGGCGAAATGGCAAATAAATGGAGGACACGCATATTTATTTAGCTCCTAGTGGGCGGAGCCAGCCGGCAGGGGCTACCGGCGAACCTGTAGTACAGGTCCTACACTCTGTAACTGTAACAGAGTTCACCACACTCTGTTCAACCTGTAACTCTGTGGGCTCCTCCTTTTCGGCAGGCATAATAGTATCTGGCACTCAAATCCCTCAGCTCAGATACTTGTACAAACTTAGAACTCTCCCTGCTAACATAGACTTCCTAGTCACGGTCACTAACATTCGCTCAAAGAATCTGCTTCCCTGAACAATGTCTTTAACCCTCCCAAACAGATTTAATTCCACTTGCAAAAATGAACATTCCTGCGCCTTTTTGCTGATCAGTACTGTGAAGGAGAATGGAAGAAAGGTGTGGGACATTTCCCAAGTCCCAGATTTTTAGGATACAGAAGCAATTCTATTGTCGCTGGATCTAAAACAGTGGTAAAAGTGTTAAGTTAGAGGGAATGTGAAGTTACCAACCTTCTGCAAACACACAAGCGTCACTCCCCCATTAATATAAACTTTGGAACTTTGCAGGACTTAAATCCACCCACGTTTTCTTTTAATAAAAGGGTGGTGCCTAGCATAGAAACAGATAACACTTCACACAAGAAAAGAAATGAACTCAAAGAACTGATCATGCTGATATTGTATTGCCCCAGTGGACCCATAAGGGCATCAGAGTAAAAAAAATGACACAAAACTTGTGTCCAACTCTGTTAGATTGACCAAATTTATTAAAGATTCCACAAAATCAGCTATTGACTCCTTACCTGCCAGTCCAATGACCTTTTCCACGCTGCTTGTGTTCTGCTGTTATTCGCTTCCTGTCTCTGTCTACCTCCCTCTCTCCCTCTGGCACATATTTCAGAAAATCAGCTCTTGCCTATCACAGAGGAAGTAAACTGGCAAAAATGAACAGTGCAATCAATCGTCAACCCGAAAGTAAGTAAGGCCATTGGAGAAAATCTACTCTGTACTCTTAAAGGAGAAGGCCACTCGATATAATATTAACAGAATGCTCACTAATACAATCCTGTTCCAATTGTTCTGAAAATTAGGCCTTTGATAAACTTACTTCATGACTAAAAACTACACCTTGCTCTCTATTTTATTTAATTACTGAAAATGTCACAGTCCTTTAGTCAGTGGAGGAAGAATGGGGCTTCCTAACTCAATCAACTAAAGAGATTGTCACCATGTATACTTAAGTGAGTGGATATCAGGAAGAGTTTACATGTGGACAGCAGGGAATTTGGCCAGTATTCCCAGCTCGATCCACTCCACCATTTAAGGTGCACTCAAGGTTCAGTTAACTCAGATCACCACTGGGACTGGGAGTGGGGTGGGAAGGGTTACTGGCGAGGAGTAGTATACTTTCTATTTGCAAATTAACGGTGGGCATTCAGCAGAAGACATCTATCTCTATCCCATTTTATATGTTCCAACAATATCTTTACCCATTGATTTCAGGTGGTGCAACAGAGGGATATCCAGCAAGTCGTTAGTGCAGGAACTTATATAGACCAGGTTGTGAACATAATTCTGATTTTAGTTTTAGCCTAATCTCTGAACATTGGGGAAGGTAGCTCAGCTGTTATGTTAATAATACAGAAGGCTGGACTAGTGGTCCAGATCAAGTGACTAGTGATCTGGACGAAAGTCTGTTTTTTCGATTTCAAAGCAGCTGTCAATTATTCACTTCTGCCAGTTCATTAACTGAAATTGAAACTATGGGCCCCGCTCTTTTGGTCTCCTGACGATTGTTCCCTGGAGGCTACCCTGGAAGATGGTTGTGAAGTAGGAAGATGGAAGTTCCAATGCTGGTTTAGCTCACTGGGCTAAATCGCTGGCTTTTAAAGCAGACCAAGCAGGCCAGCAGCACGGTTCAATTCCCGTACCAGCCTCCCTGGACAGGCGCCGGACTGTTACGACTAGGGGCTTTTCACAGTATCTTAATTGAAGTCTACTCGTGACAATAAGCGATTTTCATTAATTTAATTTCATTTCATTTCAATGCAAAGACGCCACAGGAACTACCCAGCAAGTTTTAACTTCTGTTCCGCCATTACCACGGAGGCACAGTGGTTAGCACTGCTGCCTCTAAGCACCAAGGAACCGGGTTCAATTCCAGCTTTGGGAAACTATCTGTGTGGAGTTTGTACATTATCCCTGTGTCTGTTTGGGTTTCCTCTTGGTGCTTCAAATTCCTATCACAGTCCAAAATGCACAAGTTAGGTGGATTGGCCATGTTAAATTGCTTATTAGTGTCTAAAAATGCAGGTTAAGTGGGATTACGGGGATAGGGCAGGGGAGTGAACCTAGGTGGGGTGCTCTTTTGGAGGTTGATGCAGACTTGATGGGCCGAATGGCCCCCTTCTTCACTGTAGGGATTCCATGGCTCTATGATTACTCTGCATCTGGAACCTTCTGAAGTTGAGTTCTAACTCTTAGGTAACTATACTACTGTTGCCCCGACTTTCCACTGGACTCCTTGATTACCCCGCATGACTGAATTACCTCTCTAACCCTCCCCACACCACTCAACTACATCTCCACATCCCTGACTACCACCCTGACCACCTGACTGCCCCCCAACCACTCCACTGACCACATGACCCATCCACCACCTGACAACCCCTGACTACCCCCCAAGACCCCCAACCCCGACGAATACCCCCACAACCCAAAACTAGCTCCTAACTCTGTGACTACCCTTCCAACAGCCCAACTAGCACCCCTCCCCCACCCCACCCCGCAAGCAACATCTGAATACCTGCTCAAAACTCCAACTACTTTCCCATCCTCGGAACAACCCAAACCACTGTTCTGAACCCCAGGAGCATCCCCCCCCCCGACCCGACAACCTATCCTGCCATCAAACCACCCAGTCACCCCCCTCAATCCCCCGACTATCTCTCAACTCTTGACTACTGCAACTTCCCATTACTAACCCCAACCCTCTGATTACCACCCCACCCCAATTACCCCCTGACCACCCCCTGAACACCTGACCAGCTCCTGACTACCTGATGGGGCTGGTTTAGCACAGGGCTAAATCGCTGGCTTTGAAAGCAGACCAAGGCAAGCCGGCAGCACGGTTCAATTCCTGTACCAGCCTCTCCGAACAGGCGCAGGAATGTGGTGACTAGGGGCTTTTCATAGTAACTTCATTTGAAGCCTACTAGTGACAATAAGCGATTTTCATTTCATTTTCATGTGACCCATTGATATTTGTGGACCGTGCTCTTCCCTGCAGCTCAGGTCTATTTCAAGAACGACTTCATTCTTCTAGTTTAGATTAGGCAGGCAAAGACTGTTTTGTGGAAGTTTTTTTCTTCGTGTCTTATACCTTCCAAATTTCAACTGGTGGTTTGAATAAATTCCTTGAAACATTGTTTTGACTGCATGGTTTCTTATTATTTCTACAGTCAAGCTTACCTGCAGTGATTCCCAAGGGACCCATCCACAGAAGTCAAATTGCCTATTTTTGCTTACCTGTCTTGGCAGGTCAATTGGTCACGGGCTTCATTACGTCAACTTTTTACATCTTTGATTTTTCATCCAGTTTTTCTTTTACTCCCATGTTAGCTAATCTTCTTTACTTCCCACGTATTTCAATCTTGCCCACCTTGCTGTTACCCCTGCACCTGTTATGCTTCAATTTTCTTTTCTGCCTCTAGAAATCCTTCTTCACGAACTCTAATTTTTCAGTACGTATCATCTTTCCTACTCTCAATCTTAACTTTGATCCCCTCTTAAATAATTCTATTAATAGATCCAGGTGACAAAACCTGCGGAATGTGGGTCTGCCAGAGAGAGTGGAGGAAATGTGCGCAACAAAATATATCGCGAGGATGTTGGCCAGGTTGGTGGAGGAGAAGGTGCTGGACAAGACCCCAGAGATGGACCCGGCCCATAGGTCCTCGAGGCAGAAGCAAAGTGCAGGGGTGCTGCTGCTGGCAATGATTGTGCAGATGCACAAGTTTCTGGAGAAAGAAAAGATCCTGAGGTGGGCCAGGGAAAACGCTCAGTGAATGGGAGGGAAATCGAATCCGCATTTATCAGGACATTGGAGCGGAGTTGGCCAGGATGCAACTGGGGTTCAACAAGGCCAAGGCAGTGGTGTACCAGAGACAGATTCAATTTGGAGTGTTGTACCTGGCCAGACATTGGGTAACCTATGATGGCTGGGAATATTACTTTAGGATGACAGAGGTGGCAAATTACTTTATCAGGGATCATAAGCTGGGGGAGAGCTGAATGGTGACTTTGGATGGAGTTACGTCTGCAAAAAGTTGGGTTTTGTTATTGTTCTTGTTTGCCAATGTCCACGTCACAGAGGGGAAGTTAAGAAGTTGTAAAGTTCTAAGGGGGCAATTGCACCCTCCACCTACTCTTTCAGGGAGGTCTTTGTGTTTTTGATTTTTTTTTGGTGATGGTTGTATTTTTGGGGCTTTTTGGATGTGTTGATGTTTTTGACACTTTTTGTGGTAATGTGTGGGGGGAGGGATGGGTGAGTGTTGGAGGGGGCCTTTGGGCAGGAGTTGCCACATTAGCGAGCAATGCTAGTAAATGGGAGTGCGATGAGGGGGAGGCCGCAATGGTTGGTCAGTGTCGGGGAAGGAGGGGGTGTTGGGGAGGGAGGGGGAAATACAATGTGGCAGGTATGGAGGGTGAGTGTGGTCATGGGTGGAGCAGATGGCCATCTTTGATGGGCCCAGTTTAGAGTGGGAATGGGCGAGGTGGAGACGAAGGGTGGGGATGGTGGACATTAGAGGGGGGTGGAGGCGTAAGCCTCTGGTGAGAACTGTGACATGGATTATCCGCAGGCTGAATGGGCCGGTCAAGAGGTCCCGGGTGTTTGCACATCTGAAGATTTTGAGAGTGGAGATGATTTTCTTGCAGGAGAAAGATCAGATGAGGCTGAGGAATGTATGGGTGGACAAGTGTTTCACTCGGGGTTTGATTTGAAGTCAAGTGGGTGGCCATCTTGTTGAACAAGAAAATGGGGTGTATGCGGGCCAGGGAGGTGCGGGACACAAGGGGGGGGGGATTGTGATAGTGAGTGTGGTGTTATAGGGGACACTAGTGGTGTTGGTAAACGTATATGTGCCTAATTGGGATGATGTTGGTTTTGTAAAAAAGTTACTGGGTGTGATTCCGGACCTGGACTCTCACCAGTTGATTGGGGGGGGGGGGAATTTTAATTGTGTAATGGAGCTGAATCATAGAATTTACAGTGCAGAAGGAGGCCATTCAGCCCATCGAGTCTGCACCGGCTCTTGGCAAAAGCACCCTGCTTAAGCCCACACCTCCACCCTATCCAGTAACCCAGCAACCTCACCTAACTTAAGGGCAATTTAGCATAGCCAATCCACCTAACCTGCACATCTTTGGACTGTGGGAGGAAACCGGAGCACCCGGAGAACCCCAAGAACAGCTGTTCCCACTTTATGCTCCTCAGTTCCTGTCTAATAGCAGTATTAAATACCTTCCCATACTGTGTGTTCCTATCCCTCTCCATGACTATGGTAAAGGTCATGGACTTGTGGTCACTGTCACCACAATGCTCTCCCACCGAGACATCTGACACCTAGCCTAGTTTGTTGCCGACTCCAAATCCAAAATGCCCCCCCCCCCCCCCCCCCCACCTCCTTAGTTGGCATATTTACATATTGAGTCAGGAATCCTTCCTGTACACACCTGACGAAATCTGCTCCATCCAAACCATTTGAACTAAGGATGCTCCAGTCAATATTAGGGCTGAACCAGTGTGGGAGGGGGAGGAGATGGGCAGTTTCTACATGGGTTGAAGTTCCCAGAATTGGAGGAGGGGAAGAGGCTGGCATTGGATGAGCCATTGGGGTTAAGGGAGGTAATGGAGTGCATTAGTGGGATGCAATTGGGGAAGGCCCCGGGGCCGGACAGCTTTCTGGCGGAGCCTCCAGGCAGTTTACAATGGAGTTGGCCCCCTACCTGGTGGGTATGTATAGTGAGGGAGTGTAAAAGGGGGACTTGCTGGCTACGTTAGCGCAGGTGTTGATTTTGGTCATCCCAAAAAAGTGGAAGGACCCGTGGAGTTTGGGTCCTACAGGCCCATTCCGTTGCTAAACATGGACATGAAAGTCTTGGTGAAGGAGTGGCCGTGTAGGTTGGCGGGGCGTGTGCCGCAGGTGGTTTCTGAGGACCAAACAGGCTTTGTGAAGGGAGGCAGCTCTCTAGTAATATTGGGAGGTTGCTGAATGTAATTATGACTTTATCAGGGGGACGGGAGCCAGAAGTGTTTGTGGATGCGGAGAAGGCATTTGACCGGGTAGAGTGAAGGTCCCTGTTTGAAGTTCTGGGAAGGTTTGGGTTTGGACCAAAATTTGTTGCGTGGGTTCATTTGTTATGTGTGCCCCATTGCCAGTGTTAGAACGAACGAGACGAGTTTGGGGTATTTTGGGTTGCATAGGGGGACGAAGCAGGGGTCCCATTGTCGCCGATGTTATTTGCGTTAGTGATTGAATCCTTGGCGATGGCCCTCTGGGGGTCGGATGAGTGGCAAAGAATTTGAGGGGGCTAGGGAGCACCGGGTATCACTGTATGCGGACCTGATGTTGTTTGTATCGGACACGTTGGAAAGTATGGGCAGAATTATGGGCTTGTTGGAGAGATTCAGGGCTTTTTCCGGCTATAAGCTGAACATAGGGAAGAGTGAGGTGTTTACGGTGAACGTAGCGGATGGCGGGGGTGGGGGGGGGGGGTGTGGACATGGGGGCGCTACCATTTAAGGTGGCATGGGAACGGTTTAGGTATCTGGGGATTCAGGTGACACATGAGTAGGCCACAATTCACAGGTGGAACTTGCAGGGTTAGTGGAAGAGGTTAAGGGAGACTTTAAAAGGTGGGATACATTGCACTTGACTTTGGCAGGGAGGGTGGCAAAGATGAATGTGCTGCTAAGGTTCCTATTTATTTTTCAGTCCCTGCCAATTTTTCACCTTGATGCTTTTCCTGGAAGGTGGAGGTGCTGGTCTCGGAATTTGTATGAGCAGGGAAGGTACTGAGGGTGAAGAGGGTTCTGCTACAAAGATAGAGGCAGAGAAGGGGGTTGGCGCTCCCAAACCGGATTCACACTATTGGGCAACGAATGTGGAGAAGGTGATGCGGAGTGGGTCAGTTTGGAGGAGGAATCCTGTAACGGCTTAAGTTTCAGGGACCTGGTGACAGCTCCGTTGCCGTTAGCCCCGAAAAAGTATACAGGGAGTCCGGTGGTGGAGTCGACTATTAAGATTTGGAATAAGCTGAGGAGGCATTTTAAATTGGACCAGATGTTAGTGTTGACGCCACTGAATGGGAACCAGAGGTTTAGCTGGGGGGGGGGGGGTATGGATGGGATGTATAGATGGTGGAAGGAGGAGGGGTTGGAGCGGGTCAGAGATATGTTCTTGGAGTGGAAATTCGCTGGGTTGGGTGAGCTGCTGGAGAGGCTTGAGTTACTGAGGGGGAGTCAGTTCAGGTACTGGCAGGTGTTGTTCCCCTAACTACCGGAGTACACTCTGCTGGAGAAATTGCTGCTCCCAGACGAGGTGGTTGGGAGAACAGGGTAAGGAACTGGTGGAAAGGATTAAGCGGATGTGGGAGGGGGAGTTGGGGAGGGAGATAGGATGGAGCGTCTGTTGTGAGGCGATGCGGCGAGTGAAGGCAAATTCCTCCTGTGCTAGAATGAACTTGATTCAGTTTAAAATGGTGCACATGACTCGGGCTCAGATGAGTGGGTTCTTCCCGGGGGTAACGGATTGATGTGAGATGTGTGGGCTTCACATGTTTTGGAGTTGCGAGAAGCTTGAGAGCCTCTGGGAGACGGTGTTTGGGACTTTATCGAGGATAGTGGGGGCAGAGGTGAAGCCAGACTCCACGGTGGCCATCTTTGGGGTGTCGGAGATGCCGGAGCGGCTGCAGGGGAAGGCGCCTCTCTGATTGACTGACAACGGATCATTTTGAATTGGAGGTCAGATACACCACCGGGGGTTGTGGCTTGGCTGGGAGACCTGTAGGAGTTTCTTCAGTTGGAAAAGATTACGTTTTTCTGAATGGGACCGGAAGAGAGCTTCAAGATCTGGTGGAGGCTGTTCATTCCAATATTTGAGGAGCTGTTCGTCGCGGAGAGTTTGTGGGTTGGGATGGGGAGGGAAGGGATTAAAATGGGAAAAATGTATAAGCTGTTAACTCTGTTTTGTTGGAATGGGAATTTGTTGTATAGTTTACTTTTGGAATAAAATATCTTAAAAAAAAACAAGGTAATTTCTGGACGATGCAACTGTGCTGTGTACAATGACGATTTTGTGCTGTTCAGTCAAACATATAAGGAGCATTTAGAACATTTAAAGGAATTGTGTGATGGACTACAGGAGGTTGGATTGGTGGTAAATTTGGCTAAAAATGCATTTATGAAAGCCAGCAAGGAATTGGAGCATCTCAATGGAATCGATAGCGGGTGCAAATTCTGATTTTTGGCTCACCTGGTATTCTCTGCCCAGCGGCGGGAGACATAGAATCGAGCCCGAAAACTTTTTTTAGATCAGGAGACCAAAACTGCACACAGAAAGGTGGGGGCACAGTAGCACAGTGGTTCGCACAGTTGCTTCGCAGCTCCAGGGTCCCAGGTTCGATTCCCAGCTGGGTCACTGCCTGTGCGGAGTCTGTACGTTCTCCCCGTGTCTGCGTGAGTTTCCTCCGGGTGCTCCGGTTTCCTCCCACAGATGTGCAGGTTATACATATTGGCTATGCTAAATTGCCCTTAGTGTCCAAAAAGGTTCGGAGGAGTTACGGGGATAGAGTGGAGGTGTGGGCTTGGGTAGGGTGCTCTTCCCAGGAGCCGGTGCAGACTTGATGGGCCGAAGGGCATCGTTTTGCACTGTAAATTCTATGATCTATGAACTCAGATGCGGGGCGTGATTCAGTGACCCCGTTGTGCCCAGCACAGATCCAGGCACAACGGGTGAATCGTGCGTGAGCCCCAAACTGGGCACTGCACCTGGTGTGAAACCTCACGCAAGTCACGTGACTCGCACCACCCGGAGAATCTGGATCTCGCCCTCACTGGGCGAAATCCCGATCTGAATATTTCAATGAGCATAACTGCTCATTTAAATATCGGATGTCAGATTCACCCGGCGCCCGGGACTCAACAGCTGAGCCTTGGAGACCTCGCCAGGGTGCCGTTTAGTACCGGGCACAGTGAGATCCTGGCACTTTCCCTGGCACCTGGGCACCTTGACATTGCCAACCTGACACCATGACAGTGCCACCCTTATGGATAAGGAATCCCACATAAAGTAAGCATCTCTGCACAGCTTAGTGAAACATCATGACTGACTTCCATTACATTTTCTGCTAAATTTAAATTGGATCCTTTTCCATTTTAGTGCAATTTTGGAACCAAATGTAGACATCTCCTGAATTCAGTGTAAGTGATGGATTAACATAATTCAAATAGGTTGGCTGATTGACCTGGCCCAAGAATACATTCTAAAGATTTACATAGCCATTGGGAATCTAATAGAGGATTTTAACCACTGGGAACCAGTTAGAATAAGAGTTACAGTCCGAGAAGCATACACACCCTATATAAATTTGAGCTTCTCTGTTCCCCTTATCCTAGCCCACATGAAATGAAAATGAAATGAAATGAAATGAAAATCGCTTATTGTCACGAGTAGGCTTCAAATGATATTACTGTGAAAAGCCCCTAGTCGCCACATTCCGCCGCCTGTTCGGAAAGGCTGTTACGGGAATTGAGTCCTGTTCACCCATCAGCCCTGTGCTTGGTTGTCCACATTGTATTCTGGTCCACTAACACCCCAATTTCAAAATGATCATATTTGGATTGGAATTGTGGCTCCAACTGGAGCTGGGAACGGAGGCAGTAGTTTTATGCCACAGGCTTATTTGTCAGTTCCTCAGCTCCATATGTCCTTGGGCCAACTTCCCAGAGATGAAATCGGGGGAGTGCAGTGGGGATACCTACAATTGGTGGGTACAGCCAATTGCCCCGGTTAAAGGCCTATCAATGGAGGCTTACTGGGATTTTCCAGGTCCCAGGAGGAGGTGGAGGATAGTTTAGCTGTCTGGAGGTGGTCTCCGTGCAGCAATCCAGCGACCTGCCCTCCAGGCAAGGTTATGCCCTCTCTGCTTGCCTGGGTTCAGCAGCAGGCCCAGGATGCTTTGTGGAGCTCTCCCATGGTGGTGGTTGCAAAGGCAATTTATGTGCTTTAAATTTTGAAAAGTTGAAGAAAGGGCACCTCCATTTTGAAGTGACCTTTCCCTCACTTACCTGCGAATGCATTCTGCTGCTGCTTTCAAGCTGGAAAGCCTCTGATTGGTACCCCAGCTTCGAGAGCCCGCCTGACATCCTTAATTGGACAGCAAATCCATCCTTTGGTGATGAACTAGATGCTCCTGGGAAAATCACATTGACTGGCTGTTTCCCACAGAGTGCAGGCTTCTGAGCCCGACAGATTTCAGAGGCCCATAAGGGAAACCTCATCCCTTCGGTCAAATCCCAGCATGCCCTAGCTGCTTCCCATCCCTCTAAGCTCTGCCATTTTTATGTCTGTTTTTGAGAGGTTTTGACACAGTAAATAGGGAGATATTGAGTGGGATTCACCATTCCTCGACACACGATTTTTTTATCGGCAATTGGGCAATCCCTTCTGATGCCGAAATCGGGGTCGGCCCCTGTTTGACACTGGTTTTCAATCCTCCGCCCCTTCTGAAATAGTGTCATCACATCGCGCGCTGCACGCCGCTGGAATGGCGTTAGCACGTCGCCTGAAGGCCCTCCCCGATGCTCCGCTCCTGATAGGCCGAGTTCTAGGCTGCGTGGTTGACGTGTGGTCTCAGCGTTTGGGAACCCGGTGTGGTAGCTGCTGACGGCGTCCGGCGCTGCCACAGTCGGGCGGGAGCCGTGCTGCTGGCTGGCGGGGGGCTTCTGCGAGAGCTGGGGGGACCGGTCGGGGTGGCCAGGGGGGCACTATCTGGCAGGTCGGGTCCGCGCAGGGCTGGCGTCATGTTTTACGGCGCGACCGCTGCAGGTCGTCGTTGTGCGCATGCGCGGACACGGACCTGGCCATTCTCCAGGCGTTTATATCGTAGGAGCCGGGAGTTTTTCTCGGCGCGGCTGCTAGCCCCTCACCAGTTGCAGAATCGATGAGGGGTTGGCGCCGATTTTTTTGTCGTATAACGGCACAGTTCCTCCGCTGGTGTCAACACTTAGTCTCAAAAACAGTGAATCCAGCCCATTGTTTTCACATGCATGCGGATCAATAAATGGAGGACAAAGAT
Source organism: Scyliorhinus canicula (assembly GCF_902713615.1). Lineage (NCBI taxonomy): Eukaryota > Metazoa > Chordata > Chondrichthyes > Carcharhiniformes > Scyliorhinidae > Scyliorhinus > Scyliorhinus canicula. Next base: position 178,668,764 of record NC_052146.1, read on the forward strand.
TTAAGATAATTAGCAAAAGAATTGTGGTGAATTATATACCTAGTAATTCACACTGTGTTGTATTACATGTATTGTGTCCTCGTGGGCTCTATATACGAGCCATAAAAGCCTGCTCTCAGTTCATCTCGTCGCAGGCAGGCTCAGCTGTAAGACTATTAAAACCACTGTTCACTTCCAATCATGTGTCTTGTGAATTGATGGTCACATCAAGAATCAGGGCTCGAAATCTACATCCACCCCCCCCCCCCCCCCCCAACCACCCCTGCCCCCCCTCAGTTCACATCGGCAGGACCAAAAGACCCCAGAGGGCTGAAGGGCTGGAAAATTCCAGACCAAGTGTGAGGTGATGAGATTTTTATTTGTACAATGGGTTGTTATGATCAGAATGCACTGTCTGAAAGTGTAGTGAAAGCAGACCCAATGGTAACTCTCCAAAGGAAATTGGATACATCTCAAAAGGGAATATATTTACAAAATATGTGAAGCAAAAAAGAGATGCTGCAGAGAGACAGAAGACAGAAACTTTCAATATATGGCATTGCCCGCAGGGGAATCCGAGATTTTTGTCAGGTAAGGTTATTAAGTGGAGCGCCTGAGCCACACCAAATGATGCTTAACACAGAGTTGGCAACTATGGCACAAACTGTTGTCCTATGGGGCAGAAGGCTGTCACCAAGGGTATTTAGGAATATGAAACCAAGGCAGTGCTTCGGATAACACAGGCTGCTACTTGATGCAGTCTTAACTAAAGGATGCTCCAGACTCTGAAATGAGTTCAGTGCGTTTATTGAACTATTAAGACAATTCTCAAATGAGTTCGACTCTCTGCTAATCTAACTGTAGTAACTCAGCCTAACTGTACCAGCTTGCTCTAAGCCACATGCTGGGGTGTGATGCTGATGATCAACCCTGTCTAACTCTCTAGATGTCTGTCTGTGGAAAGAGGCAGGGTGTGAGTGCCTCATCCCTTTTATAGTGCTTATGTCATGCCCCCTTGTGGTGATGCCACCTCTGAGTGTCCTGACTGCCCATTGGTTGTGTCCTATTCTGAGTGTTCAGTGGTTGCATGTTTGCATATCATGACAGGCAGGTCAGTGAAATAAAGCCATGGACCAGCAATGCACGTGAGCCAAATGGCCGACACTCCTGTATCTTTAACCTCAGATGGTTTTCAACGCGTCCCCCCCCCCCCCCCCCCCCCCCACATCTATAATTTTCTTGGTAGTGTTTGACAATGTTTGTCTAAAACAAAATATTTACTGAGCCTGCTCAGGTCAGTAAAACACTAACTTTATTGGAAAACATTTTACTGTGAGCGATATTTACAGCGAGGTTGTGCAAGAGAGGGAACAAGATCATGTGACATTGCATTACTTCCTGTAATGATGTATGTGTGGAGTTTGCACATCCTCCCTGTGTCTGTGCAGGTTTCCTCTGGGTGCTCCGGTTTCCTTCCACAGCCCAAAAGATGTGCAGGGTAGATGGGGCCACAGGGATATGGTGAGGAGTGGACTTGGGTCGGTGCCAACTCGATGGGCCGAATGCCTTCTCACTGCACCGTAGGGATTCTACGGTTCTATGACTTTAACTCTGGTTTGTTGCAGTCCTTAACCTTGTTTTCTTCTCTTAGGCTCTCTTCTTTCTTCCATTCCTTTTTTTCAACAAGGATAGCAGCTATGCCATTAAGATCTCCACTGTGATGATGTGCACAGTCTCTGATTAGTATACACTCAGTTACAGGGAAAATGTTTTTGTTTCTTATAAAACCCATTCAAAGCATCCTCTTTACATCAATGCGTGTTCTTTATTCCTTTTTTCACACAGCAAGTCTAATTAGATTCCTGAATTATAAAAACAATATGGAACCAGTAAGCTACTTTATAATTAACAGATTGCTAATGCAAGATCCTTTGTAAATACCGACAATCAAAATTAACTAACAGCAACTTGCACAAAGGTAATTTTTTATTAGTTTGTTATCAGGGATGATGAAGGTGGACAGGTTAAAACAGGCCAGCTCCTGGGGTTTATTCCACTGTTCTAGGCTGTCTTCGCACAACTTCCTCCAGAGAGGCAGCTTGCTTATTAATTTATATTAATAATATAAAAATATTGACCACTCAGTTGGAGTGGTCTTGACTCTTTGTTTATGTTGATTCTCTGGAAATGGCCAGCATGAGGGGACATAGCTTTAAACTGAGGGGAGATAGATATAGGACAGATGTCAGAGGTAGGTTCTTTACTCAGAGAGTAATAAAGGCGTGGAATGCCCTGCCTACAACAGTAGTGGACTCGCCAACATTAAGGGCATTTAAATGGTCATTGGATAAACATATGGATGATAAGGGAATAGTGTAGATGGGCCTGGGATTCCCAGCTTGGGTCATTGTTTGTGTGGAATCTGCACATTCTCCCCGTGTCTGTGTGGGTTTCCTCCGGGTGCTCCGGTTTCCTTCCACAAGTCCTGAAAGACATGCTGTTAGGTAAATTTGACATTCTGAATTCTCCCTCTGTGTACCCGAACAGGTGCCGGAATGGGTGACTAGGGGAGTTTCACAGTAACATCAATGCAGTGTTAAAGTAAGCCTACTTGTGGCACTAAAAAGGATTATTTTTATCCCCCAAGAACCAGCCGCCCATCCTGTTGTGGTCTGCAAAGAGATTTGGGATGTCTGACTGCCCCAGGATGCGGCTGTCGTGCACACTCCCTGGGATGCGTGCACACACGTGCATGATCTGCATGTGGTGGTCACACACGATCTGAATGTTCAGGGAGTGGAACCTCTTCCTGTTAATGTGGGCACTCCCGGTGACATGCAGTCAATCAGCTCCTGGACCTGGGGCATCCCGGCGATGGCGGAGAACCCTGCTGACTATTGGGCTTGGTCGATGTCAAAGTTGATATAGTTTTCCGCCTGGGCAAACAGGGCATCCGTGACCTGTCAGATGCGCCTGTGGGCTGTGGCCTGCGCGATGCCACACAGGTCCCTCGCTCGAGTCCTGGAAGGATCCCAGGCATAAAGATTCAGGGCTGTGGTTACCTTGACTGCCACCGGGAGCGGGTGTCCTCCTCCTCCATGTGGTGCGACATCCACGAGGCATTTATGGCGTGGGAGCCAGGAGCTTCACCCGGCGCTGCTCTCCAGTCGCGGAATCGCTGATTTTGGCGTTGTAAAACACCCGCGGATTCTCCGTTTCAGCCGGCATTTAGCCGCTGAAATGGAGAATCCAGCCCCTAGTCTCCCAAAAGGAGATCCAGCTCCATGTGTTTGGTCAGGGTTCTTCTCTGAACTCCAGTTTGGTACTAGCCATGACTTAGTTGTAGGAAAGTAAATTGTCAAGAGGAGGCAGAGAGTCAACAAAGGCATATAGAGAGTTCGTGAGGTCACCTCTCCAAATGCTGTGATGCAAATGTATGGAAAAAGTCAATAAGCAATTCCGTCAGCTCCATTTGTGAATCAGCGGAAGGTAGATTTTTAGGGCAGCACGGTAGCACAAGTGATTAGCACTGTGGCTTCATAGCTCCAGGGTCCCAGGTTCGATTCCCTGCTGGGACACTGTCTGTGCGGAGTCTGCACGTTCTCCCAGTGTCTGCGTGGGTTTCCTCCGGGTGCTCCGGTTTCCAACCACAGTCCAAAGATGTGCAGGTTAGGTGGATTGGCCATGATAAATTGCCCTTAGTCTCCAAAAAAAGGTTAGGCAGGGTATTGGGTGACAGGGATAGGGTGGAAGTGAGGGATTAAGTGGATCGGTGCAGACTCGATGGGCCGAATGGCCTCCTTCTGCACTGTATGTTCTATGTTCGAACTCCTGTTTTAATTTGACATTTGTGAGATTGATCAGATAACTGGAAAATACATTCTTATTGTTTCATACTGAAGTGACAAATAAAGGTTTGTTCTGTACAAATAAGATGCAGGTTAGAGGCAGAATATTGATCTTCACTCCACAGTTTTGGGACAAAGTGTGAATTAGTTCTTCAATACAGAAGAAATGCTGCTGAAATGGATAAGGTCTGGATCAAACAAGACATTGGGGAACAAATTTGCCTCAGGTGATGGGTAAAAATGGGTGTTCATGGATATGCCTGATATGCAGCACCTGATACTCAGTTACACCACTGTTTATGGAATTAAATATAATGTACTGCATAAAACAGATCTGCTTGGGCTCCAGCTAGCCACAAGATACATCAATGATTTTGATGAGGGAATAAAAAGTACTATTTCCAAGCTTTCTGACAACACAAAACCTGGTGAGAATGTGTGAGGTGAGGAGGATGTTAAAAACCTTAAAGTTAATATAGACGAGTTGAGTGAGTGGGCAAATAAGTGGCAGATGCAGTATAATGTGGATATATATGAAATTATCCATTTTGGATGGAGAAACAGAATGGCACAGTATTATTTATATGGTGATAGATTGGGAAATATTGACGTACAAAGGAACCTTTTTTTTTCTTTTAAAAAAAATTTAAAAATTTAAACCAATCATTTTTTTCCAATTAAGGGGCAATTTAGTGTGGCCAGTCCACCTAACCTGCCCACCTTTGGGTTGTGGGGCAAAACCCACGCAGACACAGGGATAATGTGCAAACTCCACACGGACTGTGACCTGGGGCAGTGATCGAACACAGGTCCTCAGCGCTGTAGGCAGCAGTGCTAACCAGCATACAAAGTGACCTGGGTGTCCTATTACATTAGTCATTGAAAGCAAGCATGCAGGTACAGCAAGCAGTTAGGAAGGCAAATGGTATGTTGGCCTTCATTGCAAGAGGACTTAAGTACAGGAGCAAGGATGTCTTACTGTAGCTGTACAGGGTCTTAGGAGACCATATCTGGAGTATTGTGTGCAGTTTTGATCTCCTTATATAAGAAAGGATAAACTTGCCAGGGAGGAAGTGCAGCAAAGGTTCACCAGACTGATTCCTGGGATGGCAGGATTGTTGTATGAGGAGAGACTGGGTCGACTGTGCCTGTATTCAGTAAAATTTAAAAGAATGTGAAGGGATCCAATTGAAACATATGACAACCTGACAGGACAGGACAGACTAGGTGCAAGGATGTTCTTTCCTCTGGCTGGGATGTCTAGAACAAGGAGTCACAGTCTCAGGAAACGGGGTTAGTATATTTAGGACTGAGATGAGGATCAACCTCTTCACTCAGGGGGTGGTGAATCTGTGAGATTCTCTGCCACAGAAGGTTGTGGAGGTAAGCATATTTAAGAATGAAATAGATTTCGACTTCCGGTGGCGGCGATGTCCGAGTGAGCCGCACATTCGGTGGGCTCTCACTCCGGCGGGACTGAACAGCTGTTTCCCCGCGATAGCGGGACCACGGAGGCGGCAGAAAGGCTGCCGGGAACAGAAGAGGAGAGCGGGCTGCAGAAAATGAAAGTGTGGGAGGCCAGCAGGTGAGGAAGAAAGAGAGAGAGACGGAGGCAAGGAGGAAGCTGACCTGCAGGGTAAGATGGCGGACCCACGGACCTTCCTTCCTCCAGGACAAAGGGAAAAAAAAGTTTGGAGTTGCTGAGGAGGGACAGCTTGGACCCACTTCAGATGCCCAGGAGGGGGTAAAAATTTAAGGTGCTGGGCAAAGGAAAGCGGCAGCGAAGGCGCTGAGGAGCGGGCTGCGGCATATGGAACAGCGGGATTCCAGAAGGCAGAAGAAGAAGGAGAAAAAGGGACAGAGACAAGGACCTGAAGAAAATTACCTGGGACCTAAGATGGCGGACACACGGACCCCGGACTCAGCAATCCAGTTGGCGCTGGATAACATGCTCCAGGTAATGAAGTCCAGTTTTGAAGCGCTGAAGCGGGACAGCTTGGACCCAATCCAGAAAGCGGTGGATCAGCTGAACCAGAGGATGGACGCCCAGGATGTGAAAGTTAAGGAGCTGGGAGAGGCGGTGGAGGAGCAGGCGGATGCGCAAACGGTTGCAGCGGTAGAAGTGGACGGCCTGAAAGAGCGGCAGAGAAGACTGCTGGACAGAGTGGAGGAGCTGGAGAATAGAATCCGCAGGAACAATCTGAGGATGGTCGGCCTCCCGGAGGGGGCGGAGGGAGCTGATGCTGCAGCGTTTGTAGCAGACCTGCTGAAGCAGCTGATGGGAGCCGAAGCCTTTCCACGACCGTTGGAGCTGGAGGGGGCACACAGAGTGCAGGCAAGGCAGGGGCGGCCGGGCGGACCCCCCCGCCCGATGGTGATTAGGTTCCACAGGTTCGTGGACAAGGAGCGGGTGCTGCAGTGGGCAAAGAGCGTCAGGAGCAGCACGTGGAACAACAGTGTTCTCCGCATTTATCAGGATCTAAGCCAGGAGGTGGCTCGGCGGCGAGCAGCCTTCAAGAATGTCAAGGAGGTGCTGTTCAAGAAGCACGTGAAGTTTGGTCTGCTGTTCCCAGCCCGGTTATGGGTCACGCACCAGGGTCAACACCACTACTTCTCCGAGCCCGAAGAAGCGATGGATTTTGTGAGGGACCTGGGGCTGGTCCCGAAAGGAGGCCCCAAGGACGCGAGTTAGGGCCCGAGGATTTCTGTGGGAAGGAACGCCGAATGTGCCTGGACCGCTGCTCAACGGTTTGCTGGGCCAAAGGGGCCAAGCGGAACATTTGAGACTCTTTCCTTTGTTCATGGACATTTATGTGCTTTTTCTCGTTTTTCTGTGTTTTTTTTCCCTTTTTATGGGTTTTTTTTAAATTTTTTTTTATTTTTATTTTTTCCTGTTTGGGCTTTTTGTGCAGCTCGTGGAAGACACTGGAACCGGCTTGCCCCAGTGGGTGGGGAGGAGGGCGGGGAAACAAGGGGAATGGGACAGGAAGGCGCCGGAGTGTTGAGTCACCGGGCTAGCAGATTGGCTAGTCAAGGAAGTCAGATGGGGGGGAAGTAACAGCCAGTAGATGGCGGGGGTGGGGGTATCGGGGGATGGGGTTAGGGGAGGGGGGGGTTGTTCTGCTGACGGGAGAGGGACTTGAAATAGGCACTGGAAAGGAGGTCGAGGGTGGAGGCAGCCGAAGGGCGGGCCAGGAATGGCGCGACGCACGGGCCAGGGGCCGGCCCGAGAAAGGCTATGGCTGACCGACGGGGTGGGGGGGGTGGGATGTGCCCCCCGACCAGGCTGATCACCTGGAACGTCAAGGGACTGAATGGGCCGGTTAAGAGGGCGCGGGTGTTCGCGCACTTGCGGGCCCTGAGGGCGGACGTAATTATGTTGCAGGAGACACATCTGAAAGTGTCAGACCAGACCAGGCTAAGGAAGGGCTGGATTAGCCAGGTCTTCCACTCGGACTTGGACTCGAAGTCCAGAGGGGTGGCAATCATGATCAACAAGCGCGTGCAAGTTGAGGCAGAGGGCATATCTGCAGACAGGGGGGGCAGATACCTGATGGTACGGGGCAGACTGGAGGGGAGAAGGGTGGTGCTGGTGAATATATATGCCCCGAACTGGGATGACGTGGACTTTATTAAAAGAGTGCTGGGGAAGATCCCGGACTTGGATTCTCGCAAGCTAATAATGGGAGGGGACTTTAACATGGTCCTTGACCCGACTTTGGATCGGTCGGGTCCCAGAACGGGTAGACTCTCAGCAATGGCAAGGGAGCTGAAAGGGTTTATGGGGCAAATGGGGGCAGTGGACCCCTGGAGAGAGGGACAGCCAACAGGAAGGGGCTACTCGTTTTACTCGCACGTCCATAAAGTATATTCCAGGATAGATTTCTTTGTAATAAGCAGGGACTGTATGGGGGAGGTAAAGAACACGGAATACTCAGCAATTACCATTTCAGACCATGCCCCGCATTGGGTGGACCTGCAGTTCGGGGGAGCGAGTTATCAACGCCCGCAATGGAGGCTAGATGTGGGACTGCTGTCGGAGGAGGGGATCTGCGAGAGGCTTCGGAAATGTATAAAAAATTACCTGCAGGTGAATGACACTGGGGAGGTCTCAGCGGCGACCGTGTGGGAGGCGCTAAAGGCAGTAGTTCGGGGGGAGCTGATTTCAATTGGGGCCCACAAAGCCAAGGCAGACCGGGCAGAGATGGATAGATTGGTCAGGGAAATGGGCCGGATAGATGAAGAGCACGCGGAGTCCCCGGGGGAGGTCTTACTCAGGGAAAGGCGGAGGCTACAGGCGGAACTGGGGGCACTATCCACGAGCAGGGCCGTGGAACAGCTTAGGAAGGCGAGGGGAGTGGTGTACGAGTATGGGGAAAAGGCTAGCAGGCTGTTAGCGCAGCAACTCAGGAGGAGGGAGGCGGCCAGGGAAATAGGTAGAGTGAGGGACGAGGGGGGGCGCAAAGTGGAGGATCCGGCAGAATTGAATAGGGTATTCCGGGACTTCTATCGTAAGCTGTATACTTCGGAGCCGCCGGAAGAACCGGAGGGGATGAAAAGGTTTCTGGACGGGTTAACATTCCCAACAGTTGGGGGGGGGGGGCAAGTGGAAGAGCTGGGCGCCCCGATTAGAGTAGAGGAGGTATTGGGGGGCCTAAAGGCCATGCAATCGGGGAAGTCCCCGGGGCCGGATGGATACCCAGTAGAGTTTTATAGGAAGTTCTCTGAGCTGGTGGGCCCGGTCTTGGCGAGGGTTTTCAATGAGGCAAGGGACAGAGGGACCCTGCCGCCGACAATGTCACAAGCCACCATATCTCTGATATTGAAGCGGGGTAAAGACCCGGAGGTGTGCGGGTCCTACAGGCCAATCTCCCTGATTAATGTAGACGCCAAGCTCCTGGCAAAGGTACTGGCGGGGAGAATGGAGGACTGTGTACCGGAGGTGATTGGGGAGGATCAAACTGGGTTCGTTAAAGGTCGGCAGCTGGCGGCCAATCTGAGGAGATTGCTCAACGTGATAATGATGCCCCCGGCGGGTAGAGATGTGGAGGTAGTGGTGGCAATGGACGCCGAGAAGGCCTTTGATCGGGTAGAGTGGGACTATCTATGGGAGGTGCTCGGACGGTTTGGGTTCGGGGAGGGATTGGTGGATTGGATCAAATTATTATATCAGGCCCCGAGGGCCAGCGTCAGGACTAACAGAGAAGTGTCGGAGTACTTTAGGTTGTACCGAGGGACCAGGCAGGGCTGCCCGCTCTCCCCGCTGCTGTTTGCGCTGGCCATAGAGCCGCTGGCGATGGCGCTGAGAGCCGCAGAGGGTTGGAAGGGGATGGTGAGGGGCGGGGTTGAACACAGGGTTTCGCTTTATGCAGACGACCTGCTCCTGTACGTGTCGGACCCAGTGGCCGGGATGGGAACTATACTGGGAATGCTGAGGGAGTTCGGCCAGTTCTCAGGATACAAATTAAATACGGTCAAGAGTGAAATGTTTGTGGTCCAGGCAAGGGGCCAGGAGAATAGATTGAGAGGGCTACCGTTTAGGCTGGTTGAGGAAAATTTCCGGTATTTGGGAATCCAGGTGGCACGAGACTGGGGCAGGCTGCATAAGTTAAATTTGGCCAGGGTGGTGGAGCAAATGAAGGGAGAGTTTCGGAGATGGGATGCACTCCCGCTGTCGCTGGCAGGGAGGGTGCAGACTGTAAAGATGACAATCCTCCCTCGATTTTTGTTTATTTTTCAGTGCCTCCCGATCTTTATCCCACAGTCCTTCTTCAAAAGAGTTAACGGGCTGATCATGAGCTTTGTCTGGGCGGGAAAGTCTCCGCGGGTAAAGAAGGCGATGTTGGAGAGGAACCGCAGCGAGGGAGGGCTGGCTTTGCCGAGTCTGGTCAATTATTACTGGGCGGCCAACATCGCTATGATAAGGAAGTGGATGGTGGGTACGGGGTCTATTTGGGAGCGGGTGGAGGCGGCTTCGTGCAGGGGCTCCAGTTTGGAAGCCCTGGTCACGGCTCCTCTACCGCTGCCGCCGGCCAAGTACACCACCAGCCCGGTAGTGGGGGCGACCCTGCGGATATGGGGCCAGTGGAGGAGGCATGTGGGGGAGATGGGGGCGTCTGTCTGGGCGCCAATCTGCGACAACCATCGGTTTGCCCCCGGCAGTATGGATGGGGGGTTCCGAGTATGGCGGCGAGCAGGGGCGGGAAGGGTGGGTGATATGTTCCTGGAAGGGAGCTTCGCGAGTTTGAGGAGCTTGGAGGAGAAATTTGGGGTGGTAAGGGGAAATGATTTTAGATACCTACAGTTGCGGGACTTTGTTCGTAGACAGGTCCCATCTTTCCCGCGCCTCCCGCCAATGGGGATCCTAGACAGAATAGTCTCTGGGAGGGATGAAGGGGAGGGTAGAGTCTCGGGTATTTATAAGGTGCTCATGAGGGAGGAAGGGTCCCAGACAGAGGAACTGAAACTTAAATGGGAGGAGGAGCTAGGCGGGGAAATGGAGGATGGGCTGTGGGCAGAGGCCCTGAGTAGGGTAAACTCGACCGCGACATGTGCTAGGCTCGGGCTGATCCAATTTAAGGTCGTTCACCGGGCCCATATGACGGTGGCTCGGATGAGCAAATTTTTCGGGATAGAGGACAAATGCGCTAGGTGTGCGGGAGGACCAGCGAACCATGTTCACATGTTTTGGGCATGCCCTGAGCTGAGGGGGTACTGGGAGGGATTTGCGGGGGTCATGTCCCAGGTGCTAAAAACAAGGGTGGTGATGAGCCCAGGGGTGGCAATTTTTGGGGTTTCGGAAGACCCGGGCGTCCAGGGGGAGAAAGAGGCCGATGTGCTGGCCTTTGCTTCCCTGATAGCCCGGCGACGAATACTATTGGCGTGGAGGGACTCAAAGCCCCCGAAGACGGAGTGGTGGCTAGCGGACATGTCGAGTTTCCTGGGGATGGAGAAAATCAAGTTCGCCTTGAGGGGTTCTGTGCAGGGGTTCACCCGGAGGTGGCAACCATTTATTGACTTCTTTGCGGGAGAGTGAGCGTCAGCAGGGGGGGGGGGGGGGGGGGGGTTAGAGTAGAGTAGGAGGGAAAATATGGCGGGTAGTACCGATGGGAGGGGAGCGGGCTTGTGCAATATGTTACGGTGGAAGTATTGAAAGAACGTGGATGTTTGCACATTTTTGCCTTTTTTGCTTCCTTTCAGATGATGTCTGTAACTGTTTATAAAGCCAAAAACTACCTCAATAAAATTGTTTATTAAAAAAAAAAAGAATGAAATAGATTTCTAGGCTCTAAAAGTGTCAGGAACAAAAGAGTATTGTGTTAAGTTGATCAGCCATGATTTTATTGAATGGCAGAGCAGGCTTGAAGGGCCAATTGGCTTATTCCATACGGCAATGGCCCCCTATTTTGTCCCTGCTCCTGAGACAGGTTTCTACACATTGTCTCAAAAAGTCTTTACTTTGATTAACAGTGCTGATCTGACTAAAATGCTGCATTGGATATACATTTCCACTTACTAGGGATCATGTTTTATCCAGCTCTGCCCTGCTAGCTTTAGATGCACCCAAAATACCTTCTTATCTTTATCTTTATGCACTGAAATGTCCTGAGTCTGCTGTGTGCAGAAGATTGAAACAACCTTTTAAACAGAGGCAAATAATTGAGAGGATGATAATTGAGAGATCATCGGCGGGATTCTCCCCTACCCGGCGGGGCGGGCGTACCAGCGCCGAGGAGTGGCGTGAACCACTCCGGCGTCGGGCCGCCTGGAAGTTGCGGAATCCCCCGCACCTTCAGGGGCTAGGCCGGGGCTGGCAGGGTTGGCGCCGTGCCAGCCAGCGTCAAAGGGCTTGGTGCCGCGCCAACCGGCGCTGAAGGGCCTCCGCCAGCCGGCGCGAGTTGGCATATGCGCGGGAGCGCCAGCTTGTGCTGGTGTCATCCCAGCGCATGCGCAGGGGGGTTCATCTCTGCATCGGCCATGGCGGAGGTTCACAGCAGACAGTGCGGAGAGAAAGAGTGCCCCCACAGCACAGGCCCGCCCGCGAATCGGTGGGCCCTGATCACGATCACGAGCCAGGCGACAGAGGGGGGGGGCACCCCTCCGGGGCCAGATCCCCCCGAGCCCCCCCCGAGGACCCCAAAGACCACCTGCAGAGCCGGGTCCTGCTGGTAAGTATCAGGTCTAATTTACGCCATTGGGACCGGCCTAAAACGGGCGGCCGCTCGGCCCATTGCGGGCCAGAGAATCACTGGGGGGGGGGGGGGGCGCTGCTAGCAGCCGCCGACCGGAGCGATTCCTGCACCCGCCAAAACCCCGCCGCCGGAGAATTCGGCAGCCGGCGGGGGTGGGATTCACGCTGCCCCCCCGGCGATTCTCTGGCCCAGCCGGAGGGGGGGGGGGGGGGGGGGGGGGTGTCCCGGGGGGGGGGGGGGGGGGGGGGGAGAATCCCGCCCCATAGCTATCAAGATAGACCTAACAGGCTTGGACTGAGGGTGACCTAACAGAGCTCTTAAAGTTATGAAGGGATTTGATAGAGATGTGGAGCAGCTTATGGGGAGTCCAAATCTAGAGGACACTTATGTAAGATTATTACCAATAAATTCAAAAGGCAATTAAGGAGAAACGTCTTTACCCAGAGAGTAGTAAGTGTATGGAACTTGATACCACAGGGATTCAGAGTTCAGATCAATAGCTTGGATGCTGAATAAGTAGGGGCAGCAGGGTAGCATGGTGGTTAGCATAAATGCTTCACAGCTCCAGAGTCCCAGGTTCGATTCCCGGCTGGGTCACTGTCTGTGTGGAGTCTGCACGTCCTCCCCCTGTTTGCGTGGGTTTCCTCCGGGTGCTCTGGTTTCCTCCCACAGTCCAAAGATGTGCAGGTTAGGTGGATTGGCCATGCTAAATTGCCCGTAGTGTCCTAATAAAGTAAGGTTAAGGGGGGGTTGTTGGGTTACGGGTATAGGGTGGATACGTGGGTTTGAGTAGGGTGATCATGGCTCGGCACAACATTGAGGGCCGAAGGGCCTGTTCTGTGCTGTACTGTTCTATGTTCTATGTTCTAAGTGCGCGAGGCAGAAAGAAATAGAAGGGTTTGCAGATAGAGTTAGATGAAGGCGGGTAGGAGGAGGTATGGACCATAAACACTGGCACAGACTATTTGGAAAAAATGGCCTATTTTCATGCTTTAAATTCCAAATCATTCTATGGAAATGTTATCCTCCTGTGAAGAAATGGAAATGATGCTGAATTGCATACACCGTGGCAGGGTACACGAAAGGACTAATCAAATGCAAACTTTATGCCTATCCCTAGTCACTAACAAATTCAACATAGTTTGCTAAAGTTCTGTGCTTGTTCTGCTGCTTCTCTTCTTCTTCAGGTTACTCGAACCAGTGGTCTCCCATGCAGTCACGATTCCACTCCCTACTGCACAGCCAGCACCACTGAAAGTGACAAGATGTTCTGGGACATTTCATGTGCATGCAACCGCCTGTGGTGAGAAAAAGCATGGAGTCAGACACAAGAGACAAATACCTAACATAGCAATAAAACAGACAAGTTGGATAATATGAAGGATGGTATGGGGTCATTTTCTTTTCCTGGATACCCAAAGAGTGCACAGTTTCTGGATGCAAAGCAGAGGGAAAAATAAGAAGGGTCAGGGTCCATTATCTAGGCCAGATCTCCAGCCCCTTAGGATCCCCACAGAGGGAATGCAGCGCAGATAGACTCCTGAGCATTCACACACAGCAGCCAGGAAGCAGAAGTCAAGTAAAGATAGTTTTGCTGGGGATAATTCTCTATGGAACCTCTGCAGCAATGTCTTTGGAGCTGTGACAATTTTCTTCTGAAGATCATTCTTTCTGACCCCCATTGAGTTGAATTTCACTAGAATTGCATCACAGTCTGATTGTTAGTCCGACCTCTCCTATGCATCCAGTTATTAGGTCCGTGTCTGGATCAAGGTTGTGCTGACGTCTGGAGCCGAATAGTTCTTGACTAAACCAACTAAACACTGGTGAGCAGGTGCCGCTTGATGGTAGCATTGCTGACTCTTTCAATCAATGACTGGAAGGTTGATAGGCCGGTGATTTTGTGGGCTGGATTTATCCTATTTGTTACAAAAATACCTTGGCCATTTTTCAAATTGTCATGCATATGTCCATATTATAGCTGCACAGAACAATTTGGGCAGGGGAGAGATTGTCACAGGTATACAGCCAGGACTATATAATTGCCGAGGAAGATTTTGCAGGCCTAACTGAGATGAGTCTTCTCCTGAGCCATTGCAACTGTGTGGCTCTGTTGGCCTCGTCAAAGAGTAACATAGTACAGGGTTTTTCAAGGTACGGTGTGAGCGGGTGTCAGGCCGGTCTTGAAGCAATCGGTCGCACCATTCCTGCAAGAGAAGCATTCAACAGCCGCTACTGGTCTCTGCCGCCTTTTAACTGAAAATAAATGAGACTATTTTGAGTCTTCCAGCCAGAAGCGACAGCAGTGAGAAGATCACGCACCCTGCGTGTATACCTGACGTTAAGCCATGTTATGTGTTTTTGGCGCCAAATCACGGAGCAGAGTTGCTTCCATTTTCCAACTGCTCTGTTGTGTTCTGTAAACTAGCCGTTGCAATGAAGTACACAGAATATCCAGTTGCTTAACTAAAAGGTGTTTTATTAACACACACATGGAAAGATAACTAACAGATTACTATACAGACAATAACTACTAAATGAATTCTGTTGGAACTACTTTAACTGTGACTATCCTCTCGTACATCCTAGTGCCAACCGGCAGGTGTCTCCAGTCACATGATGGATGTCTGACACCACCTGCTGTTCGGAGGTCATACCTACACTATGTGTACTGATATACAACTATATGCATTTATGTGTATCACCACACTGGCTAGAGGACTGTGATGATGGATCATTTTCTGAAAAGTAAGAGAAGGTCAGAGACACAAATAGGCAGTGTACCTACTAGACAGGATCTCACAATAGGATCTGCTGGAGAGAGCTGCTCAGGAGAATCCATTGCTCATGTTAGCTGGGTATAGGGCCCTCTGGGTATCAGTCGACAAAGAGGAAACTTAAGTCGGGAGCAAAGCAGTATAAAGATGATTTCTTGAGGTATGGTTTTGCCAATTGTGCCATTGCATATAAGGATGCAAAGCCCATGTGTGTTATATGCAGGGACGTACTGACAAATGAGAAGAGAAGTCTCAGATTTTGGAAGAGAAGTGGTGGGTGAAAAAACTCATTTTAAAGTTGAGATCCCAGAGTCAGTTATTAACCTAGAGCTGACTCCAAATCAAAAGACTACACTAAAAGACCCAGCAACAAACACAGGTGATGGAGTTCCAAGTCAGGATGGTATGTGGTTTGCAGGGGAACTTCAAATGGTGGTGATCCCATGTTTCTTCTGCCAGTATCCTTGTAAATGGTAGAGGTCATAATTTTGGAAGATGTTTTTAAAGGAGCTTTATTAAATGTCTGCAGTGCAGTTTGTATGTGGTGCTCACTACTGCCAATCTGCCGGTATTGGGGGGGGGGGGGGGGGTGGGCTGTAAATATTTAAGGTGATGGATGCAGTGCCAATCAAGTGGGCTGCTTTTTCCTGGACAGTATAAGGTTTCTTGAGTGTTGTTTGAACTACACTCATCTAGGCAAGTGTAGAGTATTACATCATTCTCCCAACTTGTTCCTTGTAGGTAGAGGTGGACTTTGGGGAGTAAGGAGGTGAGTTATTCACCACAGAATTGCCAACATTTAACCTGCTGTTAAAGCCACAGCATCACCGCAGTGTGTTGATAGTGGAGAATTCAATGATGGCAATGCTGCTGAAGGTCAAGGAGAGATGGTTGGATTTTCTCTTGTTGGTGATGGTCATTACCGGCACTTGTGTGGTGCGAATATCAGTTGCCAATTTTCAGCCTAGGCCTTAATGTTGTCCAGGTCTTGCTGCATATGGAGACAGACTACTTCAGTATCTGCGGAGTCGCGAGTTGTATTGAACACTCTGAATCCCACTTCTGATCTTATGATGGAGGGATAGTCATTGATGAAGATGGTTGAGCCGAGAACACGACCTTGAGAAATTCATACAGTGATGTCCTGGCCTGAGGTGATTGACCTTCAATAACCACAACCATCTTCCTTTGTGCTAGGTATTTCTACATTGCCATTCTCTCAGAAGAGAATCTCCAAGTCATGCTTGACACCTTTGCAGAAGCATACCAAAGAATCGGTCTCAGTCTCAACCTCAAGAAAACTCAAATCCTTCACCAAAACACCTCAGGGCAAGATCCAGTTTCTATCTCCATCAAGATCATGGAGAAATCCTCCAAAATGTGGAACATTTCCCATTCCTGGGGAGCCACCTCTCCTCTAAGGCTGACATCAGTGCAGGGATCCAACAGCATATCCAATCCATGAGTGTCTCCTTCGGATGCTTAAGGACAAAGTTTTTTTTTTTTTAAATAATTTTTATTGAGATTTTCCAAAACATATCAAAAACAGAAAATAACAACAAGAAACCAGTGTTAACAACAACCAAAAGAAAAACACACTAACCCCCAAAACCTCCCCCCCCCCCCCCCCCCCCGTAACTACAAAAAGAAGAAATAGATAAACACCCGGCATATTCAATAAACACATATACACATTTCTCCCTTCCCCCGAAACAAACTCCCCCCCCCTCCCCGGTTGCTGCTGCTGCCGGCCTATTTTCCTACCGTTCTGCCAGGAAGTCCAGGAAAGGCTGCCACCGCCTAAAGAACCCTTGTACTGATCCCCTCAGGGCAAATTTCACCTTCTCCAATTAAATGAACCCCGCCATATCATTGATCCAGGCCTCCACGCTTGGGGGCCTCGCATCCTTCCATTGGAGCAAGATCCTCCGCCGGCCTACTAGGGACGCAAAGGCCAGAACACCGGCCTCTATCGCCTCCTGCACCCCCGGCTCCACTGCAACCCCAAAAATTGCGAGTCCCCAGCCTGGCTTGACCCTGGATCCTACCACCCTCGACACCGTCTTTGCTACCCCCTTCCAAAACTCCCCCAGCGCTGGGCATGCCCAGAACATATGGGCGTGGTTCGCTGGGCTCCCCGAGCACCTAGCACACCTGTCTTCGCCCCCGAAAAACCTACTCATCCTCATCCCAGTCATGTGGGCCCTATGCAGCACCTTGAACTGTATAAGGCTAAGCCTCGCACAGGAA
This sequence comes from Scyliorhinus canicula, assembly GCF_902713615.1. NCBI lineage: Eukaryota > Metazoa > Chordata > Chondrichthyes > Carcharhiniformes > Scyliorhinidae > Scyliorhinus > Scyliorhinus canicula. Next base: position 178,685,810 of record NC_052146.1, read on the forward strand.
GAGGAGGAATTCACTCTCTCCAGGGCATCCGCCCACGTCCCCTCCTCAATCTCCTCACCCAGCTCCTCTTCCCATTCACCCTTCAGCTCCTCCACTGAGGCCTCATCCACCTCCTCCATGACGTGGTACACGTCCGAAATCCTCCCCCCTCCAACCCACACCCCCGAGAGCACCCTGTCCTGTACCCCACGTGGCGGCAGCAGAGGGAACCCCTCCACCTGCCGCCTGGCAAACGCCCTAACCTGCATGTACCTAAACATGTTCCCCGGGGGGAGCCCAAACTTCCCCTCTAACTCACCCAGGCTCGCAAACCTCCCATCCACAAACAGGTCCCTCAACCTCCTAATACCTACCCTGTGCCAGCCCAGCAACCCGCCATCGATGCTCACTGGTATAAACCGGTGGTTCCCCTGTATCGGGGACCCCATCGAGCCCTCCACCTCCCCCCTATGCTGTCTCCATTGCCCCCAAATTTTGAGGGTAGCCGCCACCACCGGGCTCGTGGTATACCTCGTTGGAGGAAGCGGTAACGGCGCCGTTACCAGCGCCTCCAGGCTCGCGTCCACGCTGGACGCCATCTTCATCCTCTTCCATGCTGCCCCTTCCCCGTCCATTACCCACTTACGCACCATCGCTGCATTGGAAGCCCAATAGTACCCACAGAGTTTGGGTAACGCCAGCCCCCCCCTATCCCTGCCCCGCTCCAAAAACACCCTTCTCACCCTCGGAGTCCCATGCGCCCATACAAATCCCGTAATACTCCTGTTGACCCTCCTAAAAAAAGCCTTTGGGATAAGGATGGGGAGGCACTGGAACAGAAACAAAACCCTTGGCAGCACCGACATCTTGACAGACTGCACCCTACCCGCCAGCGACAGCAGCAACATGTCCCATCTTTTAAACTCCTCCTCCATTTGCTCCACCAGCCTAGTGAGGTTAAGTTTGTGTAGGGCCCCCCAGCTCCTAGCCACCTGGACTCCCAGGTAGCGAAAGCTCCTCCCTGCCCTTTTCAGCGGGAGCCTATCAATCCCCGCCACTTGATCCCCCGGGTGCACGACGAACAGCTCACTCTTACTCAGGTTGAGCTTCTACCCAGAAAAGCCCCCAAATTCCGTAAGGATCGTCATCACCTCCGGCATTCCCCCCACTGGGTCCGCCACATAAAGCAACAGGTCATCTGCGTATAGTGACACTCGGTGCTCCTCCCCACCCCGCACCAGACCCCTCCAATTCCTCGACTCCCTCAACGCCATGGCCAGGGGCTCAATTGCCAACGCAAAGAGCAAGGGGGACGGGGGACACCCCTGTCTCGTCCCCCGGTACAACCGAAAGTACTCCGATCTCCTCCTATTCGTGGCTACGCTCGCCATCAGGGCCTCATATAACAGCCTCACCCAACTGACAAACCCCTCCCCGAACCCAAACCTTTCCAGCACCTCCCACATGTACCCCCACTCAACCCTATCAAAGGCCTTCTCCGCGTCTAATGCTACCACTATCTCCGCCTCCCCTTCTACCGCCGGCATCATTATAACACCCTCAACAATCCCTCCTCCGGAGCCTCCGCATATCTCCTGTCCACCCTCACAATCTCCCCCACCAACCTCTTCCTCTCTCTTTGCTCTCCCTTCTCCCTATGGGCTTGGATGGAAATCAACTCCCCTCTAATCACCGCCTTCAATGCCTCCCAAACCGTCCCCACCCGGACCTCCCCATTATCATTGGCCTCTAAGTACCTCTCGATACACCCCCGAACCCGCCCGCCCACCTTCTCATCTGCCAGCAGTCCCACCTCCAGGCACCAGAGCGGGCGCTGGTCCCTCTCTTCCCCCAGCTCAAGGTCTACCCAGTGCGGGGCATGGTCCGAAATGACTATGGCTGAATACTCGGCATCCTCCACCCTCGAAATCAGCCCCCTGCTCAGGACAAAAAAATCGATCCGGGAATAGGCCTTATGCACATGGGAAAAAAATGAATACTCCCTGGCCCACGGCCTCGTGAACCTCCACGGATCCACCCCTCCCATCTGGTCCATAAACCCCCTCAACACCTTAGCCGCCGCGAGCTTCCTGCCCATCCTGGACATGGATCGATCCAATGGGGGATCCAGCACCGTGTTAAAGTCCCCCCCAGTATCAGCCCCCCGTCTCTAGATCCGGAATGCGGCCCAGCATGCACCGCATAAAACCCGCATTATCCCAATTTGGGGCATAGACATTCACCAGCACCACCCGCTCCCCTTGCAACTTGCCGCTCACCATCACATACCTCCCTCCACTGTCAGCCACCACCTTTGACGCCTCAAACGACACCCTTTTTCCCACCAGAATCGCCACCCCCCGATGTTTTGCATCCAGCCCCGAATGAAACACCTGGCCTAACCAGCCCTTCCTCAGTCTAACCTGGTCCGCCACCTTCAGGTGCGTCTCCTGGAGCATAGCCACGTCCGCCTTCAGCCCCTTCAGGTGCGTAAACACCTGAGCCCATTTAACCGGCCCATTCAGCCCCCTCACATTCCAAGTTACCAGTCGGATCAGAGGGCTCCCTGCCACCCTCCCTTGCCCACTAGCCATAACCCGTCCCCTGCCCGCCCCAGGCCAGCCCCCCCCCCCCCCCCCCCCCCCCCCCCCCCCCCCCGGCTCGGCCCATTCCCCACGGTGGCAACCCCCTCCCCGGCCCCCCCTGCATACTCTAGCTCCTTCCTGGCCATTTCAGCAGCAACCCGGTAGTAACCCTAACCCCCCCCTTCAAGGCTAGGACCCCTCCCAGCTGCGTTACTCCCTCCATAGCACTCCCGTGAGCCAGCTAACTTCTGCTGACCCTGGCAGCCCCCGCCACACCTCCGAACCCCCCCCGCCCTCCAACGTGGGACTACTTCTCCTCCCCCAGACCCATCAGCAGACCCTCCTCCTCCCCCTCCCGCTCTCGCGCGGGAATAAAGCCCGCGCTTCTCAGCTCCGACCCCACCCCCATCCACCCTCAGTGCGGGAAACAGAAGAAAAACCTGCACTTTCCCTCTGCCTGACCCCGTCCCCGCAAAACAAAAGACAGCACCCCACCCGCCCAAGAACCAACACACAACTAGCTTAAAACAGCATAAAACAGCATAACACAGAGACCTTCCCACCAAAAGTTAACACAGTTATTTACAAACCCCGACCCTCAGTCAGAGTCCAACTTATCGGCCTGCAGAAAGGCCCACGCCTCCTCCGGGGACTCAAAATAAAAGTGCCGGTCCTTGTAGGTGACCCACAGACGTGCCGGCTGTAACATGCCAAACTTCACACTCTTTCTGTGGAGCACCGCCTTCGTCCGGTTGTACCCGGCCCTCCGCTTGGCCACCTCCGCACTCCAGTCCTGGTAGATCTGCACTACCGTGTTCTCCCACTTGCTGCTCCGCTCCTTCTTGGCCCAACTAAGCACGCACTCTCGATCAGCGAACCGGTGGAACTGCACCAGCACCGCCCGTGGCGGCTCATTCGGCTTGGGCCTCCTGGCCAGTATTCTGTGGGCCCCCTCCAGCTCCAGGGGCCCCTGGAAGGACCCAGCTCCCATCAGCGAGTTCAACAAAACAACCACATAGACCCCCAGGTCTGACCCTTCCAGCCCCTCCGTGAGGCCCAGGATCCGCAAATTTTTCCACTTCGACCAGTTCTCCATCTCCTCGAACTGCTCCTGCCATTTCTTATGGAGCGCCTCGTGCATCTCCACCTTTACCGCGAGGGCCGCGGCCTCATCCTCTCTTTTGGAGGCTTGTTGTCGGAGCTCCACCCCCTGGGCTGTCTGCGCCGCCAGCAGCTTGTCCGTATTCGCCTTCAGCGAGTCCAGCAGCTCCACCTTTAGCTCCTGAAAACATCGCTGGAGAGTCTCCTGCTGCACCTGCGCCCACTGCCTCCATTCCTCGTGGCCTCCGCCGGCCGCCATCTTGATTCTCTTCCCCCGCTTTTTTTTGGGCGCTGCCACTGCTATTTTGCTGGCCCCACTCCTGGTCAAGACCATAGACCACTGGGGATCCGCTGCAGACACCTTCCCACGTCGGGAACCGTCGAGCAAGTACCACTGGGGGCCCTTAAAAGAGCCCAAAAGCCCTTTCCTGGCGGGAGCTGCCAAACGTGTGGCTTAGCTCCGCATAGCAGCAACCGGAAGTCCAAGGACAAAGTCTTTGACGACCGCGACATCTATGCTGATACTAAGATCCTCGTGTACAAGGCGGTCTTCCTTCTAATGGCTCAGAAACTTGGACTACATACAGATGACACCTCAAGGCCCTGGAGAGGTATCATCAATGCTGTCGGAGACAGATTCTCTGCATCAGCTGGGAGGACAGGCGTACCAATATCAACATCCTTGAAGGTGCCAAGAGCACCAGCATTGAGGTCACGATGTGGAGATGCCGGCGTTGGACTGGGGTGAGCACAGTAAGAAGTCTTACAACACCAGGTTAAAGTCCAAAAGGTTTGTTTCAAACACTAGCTTTCGGAGCATTGCTCCTTCCTCAGGTGAATGAAGAGGCATGTTCCACAAATTCGCATGTGATCCGGCCGGCGTGGATGTTGGGGCGGGGGGCTGGGGATTCTTCCGTACTGCGTTCGGGATGGGTGGGGGGACGGGTTGTTGGGGTTTGCTTTGGTGGCCTCAGAGATTGAGATGCCATTTAAAAATGGTTTTGGTAATTTGGAGCTCGTGCTCAACGCATTTACTCAAAAGATGTAGTCAAACAACAACAGTGCCAGCCCTGTCAGCAGGTCTAATGACAATTCTCGAGTTGGGTTTGAGAGAAAGGAGTGTTGCAAGCTCAGATGAAGGTCTGTTAGAGTAAGTGAGTGGAGCAGAGAAATTGAAATGGCTGATGTCGCACTGGCAGCTCTCAATGGAAAGCTCTGCAGAGGGTAAGAGACGGATTGAAAATTCTGAACCTGAGAGAAAGAGCTGCCATGCTGGCCAAGGAAATGGATATTGAGGCGAGAATGATGGAAGAAGAGCTCAGCAGCCTGTTGAGCTCAAAATTCATTGAGGTGGGGGTTTAGGAGGACGAAGCTGAGGTCTTTGCCAAGGATAGATTGTTTGGGGTCAGATCACGGGGTCAGGTCAAAAATATGTTTTGGTTACTTATTTCACACTCCGGCTGGCAGGAAATTGTGTACAATGTTTATCAATCTGTTTGTTTTAGTACTCTTCCCACAATGTATCTCTATGGAACTCTGATGTCCTTGAATGATACTTAGTATTGCAGTTATCATGTAAAGTTATGCTACTATTGTTTCAGCTCAAATAATAGCAGGTACAGACCATTCTTCTCCACTGGTACTTGGCACTTGGGACAAGGTTTCGTTGTTTCCTTGATTGCTTGTCTTGAAGCTTGTTCCCAGAGAGTTTGCTGTGCAGCTTGCTGATTGATGATGCAACTCTATAAACATAAGAATGAATACACCATTATGCCACTGCACTCAGTCCCCACATTTATTCATGCACTAAGAAAGAAAACAGGGCACTTGTCTCCTCTCTGCTCCCTTCCTGAAGACTCAATGTCCTAAAGGGCAATGCCCTTGTTGACATTCTAACTCTATGGGACCTAGTCACCTCCTGGTACTTTGCAAAAAGCACCATTATTCATCCATTAGCTTAACCAGGCAATAATTAGAATGCTGTTTGACTGTTAGGCTAACAGCTAAATTCACCCTTGGAATTTGGCCATTGCTGGAAAGGTTAGTATTTATTGCCTGGTTACCCTTAGAAGGTGTTGATGAGCCTTCTTCTTAAACTGCTGCGGTTTGGATGGTGAAGGTGGATGTTGGGAGAAGAATTCCAGGATGTTGAGCGAACATCAATGGTGCTTGGAGGGGAACCCTGAGGCTCCATGCACCTGCTGCCCTTGGTGGAGGTCAAAGGCGGGCAGTGTTGTTGAAGAAGCCTTAGTGTCTTACTGCAGATAATACACACTGCAAACCTGGTGTTCTGGCGGTGGAGGGAGAGAATGTTTAAACCAAGCCAAATCATGTCCGACGTGTGCATTTTCAGTAGCAATGCTCCTGCGAAGCACTGTAGAATGTTTTACTGTGTTAAAGGTTCTAAATAAATGTAAATAGTTCTTGCTGTTGTCCTCAGGAGCAGGAATGTTGCCCAGTTATTCCTCCCCCCCCTCCCCATCACCCTTTGCCATCTCAGTAAGAGGTCCTGAGGCTTATCATAGTGCTATCCCCGACTGAGATTAGAGAATTCCCGAGGGGATCTGGAAGTTTCTTGATTTGTGCGGCTCCATTCCTCACTGGAGTTACCAGTGGAGCCAAACTGGAAAGGATTGTTTGTTGTATTTATGCTAGATTCTCTGGAAAATTGTCAGCAAATGAGGGGTGGAAATACAAATTTGTGCTTCATGATCTCCCTGCCCATCACTTATGTATTATTCATCATTTGCCTCAAGCATTTCTTGTGATTGAAGAGCTGGTATGTCAATGCTATACAGGGCAGCTAAGGTGCAGGAAGAGAGGGGACTAGCAAAGATTAAAGCTGATTTAAATGTAGATTTAAACAGGAAACCCACTTTTTTGGCATCTTGATGGGCTGAATGGCCTCCTTCTACGCTGTAGGCATTCTTTGACTTTGTGGCCAGTTCCAGCACCTGCTACATAGTGGTAGGTGCCTGAGGCCTGTAATAACCATTATGTGCCTTCTCTCATGTGTCTGGAAGTTACTTTGCGAAGCCAAAAACTTCACTCCGTGGTCAGACTCAAATAAATCTAAAATGGTTGCAACTTTGTTTGGGTGTACTTGTGTATCCAGTGTTCTGAGGCTTCTTGGAAAATATTTCTCCAAAGGAGGTTCTTTGAGTCTTTGAGTATAGTTGGACAGTTTACTTTATATGAGTACACAAAGCATTAATGGTAGTTTAGTTTGTTCTGTGTTACGTACGGATGCTATTCAGAATGGAGACTGTGGCTTCATGTGACTACAGTTGAGTTGCTGTATTGCTATTGTTCAGTTCTTAAGTTGGTAACTTTTTGAATTGATTTGAAATTGATAGGTGAATGCACCATTTATAACTTGTTTTTTGATGTTGCTGGGGCTTTTAGAACAAAGAACAAAGAAAAGTACAGCGCAGGAACAAACCCTTCGGCCTTCCAAGCCCGTGCCGACCATGCTGCCCGTCTCAACTAAAATCTTCTGCACTTCTGGGGTCCGTATCCGTCTATTCCCGTCCTATTCATGTATCTGTCAAGATGCCCCTTAAACGTCACTATCGTCCCTGCTTCCACCACCTCCTCCGGCAGCGAGTTCCAGGCACCCACTACTCTCTGTGTAAAAAACTTGCCTCGTACATCTACTCTAAACCTTGCCCCTCGCACCTTAAACCTATGCCCTCTAGTAATTGACCCCTCTACCCTGGGAAAAAGCCTCTGACTATCCACTCTGTCTATGCCCCTTGTAATTTTGTAGACCTCTATCAGGTCGCTCCTCAACTTCCATCGTTCCAATGAGAATAAAGCGAGTTTATTCAACCTCTCCTCATAGCTAACACCCTCCATACCAGGTAACATCCTGGTAAATCTCTTCTGCACCCTCTCTAAAGCCTCAACATCCTTCTGGTAGTGTGGCGACCAGAATTGAACACTATACTCCACGTGTGGCCTAACTAAGGTTCTATACAGCTGCAACATGACTTGTCAATTTTTATACTCAATGCCCCGGCCAATGAATGCAAGGATGCCGTATGCCTTCTTGGCTACCTTCCCCACCTGAGTTGCCCCTTTCAGTGACCTGTGGACCTGTGCACATAGATCTCTCTGACTGTCAATACTCTTGAGGGTTCTACCATTCACTCTATATTCCCTACCTGCATTGGACCTTCCAAAATGCAGTACCTCACATTTGTCCGGATTAAACACCATCTGCCATCTCTCCGCCCAAGTCTCCAAACAATCTAAATCCTGCTGTATCCTCTGACAGTCCTCATCGCTATCTGCAATTCCACCAACCTTTGTGTCGTCCGCAAACTTACTCATCAGACCAGTTACATTTTCCTCCAAATCATTTATATGTACTACGAAAGCAAAGGTCTCAGCACTGATCCCTGCGGAACACCACTAGTCACAGTCCTCCAATTAGAAAAGCACCCTTCCATTGCTACTCTCTGCCTTCTATGACCTAGCCAGTTCTGTATCCATCTTGCCAGCTCACCCCTGATCCCGTGTGACTTCACCTTTTGCACCAGTCTGCCATGAGGGGCCTTGTCAAAGGCCTTACTGAAGTCCATATAGACAACACCCACTGCCCTACCTGCATCAATCATCTTTGTGACCGCCTCGAAAAACTCTATCAAGTTAGTGAGACACGACCTCCACTTCACAAAACCATGCTGGCTCTCACTAATACGTCCATTTGCTTCCAAATGGGAGTAGATCCTGTTTCGAAGAATTCTCTCCAGTAATTTCCCTACCACTGACGTAAGACTCACCGGCCTTTTGTTATGTAATAATTCAGTCCTTTCATGTTTATTAATTGTTTCTGTACAAATGTTAATGCAACTTACTTCTCCCCTTTTCGAAGTTAAGTTTAACTTAAGAGTGATTGTAGGAGAACAATATATGTATGACAGATTAAAGTATCCTTTTGAGGAAAGAGGAAAATGCTCACAAACGTTCGCCCATAAACCCATCAGGTTGAACAGTAAGGTTGTGAAAATAACTCACAAAAACAGTCAAAATATCATCAAAAACAACAATATCATTGCAAGATAAGAGGTCTCCTTTTTTAATTGTTGCACTTCACAAGAATACCATTCAGCCCATCGTGTCTGCACTGGCTATCCATATGTACAATTCACTCAATGCCATTCTGCCCACCTTCTCACCGTAACCCTACACCAGGGGTGGGCAAACTACGGCCCGCGGGCCGCATGCGGCCCGCCAAAGGTCTTTATGCGGCCCACCAAGGTCAAGTCATAAAAAATTTATTTTTATTTTTTTTATTTAAAAAAAATAAGGTTAATGGGGGGGGGGGGGGGGGCTGTTGGGTTACTGGTATAGGGTGGATACGTTAACTTGAGTAGGATGATCATTGCTCGGCACAACATCGAGGGCCGAAGGGCCTGTTCTGTGCTGTACTGTTCTATGTTCTATATGAGGCGCCCAGAATCATAACCGGGTGAAGCGCCATTTTTGAAAAGTAGAGAAAAAGAGGGCTAAATGCAGGATGCCGCCGGGGGAAGCGCTGAGGTATATGCCGCACGCTAATTGGTTACAACCGGGACTATTCATTAATATACTATGCGGCCCTTTAAAATTGTGAATTTCTGAATGTGGCCCTTGCATGGAAAAGTTTGCCCACCCCTGCCCTACACATTCTTTCTTTTTTCGATACCTAGGGAAGGACGGCAGACCAAGAGGGAAGGGCGTTTCCAACATCTCTACTAATTGCACTAAGTATAGCTGCTCCTTGATTTTCGGGCGTGATCCAGGTGACTCAGTTTATATGTATTCCTCTGCTCAACACCTTGCCTCACAGCAGATTTGTGGTTAACATCCACCTGCATTGGCAAATTGCCTCGGAAATTATAAAGCTGAGTCAGTGAATTCTAAATGTAATAACATTGTGCCGGTTTGTGGGCCTAAAATGGGCACTCAAATCAATAGAGCAAAGGCCTGTTCCCCATCCGCACCACCACTAAATTGGTCAGTGTTTATCTCTAGGTGTCCAACAACCCTTCTGCCAATGTTGAAATGAAATTACTGCGTTCATTTCAGAGCCAGGCTCCAAAATTTGTTTGTCCCAGTCGTAGTGTGTGATGATCTTGATTGGCCTTACCTGAGCCAAATCAGAAAATGTTGGACATTCTCTTAATGCTTTGTGAAATTGGAAGACACAAAACTGCTCCTCCTCATAAAATAACCTGGGCAGCTGCCATCCCTCATTCACTCCAGTCTGTACTCAGTCCTGGTGCTGGTGAAATGAGTCAAGTGCTGATAGGTGAGCTAAATGGTGCGTGCTTTGGTACCGGCAACTCATTTAAGTTATTCTGATAAGGCAGAAGGAGTAATTTAGATTGGTCCTTGTGTTTCTCCGTTCTGGCATTCCGGTGCAGTACACCGCTGGAGTAAACGTGAGTGTGGAAGAAATATTGCATGTAACCTTTGAAATAAAGCAACAAAAACCAAGCTCCAATCAAGTGCCGTGCCCCCCCCCCCCCCCCCCACCCCGCCCCGGCATTGACCAGTTTGTCCGCTTTTAGATGTTCAGTGACATTCCATTCAACATTTTCAGCTTTTAAAAATTTTAAACCAAAGGCTAGAAATTGCTGATCTGAAACAAAAAATAAAAATGCTGGAAATACTCAGTGGGTCTGGGTCAGCTGTGGAAATGTTATGAAAGGTCATTGGCCGGATTCAGGAAGTCTTGTTTTTCTCTCCATACTTGCTGCCTGACCTGCTCAGTATTTCCTGTGTTAACTTTGGCTGGATGCTACGCTTGGTGATAATAGGGAATGAATGCATGAGAGATTAATTTCTTTATTTAACAAGGATGCTGCAGCCTGTACTTTGCTTCTGACAGGCAGAAAGCCAGGCAGCCACAAGGATACCGGCAATTATCTACAATTACTGTAAACACAGCCTACTCCTGATAATTTAAAGTTATCTCTAAGAAAATGCAAATGACTCAATAATATCAATTAAACAAGCTCAATAGGGCAGCAAAGTGTTTACATTAGACTAAAAATGTGGAGTCCTGGCCAACATTTCTGGCCAATTATGTTTGTGGGATCTTGCTGTGTACAAGTTGGCTCCTGTGTTTCTCTGTACAAGACCAGTGACTTCCAAAATACTTCACTGCTTGGAGAAGCTTTGGGGCCATGCAGAGGTCAATGGGGAATGTGCTCAAGTGTCCCGTGCAGAAATGGGGATTTCGGTACAACTGACCATGAGAAACACTGCCAACACTCCCGGATTACCCTGGAATCTCCAGGAATTAAAAAAAAAATGCACTTCGTTACCGAGTTGCAGCTTTGCATTAAGAAGTTCAGAAGTACTGAAAAGTGCATTTCTGAGAAGATCATGCCAACAATAGGCGTGTCCATTAACGGTGTGTGGTATTGGGGGTGGGTGCAAGCACGTTGGGAAGCCGACTATAACAAGCCGACTTTGGTATTCCATTCAAGCACTTTAGGCTATGTGGAAGAAGGAATGAATGGATTTTTAAAAAAATGTTTTTAATTAAAGCTTTTTCAAACAGAATTTTAACGTAACTAATAACAGGAAAATAAATGTAAAAATATTTAACAAAACTAGGTGGCTGTTGTCATTATACAAAAAGAAAATATACATTAAATGGACAGTTCCTCCACCTGAACCCCCCTCCCCCCTGACCCGGCGAGACAGGACCGGTATCTAATGGCACTTAGTGCCGGAAATGATCCCCCTCAGCGGACATGAATGTTCTACCAGCTGATTCACCTGGACCGCGCCAGGCAGTTCCACGCTAACAAGGGGGAGCTGCATACCCATGTGGTAGTCTGTGTAGAGGTATTACGGTACCTAGTAATGCTGGAACACCATTGGTAGATAATGTATGCTTTCCATTGGTCGAGCCTGTATGGTAGCTCTGCCCTGCAAGGCAGGGTATGAGAACCCGTGCCGCCCCAGCAGCTTCTTTACTGTACCTGAGCTGCTGGGGGGAAACATCTGGCTTATTAAAGCCTTCAGTTGGACTACGACCTCACTTTAGTAGTCATTGATCGTGCATCAATTTAATAAGCTAGATTTAAAGAATGGAGCTCCGAATCAAACCGGAGTGTCAGGAACTCAGCCCCCACGCAGTAAACTCGGCGGCGGCTTTCAAGCACTGGCTGGCGTGCTTCAACGGCTACCTCGGAACAGCAGAAAACACACCCACAAGAGAACAGAAACTGCAGATCTTGCACTCGAGGGTGAGCCCAGAAGTCTACACCCTCATCGAGGACGCGGCTGACTTCGATACCGCAATGGAGTTGCTGAAAGGACATTACATTCGCCCTGCAAATCAGGTCTACGCCCGGCATCTACTAGCGACGAGGCGACAAATTCCGAGAAGAATTCTACCGTGTGCTCCTAGTGTTGGGGAGAAACTGCAGCTGCTCGCAAGTTTCAGCAAACGACCACACGGAACTGTTGATTCGGGACACTTTTGTTGCGGGTATGCTGTCCTCTCAAATCCGCCAGCGTTTGCTGGAGAAAGAAACTCTAGGCCTCAAGGAGGCACGGGCCCTTGCCGGCTCCCTGGATATGGCCACCTGAAACTCCCGCGCCTACGCCCCCGACCGCACGGCAGCCCCCTGGGCAGCGTGGAATCCCTCTGCAGCCGACTCCGAGGCAATGCCCCACATTCCCCCCAAATGCTTGCGCTGCAAGACAGCCCGGCAACCCCGCTGCTATTTTTGCGGGTAAGTCAAACACCCCCGACAGCGCTAGCCCAGCCCGTTCATCCACATGTAAAGGGTACAGCAAAAATTGGCACTTTGTGGCGGTATGCCAGGCCCGGGCGGTCGCTGCAGTCTCCGGAAGCGAATGCGGACCGCTCCACGGGCCCCTTGCGGCCAGCGAGTGCTGCCATCGTCCTCCTCCAGGGCCACGTGTGGCCTCCGGGCGCTGCCATCTTGTCCCGCTGACGCCGCGTGTGATTGATGGGCGCCGCCATTTTGTGCACCCACAGCCATGTGCGACCAGTGGGCGCCGCCAACTTGGATGGACTCCCAGGACCTCGGTGCAGATGACCACACACCGCCCGACGAGAACACGCAGCTGCTGCCACGATTAGGCTCGGTGACCCTGGACCAGTCTCGGCCTCGAACACTCAACTGCTACAACAACAGTGCTAATCAACGGACACGAGACGTCCTGCTGAATCAACTCTGGGAGCACGGAGAGCTTCATACACCCCGACACGGTAAGGCGCTGTTCTCTCCCCGTTCATCCTGTCAATCAAAAAATCTCCCTGGCCTCCGGTTCCCACTCAATAGAGATAAAAGGGTTCGGCGTAGCAAACCTCACGGTCCAGGGAAGGAAGTTCAGAAATTACCGGCTCTACGTCCTTCCCCACCTCTGCGCAGCCACACTCCTAGGGTTAGACTTCCAGTGCAACCTCCAAAGTCTACTGATAAAGGCTTCCCGTCCCTTTGAACGCCTCAGTATGGACTTCAAAGGTTCACTCCCCTCCACCGACCGCAACACATATTTCCTGAACGTGATTGACGAGTACTCCCTATTCCCATTCGCCATCCCCTACCCCGACATGACCGCAACCACTGTCATCAAAGCCCTCCATAGCATCTTTACACTGTTCGGGTTCACCGCTTACATACAAAGTGATAGGGGGCCCTCCTTTCTGAGCGACGAACTGCGTCAATTCCTGCTCAGCAGGGGCAGTGCCTCCAGCAGGACGACCAGTTACAACCCCCGGGGAAACGGACAGGTAGAGAGGGAGAACGGAACGGTCTGGACGACCGTCCTACTGGCCCTACGGTCCAGAAATCGCCCAGTCTCCCGCTGGCAGGAAGTCCTCCCGGATGCCCTCCACCCCATCCGGTCACTGCTCTGCACCACGACCAACCAAACACCTCACGAACGTCTCCTGGTCTTCCCCAGGAAGTCCTCCTCTGGGACCTCGCTCAGAACTGGCTGGCAGCTCCCGGACCTATCCTGCTCCGAAAACATGTGCAGGCGCACAAGCCGGACCCGTTGGTCGAGAGGGTCCATCTCCTCCACGCTAACCCCCAGTACGCCTACGTGGTGTACCCCGACGGCCGACAAGACACGGTCTCCCTATGAGACCTGGCGCCCGCCGGATCCCCGCGCACACCCCTGCCACCAGTCCCACCCTCCATCCCACCGGTGCACCTTACAGCCACCCCTTCCCAGGAGGATCGGTTCTTCCGCCAGCCCCGTCTAGGCCGCCCCGCCCACCGAGGCACCCCACAGATGCTCCCTTCTCAGGTCAATCAGCACCCCCACCAGCGCCGTCTAGGGGTGTTGAAGCTGCCACAGAGATCGAAACCACGCTCCCGGAGTCACAGACGCCCCAACCTCCACCAGCGTCACCACCGAAGCTTCGACGATCACAGAGGACGACCAGGGCCCCCGATCGACTGATTGCTTCATTTTAACGAGTATATAGTTAATTGTAAAACTGTAAATAGTTACGATAATAAGGCAAAACGCTGTACGGTGGTATTACAGTACCTCCATAACCATAACTTCTACCACGTTACCATGTTGTAATACCAAGCCACCACCCCCGCCGGACTCTTTTTTAACAGGGGGTGAATGCGGTAGTCTGTGTAGAGGTATTACGGTACCTAGTAATGCTGGAACACCATTGGTAGATAATGTATGCTTTCCATTGGTCGAGCCTGTATCTTAGCTCCGCCCTGCAAGACGGGGTATAAGGGCCCGTGCCACCCCAGCAGCTTCCTTTCTGTACCTGAGCTGCTGGGGGGGAACATCTAGCTTATTAAAGCCTTCAGTTGTACTACAACCTCGCTTTAGTAGTCATTGATCGTGCATCAGCACATAAATGCTCCCTCTGATCACACACCAGTCAGCACACAGCCATGCCTTGGGCATGGGCAGCACGGTAGCATGGTGGTTAGCATAAATGCTTCACAGCTCCAGAGTCCCAGGTTCGGTTCCCGGCTGGGTCACTGTCTGTGCGGAGTCTGCACGTCCTCCCCGTGTGGGCGTGGGTTTCCTCCGGCTGCTCCGGTTTCCTCCCACAGTCCAAAGATGTGCGGGTTAGGTGGATTGGCCATGCTAAATTGCCCGTGGTGTCCTAAAAAAGTAAGGTTAAGGGGAGGTTGTTGGGTTATGGGTATAGGGTGGATACGTGGGTTTGAGTAGGGTGATCATTGCTCGGCACAACATCGAGGGCCGAAGGGCCTGTTCTGTGCTGTACTGTTCTATGTTCTATGTTCTATGCCACTGCATAGGCCTGCCCCACACTTCATGAAATGCAGACCTGGCCAGGCTACTGGATGCCACGGATGCAAGTTGGGACATCCTATTCCCCCAAGGGGGTCGGAGGACCAGCCACAGGACTGCTAATGCCGCCTGGGGGGCAGTGCCAACAGCCGTCAGTCCCAACAGCCTGACCGGGAGCACCACAGTCCAGTGCAGGTAGAAGACCACCTGCCACCATCCTGACCCGCCACACCGACAGGTCAGTAGCTGGCACCTCCCCCTCCACCCCAGCATAATACCACGTCTGTGCTCCGGCACACCATGACAGCCATCAGCACAACCCCTCCATGCCCAGGAATGGTGCCCACACACGCCGCCTGCCACAGGCCCCTCCCCGATTCATCAAGTGTGCGGCTCACGATGCTGTCTTATTGGCCCATAATCGGAGGGGAAGGGCCCAGACAGGCAGTGGGGTGCCGGACATCAGAGTCCTCACCCCCTATGAGGAACAGGCCCTGGAGATTTCGGAGATGACCAAGGATAGAGCAGTCACCAACAGAGAGGTTGGCCTGCGACGCAGAGATGAGGATCCACTGTCCCTCCACCCAGGTGACCTGCCTAATGTGAGTTGTTCAGACAAAATGATCCTTCCCTCCCAGTGACACCACATGTCGTTTCTCTTGCACTCTTGCAGCATCTCCATCTGATGGGGCCGAGCCGGCCGGGCCACAACCCCCCCCACTACTACCACACCACCACCCAAGAGACCACCTTGGACGAGAGCTCCGAGGAGACCAGCATTGAGGCATCACAACTATCAACTCCACCTACCACCAGCTGTGGCGCTAACAATTGTACACAAAGACTCGAGTTAAGTACAAGAGAGGCTTTATTGCTGTGAGATGCTATTCCTCCGGCGGCAGCTGCAGAATAGTATCTCAGTGAAGCGAGCGCATATTTATACACAAGCTCCCTGTGGGCGGAGCTAGCCGGCAGGGGCTTACCGGAGAAACCTGTAATACAGGTACAGCCATACATCCCCCTACTGCAAGCATGCATATCTACAGTGGTTGTATCACCACATTCACTCCCTGTAAAAAATGAGTCCGGCGGGGGTGACGTGGAACTATAATACAAAAGGTGATCTATGTACAAAACGTCCAAACAACAGAAAACCAAGAGTCCATCCGGCTAGCAGGTCACAGGTTGAGCCGAATCGGCGGTTGAACGTTCCGCTGTGATCGGCGTAGCTGTGGTGGCGACGTCGGTGCAGGTGCAGGCGGTGTTGCTGCTGGCCAGTGGCGGGATGACTCCGAGAGCGAGCCGGAATCTTCCGTGTCCTCCAGTATGGGCAGGGGGATGAGGGATGGACCCGGTGGGGACGAATACGGGGGCGCCGGGGAAAAGGAGGGTGGTGCGAGGGGGAAAAAGGGCGTGGGATCGGCACCTGAGGGAGCCAGGTCCCGGAGCGAGACTGTGCCCTGGCGGCCGTCAGGGAACTCCACGTAGCCATACTGGGGGCTGGGGTGGAACAGGCGTACTTTGTCCACCAGGGGTTCCGCCTTGTGGTGCACCCCGGATGTAGACTTCCTAGGGAAGGCAAAAACACGTTCATGGGGTGTACTGTTAGTCGCGGAGCACAGTGGTGACCAAATGGAATGGAACGCGTCAGGGAGGACCTGCTGCCAGCGAGCGGCTGGGAGGTTCCTGGACCATAGGGCCAGCTGGACGGCCCTCCATACCATCCCGTTCTCCCTCTCTACCTGCCCGTTTCCCCGGGGGTTGTAGCTGGTCGTCCTGCTGGAGGCGATGCCCCTGCTGAGCAGGAACTGGCGCAGCTCATTGCTCATGAATGAGGATCCCCTGTCACCGTGGATATAGTCAGGGAAACCGAACAGAGCGAAAATAGAATCCAGGGCCTTGATGACGGTGGCAGACTCATATCCAGGCATGGGGTGGCAAAGGGGAACCTAGAAAATTCATCGACCACACTAAGGATGTAGGTGTTGTGGTCGGTGGAGGGGAGGGGCCCTTTGAAATCTACGCTGAGGCGTTCAAAGGAGCGGGATGCTTTCACCAGGCGCGCGCGATCTGGCTGGTAGAAGTGCGGCTTGCACTCAGCACAGACCTGGCAGTCTCCGGTGACTGTCTGTACGTCCTCGACGGAGTAGGGCAGATTGCGGGCTTTGATTAGGTAGTACAGACGAGTGACCCCCGGATGGCAAAGGCTCTCGTGCAAGGCACGGAGCTGGTTCACTTGTGTGCTGGCACATGTACCTCGGGAGAGGGCGTCTGGGGGCTCGTTGAGCTTGCCGGGGCGATACAAGATCTCATAGTTAAAGGTGGAGAGCTCGATTCTCCACCGCAAGATTTTGTCATTCTTGATCTTGCCCCGCTGCGTGTTGTGGAACATGAAAGCTACCGACCGTTGGTCAGTGAGGAGA
The DNA here is from genome assembly GCF_902713615.1 of Scyliorhinus canicula. Taxonomy (NCBI): domain Eukaryota; kingdom Metazoa; phylum Chordata; class Chondrichthyes; order Carcharhiniformes; family Scyliorhinidae; genus Scyliorhinus; species Scyliorhinus canicula. The sequence goes on from NC_052146.1 coordinate 178,703,175, forward strand.
GTGAATCTCCTGCCGGCCAGGTAATGCCTCCAGTGCCGCACCGCTTCAACGATTGCCTGGGCCTCCTTTTCAACAGAGGAGTGTCAAATTTCGGAGGCGTGGAGGGTGCGGGAAAAGAATGCCACGGGCCTGCCTGCCTGATTCAGCGTGGCGGCAAGGGCGACATCTGAAGCGTCGCTCTCTACTTGGCTTGGCTATGTCAGAGCGAATATGGGTGAAGGCCTGTTGTGCCTCGGTCGTGAGGGGAAAATGTGTGGACTGGATCAGTGGGCGAACCTTGTCCGCGTATTGTGGGACCCACTGGGCGTAGTAAGAAAAGAACCCCAGGCAGCGTTTGAGAGCCTTGGGGCAGGTGGGGAGGGGGAGCTCCATGAGGGGGCGCATGCAGTCGGGGTCGGGCCCCAGTAGTGCGTTTTGGGCTACGTAGCCGGGGATGGCCAAACGGCCTGTGCGGAACACACACTTCTCCTTGTTATACGTGAGGTTAAGGAGGGATGCAGTGTGGAGGAATTTAACAAGGTTGGCGTCATGGTCCTGCTGGTCATGGCCGCAGATGGTGACATTGTCGAGGTACGGGATGGTGGCCTGCAGTCCGTACCGGTCAACCATTCGGTACATTTCTCGTTGAAATACCGAGACCCCGTTTGTGACGCCGAACGGAACCCTAAGAAATTGGTACAGGCGACCGTCCGCCTCGAAGGCAGTGTAGGGACGGTCCGATTTACGAATGGGGAGCTGGTGGTAGGCGGATTTCAGGTCAATTTTAGAGAAGACTCGGTACTGTGCAATCTGATTGACCATATCAGATATGCGAGGGAGGGGGTACGCGTCGAGCTGCGTGTACCGGTTGATGGTCTGGCTGTAGTCCACGACCATTCTGTGTGTTCTCCCCAGTTTTAACCACTACCACCTGGGCTCTCCAGGGACTGTTGCTGGCCTCGATGATACCCTCCCGAAGCAGCCGCTGGACTTCGGACCTGATGAAGGCATTGTCCTGGGTGCTGTACTGTCTGCTCCTGGTGGCGACAGGCTTGCAATCTGCGGTCAGATTGGCAAAGAGGGAGGGAGGCTCGACCTTGAGGGTCGCGAGGCCACAAACGGTGAGGGGAGGTAAGGGTCCGCCGAATTTGAGGGTGAGGTTCTGGAGGTTGCATTGAAAGTCCAGGCCTAGTAAGAGTGACACGCAGAGGTTGGGGAGAATGTACAGGCGGAAACGGTCGAATTCCACGCCCTGTACAGTAAGTTTAACCAGGCAGGAGCCCCGATCGGGACAGAGTGGGAACCGGAGGCTAGGGAGATCTGCCGGTTGGCGGGGTGGACCGCAAGGGAGTGGCGCATTGCTGTGTCCCGGTGAATGAAGCTCTCGGTGCTCCCGGAGTCGATGAGGCAGGAAATCACGTGGCCGTTGACGAGCACCGTCGTGGAAGAGGGTGCCAGGTTGCGAGGACGGGATGGTCGAGCGTAACGGAGGCGAGTAGCGGGCGATCGGCAGCCGAGTCTGATGAGTCTGATGGGGCAGCAGGGTAGCATGGTGGTTAGCATAAATGCTTCACAGCTCCAGGGTCCCAGGTTCGACTCCCGGCTGGGTCACTGTCTGTGTGGAGTCTGCACGTCCTCCCCCTGTGTGCGTGGGTTTCCTCCGGGTGCTCCGGTTTCCTCCCACAGTCCAAAGATGTGCGGGTTAGGTGGATTGGCCATGCTAAATTGCCCGTAGTGTCCTAATAAAAGTAAGGTTAAGGGGGGGGTTGTTGGGTTACGGGTATAGGGTGGATATGTGGGTTTGAGTAGGGTGATCATGGCTCGGCACAACATTGAGGGCCGAAGGGCCTGTTCTGTGCTGTACTGTTCTATGTTCTATTGTTCTATGAGTCCGACGAGTAGCGGCAGCGACCCGAGTCCCGTGGTCCCATCCCGAGGGTAGGACAAAATGGCGGCGTCTGGTGTACCTGTGTGGAAGAAGATGTTGCCGGACAAAATGGCGGTGCCCATGGGGCGCACGTTGTCGGGGTGGGACAAGATGGCGGCACCATGGAACGCACATGGAGACGGAGGGTGAAGATGGCGGCGCCCATGGTGGGGCCATTTGCGGGGTGAACGAGGGGGAGGACGGGTGGGCCGAGTGGCTAGCAGGGGAGGATCACGTACTACGTCATTGATAGCGCCAGAGTCTTTGTAGCCGCGAGATTGAGGGCAGCCCCTTCCAGCTGTCGTTGCCGGATGGGGTCCGATGCAGTGCCCGTAACAAAGGCATCCCGCATGAGTAGGTTTGAATGTTCCGTGGCCGTGAGGGCCTGGCAGGCGCAGTCTCGTACTAGAGGTATAAGGGCCCTCCAGAAGTCCTCAATCGACTCACCCGGCTGTTGGACGCGAGTAGAGAGTAGATGTCTCGCAAACAGGGTGTTCGTCGACTATGCGTAGTTTCCCTTGAGCAGTTCCATGGCCCTGGCGTAGGTAGGCGCATCTTGAATTAGCGGAAAGACGATGGAGCTGAGTCTTGAGTAAAGAAGATGTCGTTTTTGAGCCTCCGTTGGGGGAGAGTCCGCTGAAGAGATGTAGGCCTCGAAGACTGCAAGCCAGTGAACTAAGTCTTTCTTGGCGCGTGGCGACTGCGGATCCAGCTGCAGGCGGTCAGGTTTGATCCTGATGTCCACGGTGTAAGGAAAAATTCACAGCAATAAATTGTGGCACTAACAATTGTACACAAAGACTCGAGTGAAGTACAAGAGAGGCTTTATTGCTGTGAGATGCTATTCCTCCGGCGGCAGCTGCAGAATAGTATCTCAGTGAAGCGAGCGCATATTTATACACAAGCTCCCTGTGGGCGGAGCTAACCGGCAGGGGCTTACCGGAGAAACCTGTATTACAGGTTCGGCCATACATCCCCCTACTGCAAGCATGCATATCTACAGTGGTTGTATCACCACACCAGCGCAGAGACACACACTTCGGTTGCCAACAATAGTGGACAGGCTCCTGGGGCACAATCTGATGAGCACCACACAGTTGCTGATGCACATCAGATGGAGGCAGGAACATTCAACGGATACAACAGTTGGAGTCTAATGCAGTCAGAGCTAATGCAGATGCTGGGATACGGCCAGGAGATTCAGGTGGGAATATCAGTAGCATTCCAGCAAGTACGCAGCTGATTGGAGGAGTCCCAAAAGCGAAGGGCGCAGGAGATGTGACCGGCATTGTGTGGCATCGAGGCTAACATTGGCCTCAAGGGTGGTGACCACAGTGGGAAGCCTGGAGCACGGGGTCAGCGCTATGAATGGAGGAGTCCAAGGCGTGGCTCAGTCTGTGATGACCATGGCTGAGGGCCTCAACAGCATGTCACAGTCGCAGGACAATGTGTCCCAGGCCCAGGTGGACATTGCTGAGACACTGCAGAGCATGTCCCAGGCCCAGGTGGGCATTGCTGAGGCACTGCAGAGCATGTCCCAGACCCAGGTGGGCATTGCTGAGACACTGCAGAGCATGTCCCAGGCCCAGGTGGGCATTGCTGAGACACTGCAGAGCATGTCCCAGGCCCAGGTGGACATTGCTGAGACACTGCAGAGCATGTCCCAGACCCAGGTGGACATTGCTGAGGCACTGCAGAGCATGTCCCAGACCCAGGTGGACATTGCTGAGACACTGCAGAGTATGTCCCAGGCCCAGGTGGACATTGCTGAGACACTGCAGAGCATGTCCCAGACCCAGGTGGACATTGCTGAGGCACTGCAGAGCATGTCCCAGACCCAGGTGGGCATTGCTGAGACATTGCAGAGCATGTCCCAGGCCCAGGTGGACATTGCTGAGACACTGCAGAGCATGTCCCAGGCCCAGGTGGGCATTGCTGAGACATTGCAGAGCATGTCCCAGGCCCAGGTGGACATTGCTGAGTCACTGCAGAGCATGTCCCAGACCCAGATGGGCATTGCTGAGACATTGCAGAGCATGTCCCAGGCCCAGATGGGCATTGCTGAGACATTGCAGAGCATGTCCCAGGCCCAGATGGGCATTGCTGAGACACTGCAGAGCATGTCCCAGACCCAGGTGGACATTGCTGAGACATTGCAGAGCATGTCCCAGACCCAGGTGGACATTGCTGAGACATTGCAGGGCATGTCCCAGACCCAGATGGGCATTGCTGAGACATTGCAGAGCATGTCCCAGGCCCAGATGGGCATTGCTGAGACACTGCAGAGCATGTCCCAGACCCAGGTGGACATTGCTGAGACATTGCAGAGCATGTCCCAGACCCAGGTGGACATTGCTGAGACACTGCAGAGCATGTCCCAGGCCCAGGTGGGCATTGCTGAGGTACTGCAGAGCATGTCCCAGGCCCAGGTGGACATTGCTGAGACATTGCAGAGCATGTCCCAGACCCAGGTGGGCATTGCTGAGACATTGCAGAGCATGTCCCAGGCCCAGATGGGCATTGCTGAGACATTGCAGAGCATGTCCCAGGCCCAGGTGGGCATTGCTGAGACACTGCAGAGCATGTCCCAGACCCAGGTGGGCATTGCTGAGACATTGCAGAGCATGTCCCAGACCCAGATGGACATTGCTGAGGCACTGCAGAGTATGTCCCAGGCCCAGGTGGACATTGCTGAGACACTGCAGAGCATGTCCCAGGCCCAGATGGACATTGCTGAGGCACTGCAGAGTATGTCCCAGGCCCAGGTGGACATTGCTGAGACACTGCAGAGCATGTCCCAGGCCCAGATGGACATTGCTGAGGCACTGCAGAGCATGTCCCAGGCCCAGGTGGGCATTGCTGAGACAGTGCAGAGCATGTCCCAGACCCAGGTGAACATTGCTGAGGTGGCTGGGGCCCTCCAGCAGTGTTCTTCAAACTTTTTTTCCGGGGACACATTTTTACCAACCGGCCGACCTTTGCGACCCACCATTTTCTCTTACCTTGTTTGCTGCTGACAAAAATGGAGGAAATGGTTTTGGGTCCCTTTGGCCCTCGTACACGCTCCTCCAATGGAACCTGTTGGATGAAGGCGAAGCCTTCCGGTGTCGGAAAGTATGGAGTCTCCATCTGTCCAAAGTTCTGTATTTATTTCCTGTAAAATTTTATCAGACAAAACCCCCCCGAACTTGTAAAAAAACAAAAAATAAAATGAATAAAATAAATGAAAAAAATAAAAATTAAATGAATAAAATAAATGAATAAAGTGAATAAAAAACCCCTGAACTTGTAAAACAAAAAGCTGTGACCGTTTAAACAAATAGCGGCCGCACTGCACATGTGTGCCGATGATCGTGCGCGCATGCGCAATGCGGCTGAAATATTTTTACATGTTCGCGGCCATTTTAAAGGCCGCTTGCAGCCGGCGTTATCAAAAGCTGGCTGCTGTGCGGGGATTTGCACGATGGGGAGCGCTGCGAAGGACGGCTCCGCGACCCTCCCGTCACCTGCCAGCGACCCACCTGCGGGTCGCGCCCCCGAGTTTGAAGAACACTGCTCCAGAGGACACCCAACAGGGTCAGCAAAGGCCACAGGGTGTGGAAAGCAGCAGGCTGCCTATTCCTCTAATGTGCATCCTGGGGACACAACTGGACGTAGCAGCACAACATGGAAGGTTCAGAAAGTTAAGGATCACTGAGTGGGCACTGGGGTGGGGGTGGAGGGGGGGGCACCATCAGTAGCTAGGCAAAATGCAGGTTTCCAATATGCACAATTAAAATATGTTTCACACGATACACGCAACGCCTCTGTGGGTCGGCCCTCACTGACCCCCCCCCCCCCCATTGCTCACTGTGCCCCACCCCCCATTCCATGCCCCCTGGGCACAGTCATCTAGATCAGGAACCATCGATGCACACCACGTGCAGGTGATGGATGTGAGTGTGCTGTCAGCAGAAAGACAGGAGTCAGACTGTGGCATAGTCTGATGAGCACCAGAGCTAACCTCACAATTGGGTTATCGTCACCCTCTTTGTATATTGACCCACTGACAGTGCCACCATAGGCCCATCACCCTGGAGTGGTGTAACACAGACCATAGAAGGGTGGAACTGGGTGAAAGCGGTGAGGGGGCAATGGTTGGGGAGGCTGAGGGAGTGACGGATTGGGTTGGGGGAGGGGGTGGGGTGGGCGGGACAGTGGGTGGGATGGGAAGAGGGGGTGAGATGACAGACAAATCCATATCCTGTGAGAAGCGGGCAAAATGAGGGAATCACTGGTCCCCCAGGCCTCCAGACCCTCGCCGCTGTCTGTCCTTCTCCCTCTGGCTCCTCCTACAGGTCCTCCATGTGCTCGTCCTCCAGCCCCTCTTGGTCCAGCCACATTATATTAGATCACCGCCTTGATCTCTTACCTCCGCACCGACACTATCAGCCAGGCCCTCAGTGGATACCACCTAAGTCCCACGGATCTCCGAGTGTTTCAGGATGTTGCTGCCATGACCCTGGGAAGCGGGTACACACGTGAATGATCTGGAGGCAGTGCTCGCACACAATTCAGGGAGTAAAACTTCTCCTGTTAATAAAGGGCAATCCTTGTTGCCACAGTGCGTGTAAAGTAACATCCTGGTGATGGCGGAGAATCCTGCAGCCCAGGCATCCTGATAAGCTTGGTCCAGCTTGAAATTAAGATAGTCTGCTGCTCGGGCATACAGGGCATCCGTGTCTTCATGGCTGCGCTTGTGGGCTGTAGGCTGTGGTATGCCCACAAGTCCCCACTCAAGACTTGGGATGAACCAACGGCATAAAGATTCAGGGCTGCAGTGACCTTCACAGCCACCGGGGGCATATATCCTCCTCCATGGGGTGCCAAGTCCATCCTTGCTGAGATGGAGCTTCCTGCGGCACATGTTGTATGGATCTCACCCAAAACAGCTAGTGTATTTGCCGGGCAAATACATAGTGATTGCAGATGCCCTTTCCAGAGCGACTAACAATAAGGAGCGGACAGACATATCGGAGATATTACAGGGACAGGTCGATCTGGTGATCGAAACCCTGCCGGTATCAGACAACAAGTCCCAATTGATCAAGGCTGAGACAGAGAAACATGAAACTTGCAGAGGGTAGCCCAGCATATGGGACAGGGATGGCCTACAGATTCATGCTCCAAGTTCTGGAACGTTAGGCACAAACTGAGCTACATCAATGGCTCAGAAAAAACAGGATAGTTATTCCACAATAATTTAGGCACATGATCTTCGGGGAGATTCACGAAGGGCACTTGGGGATTGAGAAGTGCAAGACACGGGCCAGAGAATCGGTTTATTGGCCGGGGATCAATCAGGGCATTCAATGAACAGTGGAAAACTGTGAAACATGCCAAGGTATCAGAATCATCAACACAAGCAAGCCATGACTGAAAGTGAGCTAGTCAACAAACCATGGGTGAAGATTGGGGTTGATCTTTTTTACCTGGATGGCACTGAATACATGCTGCTAATTGATTACTATACCCAGAGGTAATGAAACTATCGAATTCTAGCAATGCCAGCGTGATCCAAAGTTTTGCACATCGTGGCAAATTGTTATGAGCGACAACGATCCCTGCTTTGACAGTTGGGCGTGGCAAGATTTCACGAGGAGATAAGATTTCAAGCACATTACCTCCAGTTCGCACTACCCTCAATCCAATGGGCAAGCAGAAAAAGCGGTTCACACCGCTAAGACTCTGCTCAAGAAGACCATTGCTTCAAACAGTGACACGTATCTAGCCCCGTTGGCGTACCATACCCCACCACTGAACAATGGGTTAGCTCCAGCTCAACTGCTAATGGGTAGGAAACTGCGGACAACACTTCCCAGCATTCCTGGAAAAATTCGTAATAAGCCCATAATGCAAAAAATCGCTGTTCAAAAGCAGAAACAAACACACTACCACAACCGCTCCAGCGGAATATTGGACGGTTTGGGACTAGATGATACCGTCAGGTTTGAGACACCACAAGGATGATCCATGACTGCCAAAGTCATAAGATAGGCAGGTCCCAACTCCTTTGTCGTTCTCATGGATGAAGGCTCAATATTGAGACGCAATCGCAGAGCGTTGCTAAAGTTAAAGGCGAATCACCTGTTTACTCTTCAATCAAGACTGGATGATTGGGTTGCTCCTCCTTGTACATCTGAGACTATGCACATGGCTGTAGAAACGCCGAACATTGAAGCATCCAGTGAGCAAGTTAGCTTACTGGAAAATAACCAGATTACCTCGTCCTCACCGCGAGACTTGAATGGTCCACCAGGGTCCGAAGACAACCTGATAGATTGAATTGATAGATTGGCAGGGGAATTTGGTAGGGGAATGGGAACCGGATTTGTAGTCCAGCAACTAAGGAAGACAATAGTCAGGACGCCAAAGCACGTAGTGATGCAGTGGGGAAGGTAACACTGACAAAGGAGAGTACTTGCAGGCAAGGAGGTGGGTTGGAGTGTGTACACTTCAACGCAAGAAGCATCAAGAATAAGGTGGGTGAACTTAAGGCATGGATCGGTACTTGGGACTACGATGTGGTGGCCATCACGGAAATTTGGATAGAAGAGGGGCAGAAATGGTTGTTGGAGGTCCCTGGTTATAGATGTTTCAACAAGATTAGGGAGGATGGTAAAAGAGGTGGGGGGGGGGGGGGGGGGTGGCATTGTGAATTAGAGATAGTATAACAGCTGCAGAACGGCAGTTCGAGGAGGATCTGCCTACTGAGGTAGTATGGGTTGAAGTCAGAAATAGGAAAGGAGCAGTCACCTTGTTGGGAGTTTTCTATAGGCCCCCCCAATAACCGCAGAGATGTGGAGGAACAGATTGGGAAACAGATTTTGGAAAGGTGCAGAAGTCACAGGGTAGTAGTCATGGGAGACTGCAACTTCCCAAACTTTGAGTGAAAACTCTTTAGATCAAATAGTTTGGATGGGGTGGTGTTTGTGCAGTGTGTCCAGGAAGCTTTTCTAACACAATATGTAGAATGTCCGACCAGAGTGGAGGCCATATTGGATTTGGTACTTGGTAATGAACCAGGGCAGGTGATAGATTTGTTAGTGGGGGAGCATTTTGGAGGTAGTGATCACAATTCTGTGACTTTCACTTTCGTTATGGAGAGGGATAGGTGCGTGCAACAGGGCAAGGTTTATAATTGGGGGAAGGGTAAATACAATGCTGTCAGACAGGAATTGAATTGCATAAATTGGGAACATAGGCTGTCAGGGAAGGACACAAGTGAAATGTGGAACTTGTTCAAGGAACAGGTACTACGTGTCTTTGATATGTATGTCCCTGTCAGGCAGGGAAGAGATGGTCAAGTGAGGGAACCATGGTTGACAAGAGAGGTTGAATGTCTTGTTAAGAGGAAGAAGGAGACTTATGTAAGGCTGAAGAAACAAGGTTCAGACAGGGCGCTGGAGGGATACAAGATAGCCAGGAGGGAACTGAAGAAAGGGATTAGGAGAGCTAAGAGAGGGCATGAAAAATCTTTGGCAGCTAGGATCAAGGAAAACCCCAAGGCCTTTTACACATATGTGAGAAATATGAGAATGACTAGAGCAAGGGTAGGTCCGATCAAGGACAGTAGCGGGAGATTGTGTATTGAGTCTGAAGAGATAGGAGAGGTATTGAATGAGTACTTTTCTTTAGTATTTACAAACGAGAGGGGCCATATTGTTGGAGAGGACAGTGTGAAACAGACTGGTAAGCTCAAGTAGATACCTGTTAGGAAGGAAGATGTATTGGGCGTTTTGAAAAACTTGAGGATAGACAAGTCCCCCGGGCCTGACGGGATATATCCAAGGATTCTATGGGAAGCAAGAAATGAAATTGCAGAGCCGTTGGCAATGATCTTTTCGTCCTCACTGTCAACAGGGGCGGTACCAGGGGATTGGAGAGTGGCGAATATTGTGCCCCTGTTCAAAAAAGGGAATAGGGATAACCCTGTGAATTACAGGCCAGTTAGTCTTACTTCGGTGGTAGGCAAAGTAATGGAAAGGGTACTGAGGGATAGGATTTCTGAGCATCTGGAAAGACACTGCTTGATTAGGGATAGTCAGCACGGATTTGTGAGGGGTAGGTCTTGCCTTACAAGTCTTATTGACTTCTTTAAGGAAGTGACCAAGCATGTGGATGAAGGTAAAGCAGTGGATGTAGTGTACATGGATTTTAGTAAGGCATTTGATAAGGTTCCCCATGGTAGGCTTATGCAGAAAGTAAGGAGGCATGGGATAGTGGGAAATTTGGCCAGTTAGATAACGAACAGGCTAACCAGTAGTTTGAATGTAAATTATTATGATTCAAAATCATTTTGAAAGAAAAGAGGATGTGATGATAGATAGACTATCTAATAATATTATAATATTAGTAGATCATCATTATCTGTATGTGTATTAGAAGTCATGTATTTTACTGCTATAGTTCTAGCATCCAACCAGCAGGTGGTGCGAGTATGCAGGTACATGACCTGGACACGTGTGTTCCAGGACAAGGTGTTAGTAAGGAGTTATAGCCATCCAAAATGGCGTCGGGCACGGGATGCTGGGAAAAGTGGCCAAGTTCGAGTACAAGTAGGCTGCAGCTCAAATAAACACTAAAGCTGCAGCCCAGACTCTTGCAATATACAAGGAAAAGGCCATCTCCAGGGCATCCCAGGACAATAGGACTTGCATGTTAATTTCACTCAGCTAACAGACACAATGGCACCTACTTTCCTTGTTTGGAAGGGCCTACATGCCCTGGACACCTATGGACATGGCCGGTGGGGGACCTTGATTGGACTTTAGGGTGATCGAACCCTGACCGATTGATTGGTGGTCCACCTAGGACCACCCAAAAGGCCGCAAAATCTACAGGGATATAAAATGCTGCGCAAGTCTATGATCTCTCTCTGCAGCAGCAACCAAACAACGGCGACCTTCACCGGCCAACGTGGGGAAGACCATCGCCCAACTAACAGAAGGAAGACCAGAGCCATGAACAGATCAGGCCAAGGACCGGACAGCGAGGATTGCAGGATTCAGGATCACAGATAAAGGCCTATATCTGTCTGGTACTTGTCAGTCACTCTGAAGTTAAGTCAAGGTCTTGTATGAACTTCATCTGTAATATAATTTATGTTGTGTGTGTGTGATTGTATAACCTTAACATTGAGTGCACGTGAATAAATATTGATTGTTTACAGAAACAGACTTGCAGTCATTTGCCCATTGTACACTGGTTTAGCAACAGAGTTGATAGCAGTAGCATATTAGATTAGCTCTGCAGTATCTTAAAAAAAAATTTAGAGTACCCAATTCATTTTTTCCAATTAAGGGGCAATTTAGCGTGGCCAATCCATTGAGCTTGCACACCTTTGGGTTGTGGGGGGCGATACCCACACAAACACGGGGAGAATGTGCAAACTCCACATGGACAGTGACCCAGAGCTGGGATTGAACCTGGGACCTCAGCGCCATGAGGCAGCAATGTTAACCCACTGTGCCCGTGCTGCCCAGCTCTGTAGTATCTTAGTGTAAATTAGTGTTAGACCATTATTTCCAACTGTATTAGTCTTAGACATTAAAGTAATCCTTTGTAGTGTTTGTAATAAATAGTTCTGTTGTAAAACAAAGTTTAATGTTCTTTGTAAACAATACCACATCAAGATTCAACAGCAGCATAATCAAAGAACATTACAACATGGTTTACCACTTGTCCACTTATTCATTAGCATATTCTCTCTTAAAGCTATATCACAACAGGCCACCTGCCACCCTACCCTCTCACCCACCTGCCACCTTACCCCTCACCCACCTGCCACCCTACCCTCTCACCCCACCTGCCACCTTACCCCTCACCCACCTGCCACCCTACCCTCTCACCCACCTGCCACCTTACCCCTCACCCACCTGCCACCTCACCCCCTCACCCACCTGCCACCTCACCCCTCACCCACCTGCCACCTCACCCCTCACCCACCTGCCACCTTACCCCCTCACCCACCTGCCACCTTACCTCCTCACCCACCTGCCACCTCACCCCTCACCCACCTGCCACCCTACACCCTCACCCACCTGCCACCTCACCCCTCACCCACCTGCCACCTTACCCTCACCCACCTGCCACCTCACCCCTCACCCACCTGCCATCTCACCCCTCACCCACCTGCCACCTTACCCTCACCCACCTGCCACCTCACCCCTCACCCACCTGCCACCTCACCCACCTGCCACCTTACCCCTCACCCACCTGCCACCTCACCCCTCACCCACCTGCCACCTCACTCCTCACCCACCTGCCACCTCCCCCTCACCCACCTGCCACCTTACCCCCTCACCCAGCTGCCACCCTACCCCCTCACCCACCTGCCACCTGCCACCTCACCCCTCACCCAACTGCCACCTCACCCCTCACCCACCTGCCACCTCACCCTCACCCACCTGCCACCTCACCCCTCACCCACCTGCCGTCTTACCCCCTCACCCAGCTGCCACCTCACCCCTCATCTACCTGCCACCTTACTCCTTACCCACATACTGTTACTCGACCCCAACACGCACCATAAACATTTATTTTCTTCCCATGGCTTCTCAAAGTAGTTTTTGGGCCTTTAAACTTGCTGGAATAAGGAAACTTGTGTCGTAAAGAGGGGGCGTGACTTTGCTTCCCCCAGTGAAATCCCCCTGAATTAAATCCCTTCAAATGGCACAGGGTATACTTCTGAATGGCATGCTTTGCGGGCCCAGGAGAAATGGTGTGAGGTAGGGAAATGGGACCAGAGTATGCTCTGATGGTGATTGCCAGTCCTTGGAAGACTTGGCCCATTCTCGATTAGCTTCCAAACGAATTGGTTTTGCAATCACTTTGACGCTGCACTGAGCTGTGGATGCACTGAGCCAAAGCCAGTTCAGTGAGATAAACTGATTTCACACACCACCTAGTGTCGGTTTGAAGCAGGTGCAATTTATAACACTTCCCCAGTATCATTCCGTACTCAGTTTTCTTGGGCTGGATTCTCCTGTCGGCGACGGTGAAATCGCGTTCGGCGATCGGCCGGAGAATCCAAGACTCCGACAGAATCGGGGGCAGCACTGCTTTCTTGATGCTCCGCCCCCTCCAAAGCGGTGTAGTTCCCGACGGCGTGGGTCTCTCATGGTCTCATCTGATGGGAACTCAGCGTGGCGGCTGTGGACTCAGTCCAGCACCGTCACAGTCGGAGAAGGGCCGATCCGCGGGCAGGGGGGGAAATTATTCGGGGCTGGGGGCTCTGTGGGGGTGGTGGAGGGGGGTGGCAGGGCGCGCGAGCCGGTCAAAGGGGGGCACTATTTTGTGGGCTGTGGGCTGTGTCCGCCATGTAGCACAGCATGGCCGCTGCAGGACGCCGCTGTGTGCATGCGCGGCCACGGACCCAGCAATTGTCTGGGGCCTATTTGCAGCTAGAGCTGGGCACTCTACGCTGCCGTCCTGCTGGCCCCCAGCAAAACAGGAAATCGGTGTCCGTTTTGCACCATTTTGTCTGGCGTACAACGCCATCGTTCCCATGCCGGCGTGGGGGACATAGCCCCAGAATCGGAGAATCCAGCCCCTTATCTTTGGCCTGTCATCTCTCCAACTGAAAAGAACACAAGCAACAGTTGTGGGAGCAGCATCACCCCTATGTGTCCCCCTAAATCAAACATCATTTTGACTTAGAATTACATTCTTGGTTCATGGTTGTCACTGGCTCAAAATTCTGAAATTACTTACTTATCATTATGAGAGTTCAATGCAATGTTTCAAGGAGATATCCCACCCCCACTTTCCCAGGACAACTAGGGTTGGGAAATAAATTCCAGTCTTGCCAATAATGCCCACACCCGACAGTAATTTCTAAAATAAAGTGTGAAGTTATGAGCTATTTAAATCTATCTAAATCTAAATGGAATTGGCTCAGGTTGAAAAGTTAGTATGAGCGCTGGAGTGTTGGGCCAAGTAACCTACTCTGCTGTTTAGCACTACATAGAATATGGACAGAGGCAGAGGGTGGGATTCTCCGTTGGCTGACACAGAAATTGGGAACGGCGATCGATCGGAGAATAGCTCCCTGCCTAAATTATGGCAGGCACCAGTTTGATGCTGAATCGCGAGTCTCTGCCCCCTCCAAAATGGCATAATTGGAACGCACGCCGCACGTAGTTGCAACCGCATTTGCATCTCATTAGCAGGCCCACCCACAATGCTCCACATATGATGGGCCAAGTTCCCGATGGCGCGATCCACGTGCGATCTCAACAGGCACAGTGGCGGACCTACATTTTTGGGGCCCTGAAGCTTGAACAGTGAGGTCTGGGTAACCGCTGTTATCTTCTTCAATGGGGTTGTTCCACGACAGATCACCACAAAGTTTCAAAAAATGTAACCACTATATCTCAGGGCCGGAATTCTCCCCTCCCGGCGGGACGGGGAGTCTCGGTGTGTTGGAGTGGCGTGAACCACTCCGGTGTCGGGCCGCCCTAAAGGTGCGGACGCCTCCGCACCTTTAGGGGCCAAGCCCTCACATTTAGGGGCTAGGCCCGCGCCGGGGTGGTTCCCACTCCGCTGGCTGGCGTGAACGGCCTTTGGCGCCCCGACAGCCGGGGCCGAAAGGACTTCGCCGGCTGGGGTAAGTCCGCGCATGCACCGGAGCGTCATACCGGCGCATGCGCAGGGGAGGGGGTCTCTTCCGCCTCCACCATGGTGAAGACCCCCCCCCCAGGACCCCAGCGCCCACCCGTGCCACCAATCCCGCCGGTCAGGTAGGTGGCTTAATCCACGCTGGCGGGAGAGGCCTGTCAGCGGCAGGACTTCGGGCCATCGCGGGCCGGAGAATCGCCGCGTGGGGCCCACCGACCGGCACGGGGGCCCCACCGACCGGCACGGCGCGATTCCCGCCCCCGCCGAATCACGGGGGGCGGAGAATTCAGGACACGGCGGGGGCGGGATTGACGCCGGCCCCGGGCAATTCTCCGACCCGGCAGGGGGGTCGGAGAATCCCACCCCAGATTTTGATTAAAATTGCTGTACTGGATTATCTCACATGTCAAAGTCACTGGTGTTCTGCCACAGCAGAACAGCCAACTTACCGCGACACTCCACCTTTACAACATCTGTGCAACTGACTCTCAAACTTTGGGATTGTTGAAATATATTCAACAAAAAATTAATCAATTTGAGTCGTGCGACTATTGTCGCATGCTTTGAAAGGAAAACATTTTAAGTCTACTTTCTGAGAAAGGGTTTTTAAAAAAAACCCTTCTCAGAAAGTAAACCGCCATTTGTAAAGATTTATAATAAATAAGCTAAATAGGCTAAACTAGGCTATGCTCAAGCCAGCCTACGCTAGGCTGGACTAAGCTAGGCAAGACTAGGCCACCAAAACTCATAGGCTAAGGTAATGTAATACAATTTTACCATTATTTGAACACTTTTCAGAATAAACACCTGTAATTTAACACAAATTCACCCTTTTATTACTTTTTCATAAATATTTGTAATATAGTATTAGCCTAGGCTATGCGGTCGGAGCCTACCTTCCGTTCACCTCTTCATAAAAACAATAGGCTTAGGCTAATCTAACACTATTTCACCTTTATTACTTACCTTACTTTTCTAAATATAACATTTATTTTTGACTAGGGGTAATTAAAGTATTGTATCCTTATGAACACTTTATTAAAAAAAATTCTTGTCTAGATGGCTATCAGGTTGAAAATTCACGTTAGCATTGTGATTGCCTTTTCAACGGCTCCCCTTTTTTGTTACGACACGTCATCTACTGTTTGTATTTCTGTCATAAATGTTAATAGTGTTTTAAATTATTTATAATTATTTTATATTAAATATATTTAGAATGAAACATCCTTAATTTGAACGTTTTTTCATTCACGGCTAGCCTACATGATACTTGAATAACCTATTAATTTTTATTTTAACTATTATTTTGTGTTGAATTACACTATATTATTAATATTATTATTTTTAAAAAACCTCTTCTCATACAGTAGACCCAAAATTTTTAAGCAATGTGGACTAACGTCGCTTCTGGGGCAGCTCCAGGAATAGGGGCCCTGAAGCTTAAGCTTCATTAGTTTCATAGTAGATCCGCCCCTGAACAGTCGTGAACCTGGCGTGGGCTGCGGAGAGAGAGAAAGGGCAGACGGACAATGTCCAGCACCGCCATTCTTTGCTGACATTCGTGTGGTTGGCTGGGGGCTTCTGCCATGGATGGGGGCAGTGATGGGGTGTGGCCGAGAGGTGGGCTGTAGGGTCGGGGTGGACGGAGAAGCAGTCCAGCACAACTGTGCCATCGTTTCGGCCTTGATCGGTGTGTGGGGTGTATAGTCTACACGCAGCTGCAGCTTGTCAGCCCTGCGCGTGTCCATCGTGTGTTCTGAAGGTGTTCCACGCAACACCGGTGCTAGCCCCTCACCAGTAGCGGAATTGAGTGTGTGTGACACTGATTTTTCTGACGTGGAACTCCATGGATCCTCCGTAGGTGTCAGCACTTAGACTCAGGAACGGACAATCCAGCCCATAGAATCCCTACAGTGCAGAAAGAGGCCATTTGGCCCATGAAGTCTGCAGCGGCCCTCTGAAAGGGCACCCACCTAGGGTCAGGCCCCCACCCAATCCCCGTAACCCCACCTAACGTTTGGACACTAAGTGGCAATTGATCATGGCCAAAATCCACTTAACCTGCCCATCTTTGGGTTGTGAGAGGAAACCGGAGCACCCGGAGGAAACCCACGCAGACAGGGGGAGAAAGTGCAAACTCCACACAGACAGTCACCCAAGGCTGGAATCCCACGGCAGGTTCACGACTGTTAAGAGCACACGTGGATCGAGCCGTCGGGAACTTGGCCCATCGTAGGTGGAGCATTGTGAGTGGGCCCGCTAATGAGATGCTGTGGGGCATCAGTGCTAACCACTGTGCCACCGTGCCTATACTTACACTAGATTACATGTTATAGTGTATCTAGTACTATATACTTTATCATCTTCACTCTCCAAATTTCATAAAGATAGCACCACTGTGTCACCAGTTGCTTCACAAGTTTGGCCTGAATGAAAACTAACAGGAAGGTATTCGGTTTTTTTAGTTCCTGCAAGAAAGGAAATGATTGATGATGGCACTGTTTGAACTTATATTTATATATTTCTTGGAGGGATCAAAATCTTCAGGGTGGAACATTCTTCCACTTTCAGTATCCAGCATCTGCATCAAGTACTCCAAGGGAAGGTACATCCAGCAAACCTCCTGCTGCCCTACTTTCACAACATACCCTGTGCTGCATTTTAAGCATCCTTGTCAGTTGATTTGCAGGCATGGGATTGCCATGTAAACAGCAGTGGCTGCTGTACCCACTGCCGTGCACACTTGACCCTGGCATCTCCGCAATGATACGCTACCTGCCCTTAGGCCAACAGAGAACTTTAACTGGCCAATTAATGACCACTTAAGAGCTTCTTCCCACTGCTGTCCATGCCATGTGGGAACTCAGCAGCTTTAACAAGGTGGTGAGCTCCTTTGTGAGAACCTGCCCTCCCTCCGCTGCGGCACTTCCCCCTGGCACTGCCCCATGGCACCCTGCACACCAACTTTCTCACCCGATCCAGCACTCCGCCCTACGTGTGTAAAAGATTCTCTACCTCTGACGTTGGGAGAAGTGGCGCGAAAATACCAAGTTAATCCATTTCCCTGTTTTAAGTGCAGGTGGAACTTTGCAAACTTCCAGTTCTCCAATCCTCTGGCACACCCCCATAATGGAACTGGAGGATTGTAAGATTGTAGCCTCTGTAATTCCCATCCTATTATTCCTTCACAACCAAAGTAGAACAAATGCATTTTCTACTTTGATGACAACCATTCCTTTAAGTGACATTTCTCCATGTATATTTTTTATCCTATCCAGTATTGCTATTACCACTTCCTTTACTGCTACATTGACAGCATTTTCTTCCAAATTGGAGAAAAATGCAACAATTCAGTACTTCAGCTATGTCCTCTTCTCCACAAGACAATCTCCTTTTGCTTGTAGTCAGCCCCACACTCCCTTTAGTCCTCCATTATTATAATGAGCTTACAAAACACTTCTCAGTTCCCTTTTAAGTTAACTGCTAATCTCTTCTCATGCTGGGACAGAAATGTAAACTGGGCTTCCGATTCACTATCACCTGGGTTTTACACCACGGCTCAAGTCCACATTACCGTGATGTTTTCATTCTCTGTCCTTCAAAAAACAGTTCATTTTGTCATTCACTCACACAGGCAACAAGGGTATTTTTTACTTGAATAAACTGGGGCAAAAGGGACACGAGCAAGA
Organism: Scyliorhinus canicula; assembly: GCF_902713615.1. NCBI lineage: Eukaryota > Metazoa > Chordata > Chondrichthyes > Carcharhiniformes > Scyliorhinidae > Scyliorhinus > Scyliorhinus canicula. The sequence goes on from NC_052146.1 coordinate 178,721,430, forward strand.
ATGTTTGGAAGAAAGTTTCAGAAAATGTTTAACGATGGAAGTTTTGCCTTTTGATGCCTTTGTTCAATTTTAAAATTTGGATCAAAAATGTTACACATTGTATTTTTGTCGTCATGCTGAACAACTACTGCTTAACTCACTTGTCCTTCCATAAAATTATTTCCGTTAAATATTGAGCTTGTGAAGTAATTTCCTTTCATGGTGAAGACTGTTTGGGAGGCAGTCACTATCTGTCAGTGCATCTGCCCAATTTACATTTCCTGTAATTGCGGGCAGCTTCATTTGGCAAGATGTTTGGGAAGAAATTAACGATTGTGCACGATATATGAAAATAAAAATGAAGACTAATATTTGAAAGTAAATAAAACAATTTGGGAGCCTATTTTCTGTTCATGTTACATTGTTCATGTTACATTGGATATGCCCTTAGAACTTAAGATTTTTTTCTTGTGTGCTGCATCATCCATGGAAGAAAAATTGCAGAACTCTTCCTGTCACTGCTGCATAAACGTTAACACTTGGTGAGAATAATCAAGCTTTTGCCATGAATTGACCAATGACTTTCATTTATAAAGCTCCTTGGGTTTTATGAACTCCTCTTCCAGGCAACTATTGCCAATCTGATTTTTACAGTTTATATGTAGATTAAAGTCATCCGTGTTTATTGCATCCCTTTATCGTAAGTACCTAATATTTCTTCATGTACTTTGTCCTACATTGTAGTTACTGTCAGAGACGTGTAGACCACTTCCATTAGTGACTTCTTTCCCTTAAAATTCCTCATCTCTGCCCAAACCAATTCTATATCTTGATGCCCTGAACCAAGAATATCTCTAAACTATTACACCAACGCCATCCTTGATTAATAATAATCTTTATTGTCACAAGTAGGCTTACATTAACACTGTGAAAAGCCCCTAGTCGCCACATTCCGGTGCCTGTTTGGGTACACAGAGGGAGGATTCAGAGTGTCCAAATTACCTAACAGCACATCTTTCGGGACTTGTAGGAGGAAAACGGAGCACCCAGAGGAAACCCACGCAGATACAGCTGGAACGTGCACAGACAGTGACCCAAGCCAGGAATCGAACCTGGGACTCTGGAGCTGTGAAGCGCAGTGCTATCCCTTGACAAAAGATGAAAGGGATTGAGAGCTGAGGACAGACCGCAAACAAAGACTGTGGAATGAACTATGTTTTTACGTGGGACTGTGCTGCCTTGTGAAAACAAGGGGAGGGGGAACAGGACAAGGGGAGCAAGAATATGGAAAGCAGGCAAAGGGGTGGAGAGGGGTAGGTAAAACAGGGCTAGGGCCAGACCAGCACTGGGAGGCGAGCCACTGTACTAGCAAGGAGGGCTAGCACGGGAAGACAGAGTAAGGGAGGCCGTGGCACACATCTCGGGGGGGAGGGAGGGCCTGGCCAAAGGGGGGGGGGGGTGGACAGGGCAGAAGGGAGGGAGAACATGGGGGGGGGGCAGAGGAACGGGACAATAGGGGGGGGGTTAGGGGAAGGGGCAAGGAAGGAAAATCAAATGTGGCTTGGCATTACCGAACCTTCAGCACTATCACTGGGCAGCAACGGTGGAAAGAGTGAGGGGATGGGTACACGAACCCAACTCGGAGTGGGTACGGATGGAGGAGGGCTCCTGAAAGGGAACGACCCCCCAGGCCCTGGCCACGGCAGCACTCCCATCCCCCTTGACAAAATACACAACTAGCCCAGTGGTAGTGGCCAAACTGAGACAGCACTTTGGGCTAAGTAAGATGTCCCCCATGGCTCCCATCTGCGGCAGCCCAAAATTCCCCCCCCAGCCATGCTAAACACTACATTTTGGAAATGGAAATAGGCTGGGGGCATATTGACAGTTAAAGACTTCTACGTAGGGCACAGACGAGCGACACTGAATGAACTGACGGAGGACTGGGAACTGCTGACAGGACAGGAAATGAGACACCTGCAAATAAAACACTTCCCCCGCAAAGTGACAGTAGGGTACCCCGGGGCCCCGGATACTACACTATTAGAGGACGTGAAAAGCACAGAGAGTAAAGAACTCTCTTTTTTTTGTGGGAAAATGTATCGGCAGCTGCTGGAGAGGGCCCGAAAACCACTGGACGAGACCAGATGGGAAGACGAACTGGGGTGGGGACTCTGGAGGTAGGCACTGAGCAGGGCCAAATCCACCTACTCCTGCGCAAGGCTTAGCCTCATGCCGCTAAAAGTGGCGCACAGAGCACACCTGACCAGAATGCGAATGAGCAGGTTCTTCCTGTCGGTGGAGGATAAATGTGAACAGTGCCACAGGGGCCCGGCCAACCACACCCACTTGTTCTGGGCTTGTCCCAAGCTTGCTGGGTTCTGTACAGCCTTCTCTGAGGCAATGTCCAAGGTTATCAGGGTGAGGGTGAAGCCATGTCCAATTGTGGCAATCATCTGCATATAGGAACAGCCAGAGTCACACATGGGGAAGGGGCCGACACCCTAGCTTTCACTTTCCTAATCGCCGCCGGAGAATCCTGCTCGGCTGGCGATCGGCAGCACCACCCACGACTGCAGACTGGCTCGTCGGCCTTTCGGTATTTCTCCACCTGGAGAAGATTAAGTACACCATCTGAGGGTCAGAGGAAGGCTTCCCAGATACTTGGCGGTAGTTCGTCGGCCTGTTCCAAAACCTGTTCGAGGCCAGCAACAACGAGTAAGATGGGAGAACAGGAAAGATAGGAAGAAAAGAGAAAGGACAAGGGAAAATAAAGACAGGAGGGGGAACCATAGGAATGCACAGCCTGTGGGAAGGGAGTGGGGTGAAGAGGAGAAAAGGCTGGAAAGACAGAAAAGGGAACAACGTGGGAGGGTGGGGGGGGCGAACCCCTCCACCCTTCCAATCACAGGGGAAACACAACCGAAGTTGGCGGGGGAAGAAAAGAGAGAGGGAGGAGGAAGGGGAGAGAAAAGGGGTGGACACAGGTGGGGAAAGGGGGCAGCCTGGGGGAAACCACATGCTGAGCCAGAGGGAAGGACAAAACAACCCTTTCTGTACAATATAGTAAATAAACGCGGCTAACATTTTATATAGCTGTTTGTAAATGTTGAAAATGGCAACAAAATGATTTTAAAAAAAAGTAAATGCATGAAAATCTCGCAAGAGGTCGCAATGTGAAGCCTGCCCATATTGTTTGGCAAATCTGCATATGAGAGCGAGACAGCTAGTCTCACTCTAATATGCAGTTTCCTGAGGTAACCAAGGCGTTGGGGTCTACCCCATTTGCCTTGGAGACTTTGGGCGAGCGCTGTTCAATACTGTTCTCCACAAAAAGGGATGGCACTCATTTGTGAAAAATGATACCCTGGCATTGCTGGTGCCAGCCTGGCACATGGTAGCACAGTGGTTAGCGCTGTTGCTTCACAGCGCTAGGGTCACTGTCTGTGCGGAGTCTGCATGTTCTCCCCATTTCTACGTGGATTCCTTCCGTCTGCTCCGATTTCCTTGCCCAAGATGTGCTTGTCAGGTCAATTAGACATTCTGAATTCTCCATCTGTGTACCCGAACAGGCGTTGGAGTATGGCGACTGGGGGAGTTTCACAGTAACTTCATTGCAGTCTAAATGTAAGCCAATGTGACAATAATAAAGATTAATGAATTAATAAGAGTCAGTCAGTATCTAAAAATTAAAGTCCTCTGACAATAAGATGGAGGTGGGGGAGAATGGGGAGGTGCTGAAGTGGAGGAAGTTCTCTTGTCAGTGTTTAGGGTGGGCGGGGGGTGGGGTGAGGATAGGTTGGTCAGTAGCATGCTCAGATCAGGACGCCCTTGCAAAATGCTCCCCTGGTTTCCGAGAGCAGGCCCTGTCAGCGAGATTAGGTCCCACCTTTCTCAGTTCCAGCAAGAACGTTGGTGTGCCATGGAATTTTTTCTGAGTGCCATCAAGATCGCGAACAGCACCAACGGGAATCACTCTGGTTTTCCCATTGGTGGGAGCACTTACCGATTGGGAGAATGGCGGCCGCTAATACTGTTTCTCTCACTGGATTCTGCCAGACCCGGAGTAGTTCCAGCATTTTGTGTTACTTTCAGATTTCCACTATTTGCTGTACTGTGCTCTTCTAACCACTAAATCTGTTCTCCTGTACTTTAAACACTACCACCGTATTGCAGGGCCCTACCTCACAGTCTCTTGTTCAAAACACACTCAGATACATTTTAACTCGTCCTCCTTGGTATTACAGGGTGGTAATGGCCTCATACTAGGATCAATAATTTGATGTGGCCGGCACTATTTTGATAGAGGCCTCCCATTTAGGGCCCACTGATGGTAGACCTGTTTTAATATGCAAATCAAGGTTGTGGAATCATAATCCCTTTTATAGGCTGGAAATGGTGAGAGTATGTGCCAAGTGGGCTTTGCTCCACAGATCATAAAGTCCAATAACTCCAGCATTGATAACTTTCAAATTTCCTGGGGCACCAGAGGCCATCTGTGCCTGGGAGATGCCTCCTTTTAATTTGAACCCCTCCCGCTGTACACTATGATAGCAGGTTGATAAAGGTTCTCCTTAATCCAGTAAGCTGCACGAGGACACCTATTTGATGCTCTGACCCAATATGAATGGGTACAATGCCGGACTGCACTCATTGGGCAAGTGGATGGCGTATTTGGTTAGTTAGATACCCAGAAGTCAAAACTGACCCATGGCTACCAAACATGTTAATTCTAAATCCCATGCAGGGTTCGCAGGCTTGCTTGCAAACTAGCTGCTCTTTTTAGAACATAGAACATAGAACAGTACAGCACAGAACAGGCCCTTCAGCCCTCAATGTTGTGCCGAGCCATGATCACCCTACTCAAACCCATGTATCCACCCTATACCCGTAACCCAACAACCTCCCCCTTAACCTTACTTTTATTAGGACACGGCGGGCAATTTAGCATGGCCAATCCACCTAACCCGCACATCTTTGGACTGTGGGAGGAAACCGGAGCACCCGGAGGAAACACACGCGCACAGGGGGAGGACGTGCAGACTCCACACAGACAGTGTGGAGTTACTTTTAACAAGCAAGTGTTACTTTTAACAAGCAAAGACGCCTCACGAATGAATAGAGCTGTCCTCACCACAAAGGGCAGGAACACTCGTCACCATATGAGGCAAGATGATCAATTCTTCATGTCTGTGGTCTCATTGTGCAGTTCTCTTCAATACCTGGCTTATCCATCACTGTGCTGTAGCTGTGTCTTTTCAAACCCATGCAAATTTATTTTGCCTTAGCTTGAAGCATGACTCATTCCCAAAACCATTCTGCAAGAATAATGGTCAAAGAATGGTGAAGTGTGACAACTACACAGAGAAATATGAGTGTTGGAGTGACAGCAATTAGACAATTGGCACTGTGCAAGTTCAGGAATGAATCATGGTTCAAGGGAGAATGGGAAAGCATATAAGATGTTTTTTTATTCACTTATGGGATGTGGGCTTCACTGGTTAGGCCAGCATTTATTGCCCATCCCTAGTTGCCCTTCAGAAAGTAGTGGTGAGTTGCCTTCTTGAACCGCTGCAGTCCTTGAGGTGTAAGTACACCCACTGTGCTGTTAGGGAGGGAGTTCCAGGAAGTTGCCCAAGCGATAGTGAAGGAACGGCGATATATTTCCAAGTTAGGGTGGTGAGGGACTTGGAGGAGAATCTCCAGGTGGTGGGGTTCCAAGGTATTTGCTCTTGTCCTTCTAGATGGTAGTGGTCATGGATTTGGAAGGTGCTGTCTATGGCAAGTTGGTGAGTTGCTGCAGTGCATCTTGTAGATGGTACGCACGGCTGCCACTGTTTGTGAGTGAAGGAGGGTTTGAATGTTTGTAAAAGTGGGAGCAATCAAGTGGGCTGCTTTGTCCTGGATGGTGTCGAGCTTCTTGAGTCATATTAGAGCTGCACTCATCCAGGCAAGTGGGAAATTATTCCATTACACTCCTGACTTGTGTCTTATAGATGGACAGGCTTTGGGGGGTCAAGAAGTGAGTTGCTCGCCATAGGATTCCTAGCCTTTGATCTGCCCTAGTAGCCACAGTATTAATATGGTTAGTCCAGTTCAGCTTTTGATTAATAGTAATGCCCAGGATGTTGATTGTGGGGATTCAGAGATTGTAATGCCATTGAATGTCAAGGCGCGGTGGTTAGATTCTCTCTTGTAGGAGATGCTCATTGCCTAGCACTTGTGTGGCGCGAATGCAACTTGCCACTTGTCAGCTCAAGCCTGGTTATTGTCCAGGTCATGCTGCAATTGGACATGGATTGCTTCATTATCTGAAGAGTCACGAATGGTGCTGATCATTGTGTAGTCATCCGCAAATATCCCACTTCTGACGTTATGATGGAAGGGTGGTCATTGATGAAGCAGCTGAAGATGGTTGAGCTGAGGACACTACCCTGAGGAACTTTCACATGTTTTGTTCTCTCTGGGGACTGCCGTTAACACTCTTTCCCCTTGGTTTCTGTGTCCATTAGCACCCCGTTTCCCTGGGTTTCTGTGGCTATGACTCATCTTTCATTCTCACTCCACAGTATAAATATTTCCCACTTTCTCTGTCTGTTAGCTTTGACAAAGAATTATTGGACGTGAAACGTTAGCTCTTTTCTCTCCCTATAGATGCTGCCAGACCTGCTGAGATTTTCCAGCATTTTCTTTTTGGACCCTGAGGAATTCCTACAGTGATGTCCTGGAGTTAAGATGATTGCCCTCCAACCACCACAACAATCTTCCTTTGTGCCAGGTATGACTCGAACCAGTGGAGAGTTTCCCCGATTCACATTGAGTCCAGTGTAGCTCGGACTCCTTGATGCCATATGCATTCAAATGCTGCCTTGATGTTAAGGGCAATCACTCCCACCTCACCTCTGGCATTCAGCTCTTTTGTCCATGTTACAACCAAGACTGTAATGAGGTCAGGATCTGAGTGACCCTGGCGGAACCCAAACTGAGCATCCATGAATCATAGAATCACAGAATTTACAGTGCAGAGGGAGGCCATTTGGCCCATCGGGTCTGCACCAGCCCTTGGAAAGAGCACCCTACCTAAGCCCACACCTTCACCTTATCCCCGTAACCCAGTAACCTAACCTTTGTTTTGGACACTAAGGGCAATTTAGCATGGCCAATCCACCTAACCTGCACGTCTTTTGACTGTGGGAGGAAACCCACGCAGATACAGGGGAGAAAGTGTGAACTCCGCACAGACAGTAACCCAAGCCAGGAATCGACCTGGGACCCTGATGCTGTGAAGCAACTGTGCTAACCACTGTGCTACCATTGCTGAGTAAGTGCCGCTTGATAGTACTGATGATGATGGAGAGTAGACTGATAGGGCGGTAATTGGCTGGGTTGGATTTGTCCTGTTTCTTGAGTACAGCCTTCAAGGTGGCTGTGCTAAGTGTATCAACCATAACCTTTGGGATGAAAATTTAAATACCAAGCATGAGAAACAGTATTTGGAGAGCTGCACAACAGGAATACTGAATGGCATTTGAGGGATCTAAACATCAAAAAGAGGTATGCCAATTTTGTTTCTTTATTCTTTCACAGGTTATGGCCGTCGAAAGGTCAGCATTTGTTTTTTTTTGTATTTTGAAAATAATTTAATAAGGGGCAGCACGGTAGCATGGTGGTTAGCATAAATGCTTCACAGCTCCAGGGTCCCAGGTTCGATTCCCGGCTGGGTCACTGTCTGTGCGGAGTCTGCACGTCCTCCCCGTGTGTGCGTGGGTTTCCTCCGGGTGCTCCGGTTTCCTCCCACAGTCCAAAGATGTGCGGGTTAGGTGGATTGGCCATGCTAAATTGCCCGTAGTGTCCTAAAAAGTAAGGTTAAGGGGTGGGGGGTTGTTGGGTTACGGGTATAGGGTGGATACGTGGGTTTGAGTAGGGTGATCATGGCTCTCCAGCCGGGTGTTTCTCGGTTTCGCGCCATCGCTGGCAGCGGGATTTTTGTTCCCACCGCTGGTAAATGGGATTTCCCATTTTAGGCACCCCCACGCCACTGGAAAACCAGTGGCCAGCAGTGGAGAATCCCGCCGGCAGAGATTTCACCCCATTGTAATCTAGAATGTTCTGCCTGAAAGGGAAGCAGATTTGTTCGTAACTTTCAAAAGAGAGCTGGACATATACTTGAAAAGGAGAAATTTGCAGTCTATTGGGAAAGCGCAGTGGAGTGCGACTAATTATTTCTTTCTTCCAAATAACCAGCACTACATGATTGCCTGATTGGCCTTCTTCCATGTTATATCATTCCCTGAGAGTTAATGATGTACACCCTGAAATATTTCATGGGTTAAATCTCTTCTCGGAGTTCAGTTATGCTTATAAGCCATTCAAGAAATGTCCATACAGCTTTACATCATCATTTGATCTCCCTGACTGTATTTATAGTTTTCTAATCCACGCTGTGCCATTTGTTATTTTCCTTCACATATGTCAGGACTGAAATAAGTGCATAAGATTGTTTAGAAACAGGAAAAATCTGTTTGTCCCTGTTTGATGGATGGAGCCGCACATTCTTACCCTATGCATCAATTCCCGCTGTTCATGACTTGATAAAAATGGAACCCTATTTCACAAATATAGCCATCATACTTAAAGATACATGCACAATTCAGGAACAGAGTTTTCTTTTATCAGAGAAAAATTCTAACTAATAGCTTTTAATTGCAGCACCAAAAAGCATTTGAAGGTGCTGCCTTTCCAAGCATTCACTCTCTTACCTGCTGGTTCACAGTTGTGTCTCTAATATGGAGGTCACGGCATTCCTCCACATGGAACTCTTCCTTGCACTCACGGCAGAAAACAAACTGAAAGAGTATGAATGTAAAGAGTATGAACGATATGAACGTAATTGGAAAGTTATTTAGATGGATAAGCAGTTTCATAGAATTTACAGTGCAGAAGGAGGCCATTCGGCCCATCGAGTCTGCACCGGCTCTTGGAAAGAGCACCCTACCCAAGCCCACACCACCCGTAACCCAGTAACTGCACCCCACCTTTTTGGACACTAAGGGCAATTTATCATGGCCAATCCACCTAACCTGCACATCTTTGGACTGTGGGAGGAAATCGGAGCACCAGGAGGAAACCCACGCAGACTCGGGGAGAACGTGCAGACTCCGCACAGACAGTGACCCAAGCCGGGAATCGAACCTGGGACCCTGGAGCTGTGAAGCAACCACTGTGCTACTGTGCTCTATTCCCTAAGTGTGGGATTTTCTTATTGTTTTTCCCCAGAGTCAACTCGGCCGGGGAAAGACATGTGTAGCCCCCCACAGGCTACACTGCTGGCTTTTCCCACGGAATTTTAAAAAATAAATAATTTTTATTGAAAAATGTTGTATTTATATAACAACGAACCGCAATAAAATACCAACAATAACAATAATGATAACAGTCATAAAAATTCGCCGATCCTCAATGAACAAAACATATTTACAACAACTTAAATTAACACAATATTAAGTTAAGTAACCATAGAAAAAGAAAGAAAAAATATAAACAGTAGAAACAATAAAGAACACCCTCCACCGCATTAAGATCCTCCGCCGGGCTACTAGGGACGCAAAGGCCAGGACACCGGCCACTTTCGCCTCCTGCACTCCCGGCTCCGCCGCAACTCCAAACATCGCGAGTCCCCACCCTGCTTTGACCCTGGATCCAACCTTCCTCGACACCATCCCCGCCACCCCTTCCAGAATTCTTCCAGTGCCGGACATGCCCAGAACAAATGGGCGTGGTTCGCTGTACTCCCCGAACATCTGGTGCACCTGTCCTCACCCCCAAAGAACCTACTCATCCTAGTCCCGGACATGTGGGCCCGGTGCAGCACCTTAAATTGGATGAGACTAAGCCTCGCACAGGAAGAGGAAGAGTTGACTCTCTCCAAGGCATCCGCCCAAGCCCCATCCTCTATCTGCTTCCCAAGTTCCCCCTCCCATTTAGCCTTCAGCTCCTCCACTGACGACTCCTCCACCTCCTGCATTACCACCTTCCCTTCTCCGACCCACACCCCCGAAAGCACTCTGTCCATCGCCCCCCACGAGGGCAGCAAAGGAAATTCCTCCACCTGTCGCCTAGCAAACGCCTTTACTTGCAAGTATCTGAACATGTTCCCTTGGGGGAGCCCAAATTTATCTTCCAGTTCCCCCAGGCCTGCAAACCTCCCGCCAATAAACAGGCCCCTCAATTTACTGATGCCCACCCTATACCACCCCCTAAATCCGCCCTCGGTGTTCCCCGGGATGAACTGATGGTTTCCACCTAATGGAGCCTCCATTTCCCCCCTGTGCCATCTCCACTGTCCCCAGATTCTTAGGGTCGCCGCCACCACTGGGCTCGTGGTATACCTCTTAGGAGAGCGGCAGCGGCGCCGTTACCAAGGCACCCGGTGGGAGGGATGCCGGGGGTGATGGAGCTGCTACCTGAGTTTGGGACCTTTTCAGGCTATAAACTAAATCTAGGCAAGAGTGAGGTGTTTGTGGTGCACCCTGGGGACCAGGAGGAGGGAATTGGTAGGCTCCCGCTTAGGAGGGCAGGGGAGAGTTTTAGGTACCTGTGGGTGCAGGTGGCCAGGGACTGGGGGACTCTTCACAAGCATAATTTCACCAGGCTTGTGGATCAGATGGAGGAGGAGTTCAAGAGGTGGGACATGCTGCCATTATCGTTGGCGTGGAGGGTGCAGTCCGTCAAAATGACGGTGCTTCTCCCACGCAATTTTTAAAGACTCTGAAACAAAAAATCCTATCAGTGGGTCTCACGATGTCGTGCTGGCGGAGTGGGCTCACATTGGCTCCTGAGAGATCAGGGCGCCATCTTTAAATGTGCCTCGATCTGAAAGAAAGGATATGGAAAACCCCCCTCCTCGAACCTCCCCAATGGAAGTTCACCAGGAGCTGCCCCCTGGCAGTAGAAGGGGCAGTGCCAGGGGGTAGTGCCAGGGGGCAATGCCAGGGGGCAGTGCCTGGGCATGACCCTCTCCCCCCTGGGGGCTGTACTTACCTGTGTGCTCCTGGCTGGTCCTGTTTGCCAGTTACCTGTTTCTAAAAACCTGTCACAAACCCTGCTGGCGTGACATCACACTGCTGAAGGAGAGAGAGTACCTTCCAGCTAATCACATTGAAATGGGGACTGTGGCGGGGAGCGGGGACAATCGAGCGGGGAAATCCCATAGGCCCAAAAACCCTCTCGATCCTCCCTCCCTCCGCCATTCGCACCCACTGAAAATGAGAACAGAAAATCCCCCCCAATGTGTTTCATTGTCTTATGAATACTATCCTGTTCCCCATATTTGCATAGGACTCACCCCGACAACCCAAAAGATGTGCAGGGTAGATGGATTGGCCACGTTAAATTGACTCTTAACTGGAAAAAAATTGAAAAACAAAATGAATACTGTCATGTGAGAGTACCCTTTAAGAAATGGGTGTTTAAGAAATGTACCTTTAAGAAATGAAGCTGCTCATGTTACTGGAGTGATGGCAGAGTGTACGTGGAGCTGAGCTCCACTTCTGTTTTTTTTAGTTTCAGTTTGAAAAAGCTTGGGTGTGTCTGTGAGCTGCACTGCTATTGATCTCTGCCATGAAGGACTATCTCTTAATTATTTGGTGAATTCAGAAGAATTATAAATGTTTTCAGTCTTGAATGTAAACCCTAATGTGCTCCTGTTTGAAGGTTTGTTACGTTTTTTGATGTTAAAATCAGAATACAGATTACTTAGTGTTGTATTCTTTGGGGGGTGTATTTGATTTACTGGTTGCTAAGACATTCACTGTTTGTTTTAAAAAGGTTAACTTGAGTTCATAGAATAAACATTGTTTTGTTTTAAGAAAACCACTGGTCCATTTTCTGCTGTACCATACCTGTAGAGTGGGCCGTGTGCTCCCCATACCACAATCTATTAAAAGTTGTGGGTCAGGTGAACTCCGTGATACACTTTGGGATTCTCTAAACCCGACCCATAACAATACTATCCTGTGATTCAGCTGTTGTATTTGCTCAAATGAAAATCCACACTTCTGGAATAGTGGTACGACTCAAAAAGCGAAGCATCAATCTAATGTTCAAGCTGTACATAAACTTTTTTTTAAAATTTAGAGTACCCAATTATTTTTTCTAATTAAGGGGCAATTTAGCGTGGCCAATCCACCTATCCTGCACATCTTTGGGTTGTGGGGGTGAAACCCACGCAGACACGGGGAGAATGTGCAAACTCCTCACGGACAGTGACCCAGGGCTGGGATTCGAACCCGGGTCCTCAGCGCCGTAGGCAGCAATGCTAACCACTGTGCCACCGTGCCGCCAGCTGTACATAAACTTAAGCTCATCCAGAATTCTGCAACACAAATTCTAATTTCCACTAAGTCATGTCCACCCATCACTCATGTAGTTGTTGACCTATACTGGCACCTGGACTGGCTATGCCACTATTTTCAAAAATTCTCATGCTTGGTTTCAAATCCTTCCATGTACTCAACCTTCACTACCGTTGTAAGGCCATTAGAATCCATAGAATCCCTACAGTGCAGAAGGAGGCCAATCGACCCATTGAGTCTGAACTGACCCCCAAGAAAGAGCACCCCACCCAGGCCCACACCCACACACTATCCCTGCAATCCCACCTTACCTGCGCGTCTTTGGGCACCAAGGGGCAATTTAGCATGTCCAATCCACCTTACTTGCATATCTGTGTACTGTGAGAGGAAACCGGGGGCACCCTGAGGAAACCCACACAGACACGGGGAGAAAGTGCAGTTCCACACAGTCCGGGATTGAACTTGGGTCCCAGGTGCTGTGAGGCAGCAGTGCTAACCACTGTGCCATCTTGCCCTCGAGCCCCACAAACCTCCAAGAAATCTGCACTGCTCCAAGTCTGGAGAAGGTGTTGGGTGTGGAGGACTGACACGTGTTGAGCGGGGAGGTTTAATGTTAAGGGAATGGAGTCGAGAGGGTTGACATTGGGAGTGGGATTGTGAATGAGTTTGGGGTTAGCTTCATGCGTAGGTTTGGGAGTGGGATTGCAAGTAGGTTTAGGAATCGGGTTGGGAGTGGACTTAGGAGTGGGATTGCAAGTTGGTTTGGAAGTGGGCTCTTGAGCCTTTGGGAGTTTTGGAGTTGATATTGGGATTGGGATTATGCGAGTTGATATTGGAAGTAAGAGTGGGAGGAATGATGTTGGGAATGGGTTTGTATATGGATTTGGTGAGTAAAGGAGGAATTAGGTTGAGTCAGACTAGGCCATGTTGTAGATTTGCAAAACATACTTTCACATTGTATACTATGTTGTATTCGATTGAAGACAATTTTGAGAGTTGTTGCAGTCAAATGTTAACTTCAGTGATTGAAAAGAATGCAAACTGCATCATTTCAGACAACATGCGAGAGACCAAGTTTTTGCCTTTACTGCTACTGGATTTTGATTTAATGAATCTGATGGTTTTAATTTGAGTGGTGAATGTTAAAGTATATAAAAAGAATCAAAAAAGGTGGAAAACATTTAACAACGGGCGCGATTCTCCGCTGCCCAGGCCGGGTGGGAGAATCATGGGAGGGCCGCTCTGGCCCCCCCTGCGATTCTCCCCCCCCCCCCTCAAAATGGCGTGTCGCGTTTTGCGACACGCTGCTCGGAGAATCGTGGGTCGCTGTTTTTCACGGCGACCCGCGATTCTCCGGCCCGAATGGGCCGAGTGGCCTGCCGTTCCCGACCAGTTCACGCCGGCGGCAACTACACCTGGTCGCTGCCGGCGTGAAAATGGCGTCAAAGGTGAGTTTGTGGCTTGTGGGGGGCGGACAGGGGAGCGAGAACCACGGCCGTGCTCGGGAGGGGACTGGCCCGCGATCGGTGCCCACTGATCGTCGGGCCGGCGTCTCCAAGGGATGCACTCTTTCCCCTCCTCCGCCCCGCAAGATCAAGCCGCCACGGCTTGCGGGGCAGCGGAGGGGAAGACGGCAACCGCGCGTGCGTGGGTTGGCGCTGGCCTACCTGCGCATGCGCGGCTGACGCAATTAGGGGCCGCCGGCCGCGTCATTCTCGGCGGCCGAGATTTATGGAACGCCGCTCCTAGCCACCGGGGGGGGGGGGGGAGGGGGGGGAGAGAATAGGGGGCGAGGAGCGGCCTCCGACGCCGTCGTGAAACACTCCGAGTTTCACGACGGCGTCGGGCGTTGCGGAGAATTCCGCCCAACATTTTTTGGATAAATACATTCAATATCAAAGACATAACTGTGAGATTCCAAGGGTCAGCCTATCCGTAGAGGGAGTCCATTTCATTATTTTGACACACAAGGCTTCTTCAGAATGTCTACAAGATAGGTTCCAAAATTATTCGTCAAGAGTATTTGGTCAACACGCAGACACTTTCCCAAAGGTCTGTTCTCAAGAAGGGGCTATTGATGGGCGAGACGGTTGTCACGGTGTTGCTTGAAATCACTGAGATGAAGTTTGGCATTTTAGTGAAGCATTTTTAAGTTGCTGAGCTGACAAATTAATATTCATGGACAGGTGGATGGATATGTGGCAATTTAAGTGTGCCCCCAAGCATGAATTTATAAATTTGTGCTCTGAAATTGTCCTTCTCACAAGTCAGCACACACACACACCGGAGAATCCAGTAGTTGCCCTTTTCAGACATTAGGTGGCAGTGAGAGCAGCAGATATCTTGACTGCCCAACTTCAAATTTTTATGGTCTTTCTGCATCATTTCATTCCCATTTGAAAATGTGTGCACCTTTCTCAGACAGTTCATTGTACTAAAATACTTATTATTTGCTGAAAGATGTATTTATGATATGAATAGTCCCATTTCAAAAGTGCAAACCTGCCTTAAAACCTTTTCTTTAAATGGTTTATTTTCAGGAGTTTCGAGTCACTTCTTTTGAATGGGCACTCCCCTCCCCCTCAGGGTGGTACTGAGTTGTGCCCAGCTGCAGGTTGGAATTCTTTATTTCACCGGGGGTAGCAGCCTTCAACCACATGGTGGGTCCCACCAAAGTCAGAGGAGGGGGAACTTCCAGCATACCGGAAGTCTGCCACGAATCCTGGTCCTTTTGATTACTGTCCTTGTCGACACATATGATGCCCCTCACAGTTACATAATTGCACAATTAAGGGTTGATGTTAAATTGTCCAAATCAGCACTAATATAGCAGTGCGTTTTCCTTATTCAATTGGAGACCAATACTGCCGATCTTGGCAGGTTTGTGGTGCAAAAACTGTAATAGCACACCTACCACTGAAGAGGTCATTGTTTAGCTGCTGGTAATGCCATGTAGCAATGTTTCATGGGCAGATTTTTTGTTGCAAATTAATTTATAATGGAAATATAAAATGAAGTTTGCGACTTTGAAATGGACGTTGAGTTAATCGGCACACCTTGGTCGGAATGTCGCTAGGCCTCTAACTCAATTTCACTCAAACATTGCACCTACTCTAATTGCTTTGGGATGCCCCGAGGTCTTGCATGGTGCTATATAAATGTAAGTTCTTTCTTCCTTAGGATCTCCGTGGACAATGTCACAGGATATTGACTAGCAACCATAATTGTTTTAAAGCAGCTGATTGAAGAAAAGGTTTACTGAATGTGTCTTTTATCCACAAGGTCTTTGGACACGAAAGGACAATTTTTAGCATGGTCAATCCACCTAAACTGCACATCTTTGTACTGCGGTATTGTGTGAAGCAAATAATGGCATGATGGGAAAACTAGTCAAGTCTTCTTGGTACAATTGAATTTAACCTAAGACACAGATACAAAATACACAGATACAGCCGAGGTCAACATGACCTGAGAACAGGGTGACTCTGAAATTCTAAGATAAGGCTTGTTCGTCATGAACCTAGAAGCAGTCTCAATAAATACCAAGCTGAAAAGCTGTCTCTTCCTGTTCGTAAACAAATTTGTCCCTTTCTTAAAACAAAGACAAGATAATGATATGAAACTCCATTCCCCTAAAGGTCAGCAAGGTGACGCCATTGTAACGATTATTACTGATGTTTTACTTTTGATTAAATTCCTGACCAAGTTGTATTCATGTTATCTTGATCCTATAATGTATAAAAATCGCCTTATTCTTCTGTACTATCGCAGACTTGGGACGGACCAAGCAGTTTGTATTTGACTGCCTTCCGACTTCAAGTCTCAGCCATTTACTGCTAGCAGTCAGTTCTAATTCGTAAATAAAGTTCAGTTTTGCTTACCTAATGAATGCTGTTTGAATTTCTCTATCACAGTCAAGAAGCGGAGAAAATATTGAATACGACAGGACTGTGGAATGAAACCCACGCAGACACGGGGGAGAATGTGCAAACCCCACACAGACAGTTACCCAAGGTCAGGATTGAACCCAGATCCCTTACACTGTGAGGCAGTAGTGCTAACCACTGGGCCACCATGTCGCCCATGGTGGGGCTGGTTTAGCACACTGGGCTAAATCGCTGGCTTTTAAAGCAGACCAAGGCAAGCCAGCAGTACGGTTCAATTCCCGTACCAGCCTCCCCGAACAGGCGTCGGAATGTGGCGACTAGGGGCTTTTCACAGTAACTTCATTTGAAGCCTACTTGTGACAATAAGCGATTTTCATTTTCATTTCATTTTTATCGTAGTGGACCTAACTGCAGGAGAATAACTACAGGAGAAAACACGGGGTGAAATTGGATGAGAGTATGAAGGGGGCTCACACTGAATTAGCAGCCGGTTTCACACCCCAGTCACACTTCAATATTCTCTGAGCCACCCACACCTAGAGAGCACCCTGAGTTGATCACACACTTGTCATAGTCTCGTCCTTGCGCATTCTGAGGCCTGCACAATTCTCTTGAAACCAATTGCTGCAGCTCAGCAATATCAGTGAACAGTCTCAACTGTCAGGCAGTAATCCATGTGATGCTGTTTGTAAAGCTTGCCAAGAACTTGATGTGCTTTCTCATGCAGTGTACCACTTCCTAAGTGATCAATAGCACCAGGAGGCATTTCTCTCTCAATCTCCTAAGTGCCACTTTAATCAAGACGCTTGCTACACTTGAATCGGAACCAAAACTAAAATAATTTTGTTACCATTTTTAAAAATTATAATACGTCCCTTACAATATTCATGCTGTCCAAAGCTGAACTACAGCCATCTTTTTCAAGCAAGTATTTAGACACTTGGACTCCATTGATGTGCACCAGTGCTTTAGCAACAGAATTCTTCAGTTTTGGTCTCTTGTGTATCATTGTTTCCTTTGGCACCACCATTGACAGGCATACCTGCAGCTGCCTGGTCCCTGCTCTAGCATTTCCTGCCTAAAACTCTCCACCTCTTATACAATGCTGCTTAAAACCTACCTCACTGAAGAAGCTTTTGGCCATAGTCAGTAATGCTGCACTTTCAGAGAGTTCATTAGCCAACAACAAGGGATTTGTTTACAAGGGATCCACGGGAGCAGCAACATATCTGTTGCTAGGTCTGGAATGCCTCTGTCTAAGAAAACTCCACCCTCTGGGGTGATTCTCCACTCTGAGTCGTGATTGGTCACCCAGGCCAGGTGACCCTTACTCTGCTGTGTTGCCCTTAAAGAGACAATCACCACATAGCCCTAATATCTCCTTATCATAGAAACATAAAATCACTACAGTGCAGAAGGAGGCCATTCAGCCCATCGAGTCTGCGCCGAACCTCTAAAAGAACACCCTACCTAGGCCCACGCTCCCACACTATCCCACCTCATCGTTTGGACACTAAGGGGCAATTTAGCATGGCCAATCCACCTAACTTGCACATCTTTGGACTGTGGGAGGAAACCGGACCACCCGGAGGAAACCCACACAGACACAGGGAGAACGTACAAACTCCACATAGTCACCCACTGTAGTAAAATGGCCCAAGACAACTAACAGAAGCATCAGCAGAGAATATTTGACAATGAGCCACATAAGGGTCGGCATGATGACACAGTGGTTAGCACTGCTGCCTCATAGCACCAGGGACCTGGGTTCAATTCTGGCCTTGGGTGACTGTGTGGAGTTTGCACTTTCTCCCTGTGACTGCATGGGTTTCCTCCGGGTGCTCCGGTTTCCTCCCACAGTCCAAATATGTGCAGGTTAGGTGGATTGGCCATGTTAAATTGCCCCTTAGCGCTAAAAGGTTAGGTGAGGTTACTGGGTTATAGGGATAGGGTGGAGGTGTGGGTTTAAGTAGGGTGCTCTTTCCAAAGGTTGGGCAGAGTCCATGGGCCGAATGGCCTCTTTTTGCACTGTAAATTCTGTGATTCTATGAATCTACATTCACATTCTGTCTAAATGCAAGTTATTGCTATAGAACACCACCATTTAAGTGATGCTATGAAACAGTGTGGCAAATACGAAGACTTTGGGCAAAATTCTTCCGGCCACACTGCATTGGAAAAGCATCTTGCCGCGGCATAGTGTGGCTGGTGAAAACACTGGTCCAAAGTGGTGAGGGAAAATTGGGACTTATCTGAAGAACGCCTGGGGCCGCTTCTGGAGTTCGAGATGGAGGCCACCAGCAACACTGAACAGTGGAACACAACTGCAATGGTGGGAGGAATATCTGTCTGTTGGATTTTCCAGATTCATTGTAGCACGGTAGCACAGTGGTTAGCACTGTTGTTTCACAGCACTAGGGGCCCAGGTTCAATTCCCGGCTTGGGTCGCTGTCTATAGCGGGCCCGACCCGGTATTCTCCGGGGCCGCCGCGATTCACTGCCTCCGATGGGCCGAGTTCCTGATGGCGTGGTTCACTTGTGCTTTTAAAAATCGTGAAACCAGTGTCGTGGCTGCTGAGGGACAGAGAAGGGGCAGGGAAAGTGTCTAATATCCCCATAGCTTGCTGACAGATTTCCAAGCACCAACATACGTTTAACGCAAAATTAATGACGGTTGTTGTAAGTAATTGGACTGGGCAGGTCAGACCCTGGTGACTTTGGCACACTTCCAGTTCCCGTCTTAAAATGCACAGCACATGAAAACAGGATCAAGTCTATACTGTGACTTCCAGTTGCCATGACGATGATCAGCTATTTCTTTATGCTAAGCTCTCAACAAAGAAAGCTTACAGAGCCATCTTCAAGATGGTTGTGGTGGTTGGAGGTCAATCATCTTAGCTCCAGGATATCAGGATCGCCGGCGCGCGATTCTCCGAGGTGCGGAGAATCGGTGCCATTTGCGTTGGCGCGTTTGGCGCGGCGCGGGCCGCTGGAATCGGCGGGGCTGCCTATTCTCTGGCCCGGATGGGCCGAGCGGCCACTTCAACATGACAGAGTCCCGCCGGCGCCGTTCACCCTGGTCGCTTCCGGCGGGATCTCTGCAGGAACGCTCGGGGGGCAACTTGGCCTGTGGAGGAGGTGGGGCTCCCTCACCAGGGGGTGGGGCCTCCGATGGTGTCTGGCCCACGATCAGGGCCCACCGATTGGCAGGCCGGCCTCTGTCGGCGGGTCTCCTTTCCTCCGCCGGCAATGTTATAGCCCTGCACCGTTGTTGTGCGGGGTAGCCTGGGGGAGGACAGCATGTGCAGGACCCAAGGTGCCGCATCGAGGCCCCACCCTGCAAATCGCGCCATGCCCCTGGCAGCCCCACGGAGGCCCCAGAATGGGGGTCTGGGAATCTGTTATCTGTTAGTGCATGTTCTCAGACTTTTGTGTCTCCTGCCCGATGGAAGAAGTTGGAAGAGTGAGTAAGCCGGGTGGGAGGGGTCTTTGATTATGCTGCCTGCTTTCCCAAGGTAGCGGAGGTGTCAATGGATGGGAGGTGGTTCGCATGATGGACTGGGCTGTGTTCACGACTCTCTGTAGTATCTTAATATTCAGGCATGGGCTGACTAATGGCACGTAACATTTGCGCCACACAATGACCAAGCAATGACCATCTCCAACAAGAAAGGATCTAACCACTACCGCTTGACATTCAATGGCATCACCATAGCTAAAGCCCCCACTGTCAGTCACCATGGACCAGAAACTGAACTGGACTAACCAATTAAATACAATGGTTACCAGAGCAGATTGATGGCTGGGGATCCTATGGCAAGCAACTCACCTCCTGATCCCCAAAGTCATGTCCACCATCTATAATGCAGCAGTCAGGAGTGTAATGGAATACTTTCCACTTGCCTGGATGGTGCAGCTCTAACAATACTCAAGAAGCTCAACATCATCCAGGACAAAGCAGCCCACTTGATTCCTCCCCCTTCCACAAACATTCACTCCCTCCACCACCCACGAATAGTGGCAGCCGTGTATTTCAAACCTTTTCCCGCTACCTACTTCTAGCAACCGGCTGACATTCAGGACCCATGCCAGCCTTCTCGACCCACGCCAGTTAATTTATTTAATCAATTAAATGGCAGATTTTGAACTCAATAGGTGGAATTTTCCCAAATAACAGCAAAGGCCGATAGCGGGTGGGCAAAGCAGCGTTGTAGGCGCTGGCACCATAGAATCATAGAATTTAAAGTGCAGAAGGAGGCCTTTTGGCTCTCGACTCTGCACTGGCCCTTGGAAAGAACACCCTACTTAAGCCCATGCCTCCACCCTATCCCTGTAACCCAGTAACCCCGCCTAACCGTTTTTTGGGCACTCAGGGAAATTTGTCAAGGCCAATCCACCTAATCTACACATTTTTGGACTATGGGAGGAAACCGGAGCACCCGGGGTAAACCCATGCTGACATGGGGAGAACGTGAAGGCTCCGCACAGACAGTGACCAAAGCCGGGAATTGAACCAGGGACCCTGGAGATGTGAATGAACTGTGCTAACCACTGTGCTACCGTGCTGGGGTGGGGTTCCACAATGTCACACTGGTGGAGCAGGTTTTGAGGGACCCTCCCTGCAACTTAGTATTTTGAATGTCAGGCTCCCAATGGAGAGGCTGTCCCAGTGCACAAAGGTTAATCAGGAACCCCCCTCCCCTGCATGCACCCCACATGCAACACTCTCTCGGCACTGCCTGATCATTGCCCCCTGGCATTACCCATGTACTGCTTCTGGGACCACTTGGACAATGACAGGGCAGTGCATGGGTAGTGCCATGGAGCAGTGCATGGGCAGTGCCCAGGTAGTGCTAGGGCAGTGCCTGGGCAGCACCAGGGGTCAGTGCCTGAGCAGCACTCAGGTGGTGTTTGGTGATGACCCTCTCCCAGAACGCTGCATTCACCTGAGCTCCTCTTGGAGGTCTGCTCGCCAGGTGCACACGTTGGGAGACTGGTCCGGTTTCACGCTGGCCTCCCCTCATGTATCCTGAATGGATACTTGTATGTAGAGGCCTGATTATGAGATGTTAATGTGTGAAAAGTATGTTACACCATTGGTTGCAGCATGGACAATTGCGTCACAATCACAAACTCAGCAATGAGGTCAATGGTCCTGTTGATGTTTTAGTTTTCCACATCTGGGAATCACGTCCTGCTCTGGTGCCCCCCTCAACATCTGGTGGAGATAGGATCTGTTGCAGGCGAGACTTTGCGGTCCTGGTCCTGCCGATCGTTTTGGAAGGAGTCTCCATGAAATTCCAGGCGAATGTTTCCTGAACATTAGTTTGGTTTGTTGGATCACCAGTCTAGGAACATAACTGCTACACACCTTGTAATGTTTAGCAAATTAACGGTAATCACTGTCACAACTCCGATAGTTCTGTTCCCTTGGTGTGGATTTGGGAAGTTGCTGGTCCACATCCCACATTAAAGGCTTGAGCACAAGATTTAGGCTGACGCTTCAGTGCAGTACTGAGAGAGCGTTGTACTGTCAGAGTGTTGGCTTTTGGTTGAAATATTAAACCATTGCCCCATCTGACCTCTCAGATGGACGTAAAAGTTCCCATGGCACTGTTTTGAAGGAGAGCATTACTCCCAACCAGTGTCACTAAAAAGACAGATCATCTGATTATTATCACATTTTCTCTTTTGGGACCTTGTTGTACTTCCACATTTCCTCTGTTGCATTGTGTTTCACTGGCTGTGAAGTTCTTTGGGATGTTCAGAGGTCATGAAAAGTGCTGTATAAATGCAAATCTTCTTTTACTTTACTTGGAACAACCCAGCATTACAAAAGGGACATTTAAACTAATAGAAAGCAAAGCAAAGCCAGAATGACAAATAAAAAGGATCAAAGCATCCTCTGTTAAAATGCTGTTGACAAATTGGATCTTGTTAATACAGTGAAATTCTCCTGAGTCAACTTTAAACAGGCAAGGGTGCTCATACCCAACCTGTGAGAAACACAGAACTCAATCACTTACAAATCAAATTCTTAACATGTTCTTTGTAGTTCAGAGAAATTAGTTTATATGCACAGATGTTTGAATATTCCAGGGTAGTTGCTTAGAATTTCTAGGAGATTTTGGATGTCACGCACATAATACAGAAACACACCTGACTAATTAATGGCTCCATATGGTAATCACAGTAATGGTTGATTTAAAATCAGACATGTTTGTTTAGACTCAATTCACAACTGTTTCATTTATCTGTGACTGACTTACGATTAAGACTGTTTGAGGTCCCCAAATCAAATTGATTGACTTTTGTGTTTCTCACAGGTTGGGTATCCCCAAATTGATAGCAGGGCCAACATGGTGGCACAGTGGTTAGCACTGCTTCCTCACAGTGCCAGAGACTTGGGTTCGATTCCGACCATGGGTTACTGTCTGTGTGGAGTTTGCATTCTTCCAGCATCTGCGTGAGATTCCTCCGGGTGCTCCGGTTTCTTCCCACAGTCCAAAGATGTGCAGGTTAGGTGGATTGGCTGTGCTAAATTGTCCCTAGGTGTGGCTACAGGGATGGGGCCTCGGTCGGGTGCTTTTTGGAGGTTGGTGCTGACTCAATGAGCCAAATGGCCTCCTTCTGCGCTGTAGAGGTTCGATGATTCCATGAATGTTTTGAGTACTGAATGCACCAAAGAAGATTTTGGTCTTTGCATTTCTCAGTATGTCATGTATCAAGAGTTTACACTGTAATCTGTGCTCAATATTTGAATGTGTTTTTATGGATTTAGTCGGGTTTGATTTGTAATACTGCAGAAAATGCAAAGTCATCAATCGGTAATTGAAAAGGAAGGAAAGAAAAATATTTCAGGTGTAATTTGGGCTGAGGTACATTTCTAGCTTTTTATTTTTTTTATTTAAAATTGTCAGCTTTTGATTTCTAAAAAAATATATCTCTCCTACCACCGCTCATGAATTCAGGACATCTCAAATTGTTTACAGCACTGCTGCCACACGGCGCCGACGTCCCAGGTTCGATCCCGGCTCCGGGTCACTGTCAGTGTGGAGTTTGCACATTCTCCCCGTGTTTGCGTGGGTTTCGCCCCCGCAACCCAAAGATGTGCAGGGTAGGTGGATTGGCCGTGCTAAATTGCTCCTTAATTGGAAAAAATGAATTGGGTACTCTAAATTTATTTTTAAAATATTTAAGTGTCAACAGTTCCCCCCACCCTCAGCCTGCATGTAAACAGTCACAATGTATCGTTGACTCCCTCTGGGGGCTGGTTTAGCTAAGTTGGCTGGGTAGCTAGCTTCTGATACAGATCAAGGCCAACAGCACAAGTTCAATTCCTGTACTGACTGAGGTCATTCATGAAGGCCCCACCTTATCAATAATGCCCCTCACCTGAGATGTGATGATCCTCAGGTAAAGTCACCACCAGTCAGTTCTCCCCATCAAAGCGCAAAGCAGCCGATGGTCATCTGGGACTATGATGACTTTACTTAACATTTTCAGCTCCCTCTATTCACAGTACATTTGGCAGACCTCTCACTGTACTACCATTTTGCTTCCCCTGATATCTGCCTGTCCCTCTCCCCCACAACCTCCTCAAATGCCATCTTCATTGATTGCATGTGTAGGACATGCATTTTGGTTTCATTAATTGGCAAATAGGGCAAGTGGGAGTCAACAGTATGTGTGCTTCTTTGAGTTTGTGTCACATGGGTGGATCTGAACAAAACACTTTGAGGGGAAAGAATCTCTGCTGTGCTCTGCTCACTCATTGTGCTGTTGGATTTCCAGCACCAATTAATTTCTCTTCCTCTCTTTTTGAGCCATGTTCTATTTGTTAACTGATTTTTCTTTAGCATATTGTCAAATTGAGCTCCTCATTAAGTCCAAAAAGTACTCATGTCGATGCGGTATTGAATTGGCTGGCCTTTATTTCAGACTCCCTAGAGCTTTCTCCCATGGTGCAAAATATAAAAAGAGCATCTGTACTGTTGATTGTTGCAACATGTTTACTCCCATTTGAGGTCCTATAAAGTTCAGTCACACAATGTACAAGTACAACATCTAACTTCCAAGTCAACTTTGGAGCAAAGTATCCAAAGTATTTTAAAGAACTACACTTATTTATATGCTGGAGCTGGAATTCTGATTGAGTTATCTGTGTTTGGGAAAATGAAACTAATCGCAGACTTCTAAGGCCAACCTTGTTGAGATCAGCTTAACCAATACAGAGAAGGAATCCAACACAAGACCTTTCTTGACTATGTCTCACGCAGCAGATCATGTTTATTTCTTTCAGAGGAGACAATGCAACATGTCTCGGAATATTGTCTACCAGAGCAGGAACGAATAGTAGTTTTGTGTATGTCTGTATGGACTTGGCCCTGATGTTAGAATCTGTCAGCTATTATTCTTAACAGCCTTCAGTGATCAATGCTTTTTTAGTTTGCTCTTCCTGGCAGTTTTTTCAAGCCTCCCAGATTTAGTCCAGTTACTAGTGTCAATGGCAAACAGCTATTGACTGGAACCATAAATCCTTGAAACATTTTCTATGCAATCAATTTATGGTTATTTTCATTTAAAGTGCTCCATTTTTAAAAAGCACACTTAAATACTTTCATGTCATTCAGAATCAGTTCTTCTGTAGAGACACCTGTTCCCTTTTTGATGACACAGAAACATGATGTGAAACATGTAATTCTGGTTGTTCTAAAACCAGAGGGGATGTTGGTTTCCATAATAGTTGCTCAGTTATTATTTTTCTTTTGCTGAATTCCTGTTGAAGGATAATCAAACAGACTCAAAATGTTAACGCCCTACAGATGCTACCAGACCTGTTGAGATTTTCCAACGTTCTCTGTTTTGTTTCAGAATCCAGCATCCACAGTATTTTGCTTATTTTAGCTTGTACTGTCCTTTGCATGGTGTCACTTAAGTTGACATTTTACTGGCAACAGGGAACTGTTGAACTGACCCCACCGGGGGTGCATAGCTAGATACAGCCTGTAGGTGGAAGACGATTATGGCCAGCGGGTTGGGCCAGTTGCAGTCCCAGGGGGGCTTCTATTGAGGAGGTTCAGGGTTGATAGGGGGGGGGGGGGGGTTTCCTGGAAAGGGTATTCCCTGCGGGGGATGGGGATTGTTCTCTGATGGGGAAATTCTGAGTTCACGGGCGGGGGTTTACCTGGAGGCGGGTCCTGTGTCAATGGCAAGGGGTGGGAGGGTTGTGTTCTGTGGGGTGTTATTGTTTCATTTATATTTTTTAAAAATCGGGGAACCCTTTAAAAACGGCGCCCCGATCTTTCAAAAACCCAGCCCATTAGCTTGATGTCGTGGGACACGGCCATTCCATTTTGTGAGCGGCATGGTAGCACAGTGGTTGCTTCACAGCGCCAGGGACTCCGGTTCGATTCCCGGCTTGGGTCTGTGCGGAGTCTGCATGTTCTCCCCGTGCCTACTTGTGACACAAATTAATAAAGATTATTTTTTTTAAAGTGATGGGAAAGCCGGAAAGGCAACTGGCGGGCTGTCCTTTGCTTCCCCTGCCGAAGACAACACTTTGAAAACAAATCGGAAAATTCCGCCCATTATATCTGGACCCAACGGTAATTAGATTCTCGGAGGTTTCATCACCTGAATCTCCCTCACCATTGATCACCTCACAGTTCTATCCTCATGGGGCACACCATTACCGTGCCAATAGGAAAATGAACAGCCTTCAGAACCTGATTATATCAGCAGTCTTTTTTTGAAACCATTCACAATTTACATTTTACATCAATAAGGAAAAGGGTTCGAATAAAATGAAAACACAGCCCAGACCTTTTGAACCCTCTTTGATATTTCTCCCAAGCTGAGCAGTGATGTGGATTCTGTGATTACCTTGGAGTGTTTACCATTCAGACACATTTACCAGCAGAGAATTGTGAGGCAGGCGAGTAGTCGCCACCCTCACAAACCCTGTTTTGCCGAGGATTGCTTCAGCCAGTCGTAACATCATTCCGACTCCCCTGGCTAGGGATTAGATAAAGCTTTCTCGGACTGAATTTGAAGCAGGGACCTTCTGGCCTAGATCAGATCCACACTGAGCAATTCATTTGTCAGCTAAACCACCTGGGGGAGCTCACATATTACTATTCAAACAAAACTGAAGAATTGTGAAAACAACAACACAAGCTTTTACTTCTCCAAATGTATAAACACAGACTTGGACATTTGGGCAGGGATGCAATTTTCAAATGTTGGCAACCTACTTTGTACCTGAAGAATGAACGGTTGGAAGTGTAGGAGGATTTTGGTTATCTGATCAATGCTGAAATCCTGCCTGATGCAGTTTTCAGGTAGGCCTGTAAATGGACAAGAAGCCCACATGCCTGAAATAGGTGTGAGACTGCTTAAATATAAGAAAAAAACCATGCTGAGTGATACCGCTTGGTCAAAGGTTGTGGGTTCAAGTTCCACTGCAGAGACCTGAGTGCAAAATTGAACCTCACTCTCCAGTGCCGTATTGGAGGAGTGCTGCACTCTTGGAGGTCCAATCTTTATGATGAAGTGTTAAATCTAAGACTCTATTGCACTCTTGTGGATCCAAAAGATCCTAAGGCACTGTTTTGTAGAAGAACAGGCCCACAGAAAAATTGTGTCCCAGTTCCAGCTCGGAAGAAGCCAAATGCATAAAAATTCATTGCCATAGTTGTAGCGATATTATGGTTGTGTTGTAATTCACCGACTAGCCACTAGGAGTCTAATTAGTGTATACATGAATGAAAGAGTCAGGTGACCTCAAACTAAGTAGAAAGCTGGGGTGAAAGGATGCTTGTGCATGATCATACTGTAATTCATCTGTTGTTTTGTATATAGTTGACCCACAGTTTATGTTAATAAATCATTTATAGCTTTAGCTACAAGTGTTCTTGGAATATAAATCAGACCATCCGATAAGAACATTACAATGGTGACTTTCACAGCCACTGACAATGTGGTCCTTGCCCTGCTTTGAAGTTGCAATTGTGTCCACAACTGGTGGCAGGTTTCAATGAAGATGTCTTTGTGCAATGACAGACATTTGACACATTGTTCTTTTCTGATGTTCAGGTAGGAGGAATGCTCTATGAATGCCCTGGACAGATATGTTCTCTTGCTGAAAGTCTTTCCCCTTCTCCTCCCTCTTACAGCTGCTTGCTTTGCTCTGTGGGCCCTCTGCTCATTCTCCAAGTCATGCTGTCTTCAAAAAGCACGCTCCTTTCCTCACCAATATCTGAACAGAAGGAGGGATGCTGGATGGTAAGTCAGATCTGACCCAAAGGTCAGGAGGGCCATTCTGGTGACCTCTACAATTGAAGTTGAAACTCAGGCGTCTACCTGGTCATTCCTGATTTATATAGGTCAGCCACTCCCTAGATAAATCTGACAGAAATTTGGGAATGCTTACCTGTGTAACAGATACTTTGTAATGTTTCTCTGTTTCATTGGGCACTGCTAAAAATATCCTCACAGCTAGTTAATAAATTTTGAATTGTTAAATTATTTTTCATAACTTACTTTCATAGAATCCCTACAGTGTAAATGAAGACCATTCGGCCTATCGAGTCTGCACCGATCCACACTGCCCTATAACCATAACCTAACTTGTATATCCCTGGATGCTAATGGGCAATTTAGCACAGCCAATCCACCTAACCAGCACATCTTTGGACACTAAGGGGCAATTTAACATGGCAAATCCACCTCACGTGTACATCTTTGGACTGTGGGAGGAAACTGGAGCACCTAGAGGAAACCACGCAGACACGGGGGGGGAAAGTTCATCCTCCACATAGTCAGTCAACCAAGGCTGGAATTGAACCTGGATCCCTGATGCTGTGAGGCAACAGTGCTAACCACTGTGCCACCATGCCTATACTTATACTTGACTATATACTATAGTTTATCAAGTACTATATTCTTGATCATCTTCACTTTCCAAATTTCATAAAGGTAGCACTTAAGAGATTTAGGGGGATTTTAACATAATTGTAATTACCATGACCTATTAAAATGCTGCCTAATTAACATATTAATTCTCTTCTCCTAATTTTGTAAGGATGGGATTTATGCTTATGAGTCAAAGGGGAAAAGCCTATTTTCAAATTAATTTAATATGCATATGCAAATCATCATAATTAGCTATTCCGATAATACTCTAATACCGATACAAGGACTTATATAGATGTAGATGTACACATTTTAGATTATTGAAATATGAAAAATAAATTTGAAATTGACAAGGTGTGCATATATATTCTCTGCTGCTAATATGTTCCCCTTATCCTGAGAGAGTTGAAGCCAGCTGCAATACTATTCCATGGGAACCGGGAAACTTCACCAAAGTGGGCTGTTTTCAGCTGGCAACCTTGGCTCAATGAGTAGTCTAGAGTAAGGAGTTAACATTTGGAGCACCTGATATCCATGTAACGTCTGATGTAACTATGATGCAACATCACATGATTAAATAACTGTGATCTCGTGGAAAGCAGAAGTGCAACTTTGTGTGGAGTCATGAGATGTATATAAATCTGTAAATAAACAAGAATGTTTTTTATGAATTATAGACTGATGTAGCATTCTGAAGGTAATAGGCAAACCACACAGAAACCCTATCTAGTCTGCAAACTCAAGATGAGGCAGGTAGCATTTTGCCTCTGAATTAGAACGTTGTGGATTCAATTGCCTTTCTAGGACATTATCACAAGCTTAAGACAGGCACCCCAGTGTAATACCGGGGGAATGCCTTTTATGCAACGTTAAACTATGGCCATGTCTCTTAGATGGGTTGAAAAGATTCCACGGCACTAATTTAGATTGGCGAGGGTTTCTCCCGCTACCTCGGCCAATTTGCATTCCTCA
The DNA here is from genome assembly GCF_902713615.1 of Scyliorhinus canicula. Taxonomy (NCBI): domain Eukaryota; kingdom Metazoa; phylum Chordata; class Chondrichthyes; order Carcharhiniformes; family Scyliorhinidae; genus Scyliorhinus; species Scyliorhinus canicula. The sequence continues at coordinate 178,750,537 of NC_052146.1, forward strand.
GTCTTTACCTAATATAGATAACCTTGAAATTTATCTCATTGCTGCTCATGGGATTTTGCTGTGTACAAATTGGCTGCTACGTTTTCTGAATTACAAGAGTGACTACACTTCAAAAGTACTCCATTGGCTGTGAAGTGCTTTAGGGAATCTGTCAAGATTATGCAGACTGATGTATCTGACATGATGGACAGAATCTTACTATATTCTTTCAAGGTGTCAGGCTCTGATTGAACATCGACATGTAGTTCTCCAGCTGCACAGATCAGCTTTCGACCAGCTTGCAGTCCAGGTCTTGAACCTCTCAGAAAACAAAATGAGTGGGTGGAGTTTTCGGCATCATTCCAGTGGAGCGGGGCCTGAGAGATCAGGGTGCCGTCGTTAAAGGGCTCCCTGTTCAGCACAGAAACTGAACGGCCCCCAACACGCGCCCCTGCCCCATGTACACGTTCGGATCCCCCTCACAAGCCTCGGGCTTCCCCTCTCCCCATCACCGCAGCACAAATGTTGGGGCACCCCTCCTCCCCCACAACATCAACGACGGGAAACACCCCCACCCCCCCCTTCGCAGGCATTGGGCCAACCTCCTCTCACCCCACCCCTCCTGGCAGACATAGGGGCAACTGCACCTCACACCCCCAGCACCACCACCACCGTCTCGGAGGTACTCTCATCCCTCACAAATATCAGCTATTCCCATGGGGCTGGCCAGAGGATCCACCCCTGGCACTGCCCCTGCCATAGGTGGGCACTGCCAGGTTGACACTACCAGGTTGTCAATGATGGGATGCCAGCCTGGCAGTGTCTACCTGGTGGTGCCAAACTGTGCCAGGGGGCAGTACCCAGGGCATTGGCCGGGCATATCCCCCTCCCCCCAGGGGCTATACTTAACTTTGTGCTCTGGGTAAGGTGATCGCCAAACTGAATCATGTTTTTAAATTGCTGTTTGAATGTTCAGTCAAGGGGGATCATGTGGCAGAGGGGATGGATAATGACATTAAAATGTAGCTAAAATGTTAAAATTAGGTTCTTACCTTTTGTGGGCATGAACCTCCTAAGGTCACTGGCGAGGCGTGTGGAAAATTGGGAAATACGATCTCGCTGGAGAGAATCGAAATTCGATTCTTGCCATATTTTTCATCTATGTCACTGTTCTCTCCAACCGTGAACAAGAGTTGAAAATTTCCTCGCATGTCTCTTTTTACAGCAGTGAACTTTGGTAGGCAATTCAGACATTGTGAGCAGCCCAGCTGTGGTGGCTCGGCATATACACTGGAGGCTTCCAGCAGTTAACAAAAGGAGGCTTCTCTGCTTTTCCCAGCTGCGTGTTTCTTGGCCGCGTGCCATTCGCTGGTGGTGGGATTCTATCTTCCCACTGCTTGTCAATAGGATTTCCGGTTGAAACCACCCCACGCCTCTGCAAAACCCACTGGCGGAGCTGCGCTGCCAGCTGGAAAAGTGAATCCTCACACCCAGAGAATTCCGCTTGGGGTTTGTTGATGAAAGGCAAAGGCAATTGGATATCAGGCACGAAACACGATACAACAGGTCTTTACTCTTCAGCTGCCTGGTTCACACTGCCTGGGGTCCTGCTCCCAGGGCCAGCGCAAACTCCTCATTGGTCGGGTTAGGAGCACTCCCGCCCGAGGCCTCGAGCCTGTCACGTGCTCATTGGAGCTCGTCACCCTCCTTAAAGGGGCCATGCTACCACATCCCTCCCCCCTTAAATCTCCCAATATACCAATCCAAAGACTATGTACAAAAGTTACAATTGTTAACAGGAACAACTGAGGAAAGAGAGTTCATCAAAAAGTCCGAGACCTTCGTAGCCCAGCCGCAGGTGCACTCTTTTAGGAGATTGAGGGGTTGCCAGTCAATACCAACTCAGGTAGGACGACTTCAGTGATGGGCGAACTAGCCTTACTGGCTCGACAGACACAGCTGGTTGAACAGGAGATGGAGCCCCTGGCTCTTCTTGGCTGATCCAAGCTACAGGAATATTCATAGTGCTTGCTGGACTTTTCAATTCCCATTGAGGGTCACCCGGTCATCGACTGCTCAGGTGGACGATGTGCTTCTTGATGCTCTTCCCATTAACATCAACTACTTAAGACACCGGACTCTACTGGGCCACAATCCATTCTTCTAAACCACGGCGAACATGCTGCAAAATTGCAGACCACACCGGGTTTCCCCGTCAGAACAATCTGTCACTTCTCTGTTCTGACTGGTTGGAAAAGAACAAGAACAGGTGGAGGATATTTTTAGTTCAGGAAAATTGGCGGTGTTACAACAGAAAGATATAGAAATAAAACGGATGTATCAGAAAGCATACATGGAAGAGGAATCTGAGTGCATACCAGAATGTTAGAATAAAAATGACATCACTGAATAAAAATTATTTAAAAAAAAAAGAATGTTTATCAATTACAAACATAAAGATGCACCACATCTACAGTAATCTATGTATATCACTTAATGAATTCCCCCTTAACTGTTCCAATTCAAAACCAAAACCACTTTTCAAGGGCTTTTCTCACTTGAATAAGACTGGCTTTTCCTGAGATTCTGACCCCGTAACACCAGCAAGTTTAACCCCCCCCCCCGGGTTCCTGCTGCTATTGACCCAGTTACCTATCTCTGAGCCAGGAAGTCCAGAAAAGGCTGCCATTGTTTATAGAACCCTTGTATTGATCCTCTCAGGGCAAATTTGACCTTTTCCAATTTTATAAATCCCGCCATGTCACTGATCCAGGTCTCCACGCTTGGGGGCCTTGCATCCTTCCATTGTAACAGAATCCTTCGACAGGCTACTAGGGACGCAAAGGCCAGGACATTGATAAACATTCTTGCTGTTTGTGTATTATATATATGTTAACTAAGTTCTTAGAATAAAACCTGTTTTGATTAAAGTGTCTGGGAAGACTGTTGAATCACACCTGGAGGGAAGACTCTTGTGCTTATCCTAGCCAAATTCAACATAAAGGTTGTAGGCCAGGTGGACTTTGTAATATACTTTGGCGTTTCTAAGTCCTGGCCTGTAACATCCAGAAAGGAGCTGAAAAGTATAATTGTAAGCCTGTAAGACTAGGGTCCAACTCCGCACCCTCACTGAGGATATTGGCGGTATGGGCAGCATGGTAGCACAGTGGGTAGCACTGCTGCTTCACAGGGCCAGGGACCCTGGTTCGATTCCCGGATGGGATCACTGTCTGTGCAGAGTCTGCATGTTCTCCCCGTATCTGCGTGGGTTTTCTCCGGGTGCTCCGGTTTCCTTTCACATGTGTTAGAATGAACAAAGTGAGTTTGGGGTAATTTGGGTTGCAGAGAGGGATGAAGCAGGGTTGCCCACTGTTGCCTTTGTTATTTGCGTTGGTAGTGGCCCTTTGGATGTCGGCTGAGTGGATTGTGAGGGAGTAGGGAGCACCGGGTATCACTATATGCCGACGACCTTTTTGCTGTTTGGGTCGGACATGTCGGAAAGCATGGGCCAGAATTATGGGCTTGTTGGAGAGAAACCGGTGCTCCAGTTACCTCCCACAAGTCCTGAAAAACGTGCTGTCAGGTGAATTGGACATTCTGAATTCTCCCTCTGTGTACCCGAATAGGCATCGGAGTGTGGCGACTCGGGGACTTTCACAGTAACTTCATTGCAGTGTTATTGTTAGCCTACTTGTGGCAACAATAAAGATTATTAATATTTTTAAAAATCCAATGTACCAAAACTCACCACGCAAGTATGGACACATGTGCATATATCGTAATGTGTGTTGCTCTGAGGTTGCTTCTGAGTCACTTTAAGAGGCAGTAAGTCTGCCCCTCATTTGTCATGTTGCTTGTCCGGCAGCCAATGTTCGATGAGCAGAGATTTTCCCAAATTAAATATTGGGAAGATTGAATCCATTGCCTTTGGCCCCCACCTTAAGCATTTATTCCCTCGCCACCAAACATCCTCCCCTGATATCCGGTGTCTGAGCTTGAGCTGGATGGTTTGCAATTCCACATCCTATATGATTCTAACCTGAGTTTGTGACCTATATCCTCCCAATTACCAGGACTACCTACTTTCTGTTCTCTGGCAGTGCCTGTCTCCAGCGGCCAGCTTTAGTTTATCAGTTGCTGAAACCCTCATGTTATCTGTGGACACGATTATTCCAATGTCTTCATGGCTGATCTCCCACATTGCACTGTCCGTAAATGTGAGCTTTTCCAAAACTCCGTTGCCCATATCCTAACTTCATGAACTATTATCCGGGTGTAGAACTTCCTTCAGAGCCTCACCTCTTCCTATATCTGTAATCTCCTCTAGACCTACCAATCCTCCCAGATCTCCGTCTTCAATCTGACATCTTGTGGATCCCCATTTTCCATCTGCCATTGGTGGGCGTGGCTTCAACCACTTGGGCTGTAAACTCTGAAATTCCTTTCCCTCAAACCTCGTCCTTCCTTTCTCCTTTTCCATTCTCCTTAAAATGCACTTCTTTAGCTGAAATTCTGGCCACTTGTGCTGTATAAATGCAAGTTGTATTGTTGTTGTAATGGCAATTAAGTCGATCAAAAAGTGGGATTGTCCACTCTGGAGCTGTGCTGACTTAACATGATAAAATAAACAGTTTCTTCTAAGTCACACCACCAACGTGGTATTTAAAAAGACCTTACAAGTCAATACAGAGAGTTAATGACCTTGGAGGTGCTTATGTCAGGTTCTTTTACTACACACACTTTATCTTTGTTACCAAGGGATGATATAACCTATAATGTTATCTTCACAAAACTCATTTTTAAAGTCCTCTACTGATACTGCCATTGTCTTTAATTAAATATTTATGGCCAGAAAAAGTGCAAGAAGATTAAGTGTGGATGTGATTTATGACAGCTGCCAAATATCCTGTAACGTATGCAGGGCTAAAAGGGAGAGAAACTGTCTTTAATTGTGATGCAGTAAATTTAAACACGACAGAACATATTTGGAAATCCTTTCCGAATATCAGTCTAAAGTCCTTTCAGATCTTAGCTTGACCTTCAAAGCAAGTGAACTTTTAAGTCAAACTGAAGATATCAAAGAAAAATGAATTTATTTTTGTTGAGGCGATGCTATCTGACAAGGTGTAAGTATGAAGGGAGATCAGAGTCCTTACATTACATGGTGATACCAGCACACAAACACTCAAAACACAAAGTCTTCTCCCGACATTTAGCAGCAAATTCTTCTCCTGGTTTTTAGCAATTATTAACCCACTTAAAATAAATGGGTTCACAAACCCATTAAAGTAGCCAAGAGAAGAATTTTCAATGAACATGTTAAGTGCTTGTACAGGGTTATCGCAGGATATAATGTCTCCGTCTTAAAAATCTACAACTTCATACAGTAGCTCAGCAGGCAATTAGTCAGAGACTCAGGACAGATACTTCTTCACATTAAGGAGAGATTTTGAGCATCAATGAAACAGAAAGAATATCTGTTCAGTGATTTTTCATTGTAGACTGTGGTGTAGATTTTGATTTGTGCAATAGTGTAAAACAGGGGAATCAGCAGCTTGCTTTACATCTCGCCCTGCCTTTCTTTCTGTTACAGTCCATGATTAGGGGCAGCACGGTAGCATTGTGGATAGCACAATGGCTTCACAGCTCCAGGGTCCCAGGTTCGATTCCGGCTTGGGTCACTGTCTGTGCGGAGTCTGCACATCCTCCCCGTGTGTGCGTGGGTTTCCTCCGGGTGCTCCGGTTTCCTCCCACAGTCCAACGATGTGCGGGTTAGGTGGATTGGCCATGATAAATTGCCCTTAGTGTCCAAAATTGCCCTTAGTGTTGGGTGGGGTTACTGGGTTATGGGTATAGAGTGGGGGTGTGGGCTTGGGTAGGGTGCTCTTTCCAAGAGCCGGTGCAGACTCGATGGGCCGAATGGCCTCCTTCTGCACTGTAAATTCTATGATCTATGATCTGAAGAGATTATTGGCCTTATGATTTAAGAAGTGTCAATACCTTTTCCAAATCGAAGGAATATCTGTGATTCTTAGGGACTTTCACAACACATCCCAAAGTGCTTTACTACACTTCAAAAGCACTTCATTGGCTGTAATATTGTGGCACAGGGGAGCCCAGTAATGTCCCATAAAGAACAATATGGCAATGGCAGATAATCTGATGCTGATTGAGGAATAACTATTGACCAGAACACTGAGGTAAACTTCCCCCGTTCTTCTTCGAATAGCACCACAAGATGTCGCCCATCATCTGAGAAGGTGTGCAGGACCTTGGTTTAATATCTTATTCAAAAGATAGCACCTATTATGTGCTCAAGTTACAAGAATGGGGCTTGAACCCACAACCTTCTGAATCAGGGAAAAGTACGATCATCATGGATGACTTTCCTTCAGCTCACAATTCTGCTGAAGTGTCTTACAAGGCACCTTAACAAACACCAAGTGCCTTTAACCTTGGTTGCCCATAAACACGTAACTCAATGAAATAGGAGTTGCCCAGTCAATTAGAAAACCTGACACATCTGCAGGTATAAAGGGAATCACTTTAATGTTAGTTCGTCGTTTTAGGATGTTAGCAGCTTTTATATTCTGGTGTGAGGTTTTGTTTGTTTCACCAGGTCATATTCCACCCACATCTGCCCCTCTCCTCACCAATACCGAACATCTGTGGATAGGTCCATTTTGAGTTTGCCTCCAGTTTGGGAGGATCACTGGAGTCCTTACTGAAAAATATTTTTTTAAATATGCCTGACCTGATGCTCCACCAGTCCAAAGATGTGCAGATTAGGTGGATCGGTCATGCTAAAGTTGGACATTCTGAATTCACCCTCTGTGTACCCGAACAGGTGTTGGAATGTGGCGACTAGGGGCTTTTCACAGTAACTTCATTGCAGTGTTAATGTAAGCCTACATGTGACAATAAAGATTATTATTATTGTTATAAAGGAATGTGCGAGGGAGATCTCAGGTGGTGTAATCACTGGGCATGAATCTGATTACCATTCATTTGCATGCATTTCAATATTCAAAACAGAGGGCATCAGATGGTAATTTCCCACCTCCCCCCCGCCAGCGCCAGGTTGGCACTGCCAGGGGAGGGGCCAGGGGGAAGGGCCCCATTATGCGGGAATGCTGGCAATGGTGATGGGGGGAAGGGCACTGAAATCCCAATGCTAATGATGGTGGTGGGGTGGGAGGCCTTTAGTTTCACTTTGAGACACCGACAGAGGTGGGCTTGCCAGCTATATGAGGCCCTGCCCTGACAGAGTGATGGCGTGAAACATGCCCCCTGTTTTGTATTGAGAGCGTGTCAGAAGACCTGGAGCGAAAACCTGGCTGTTTTTCTGGGCTGCCGGATTTTTCATCAGAACCTGACACTTTGCCATTTTTTGGAAAAATTCCACCCGCACACTTTGCAAAGAAAAAACACAAAATATATTAGGGATCCTCTGAAAGGTTTTGAGAACAGGACTGGCAATTTTTAAAGGTAAAGGTGGCTGACCTTTAATCACAAAGCCCCATCTCTTGAGGAAAGGTTGAGTTCTCCTTTAAAATGAATCTACAAACCATTTGTAGATGTCACAGAGGCAATAGATATGCGTGAACTGCTAATGCACTGCCAGCCCAGTCATTCATCAAAGGCACTTTCAGCTTTTCAGGTCTAGATGCAGTGCTTAGACTTTGACAAATCGCCTCACTGAATGGGAACCTAACAAATCCATACAATGGTGCCACCGCTAACTGTCCAGACAGCAGGCGGCATTCGCCACAAGCATTAGATTCAGTGTTAAAAAATAAATAACTACCTAATAAAACTATATGCAAGGGTTCATTGAAATTAGATTGCTCCTCTTAGTAAGCAATCTGCAAAGGAAAATTAATGCCTTGTAGCAGTTAAATGTACAGTGGCCTGGAGGTTTCTATTTACTGATAAATTATATCCGGTGCCTGCTATAAAGGTTGATGTACTCCATTTAAATCACTGTGGCTAAACCCACTCCTGTTTCAGTATAGATTTCTTAATATAGACAGCTCATCGTCTAATGTCCTCCTGTGGAAAGGGGAGGCCTGTCTGGCATTGTTAAGATGCTAAAATCCATCAATACAATTGTCTTTGAGAGGAGGAAGACCAAAGGGAATTAGTCCAACTGTTACAGCTACATAAACAAAGGCAAAAACAATCTCCCACACCAGGCTAAGCTCCGATGATCCATAGCCCGATCATATATATCATTTCAAAAGATTATTCCCACACTCAAAGTAAGTGCAAGAGTAATTATTAGGAATACGAACTTGATTGATCTGAATCTTGCACCTCAAAGTTAACCTTGCCTTGTGTTTCGGGGGTGGGGGAGCGGAGGGGGTAATGGCAAGGGGAGTGGAAGAGGATGGGGTTAAAAGCGGGTGTGAAAATCTATTCTCACTGGGGGTGTTATTTGCATTGCAGATATATTTTGCTTCAGAGCAGATATTAGCCACAGGCAAGTGGGGACCTAAGAACAATATCAGAGACACGCTCCAACATTGTCATCTGGACATGCATGCTGCTTTAAGTGAAAATTGGCAAAGGCCCACCCAGTCCTAAGCCTGCCAGGAAAACCTGGCAGTGGGTGAGTTCGAGGTCAGAAGACGTCCACACCACTTTTATTTTTCTTTGATTATTTATGGACCAGGAGTGCTCCTCCTGGCCTTGCAAGAAAAGCTTCAGCCTTTCTTGTCCTTGGCTGATCTCTTCCTCTCCATTTGATGTATTTGACTGTCGGGCAGCATGTGCTGGATGGATTTCCTCCTACATCAGCCCCTGCACACTATATTCACCTGAGGAAGGAGCTGTGCTTCGAAAGCTAGTGATTCGAAACAAACCTGTTGGACTTTAACCTGGTGTTGTAAGACTTCTTACTGTGCTCACCCCAGTCCAACACCGGAATCTCTTTGATTTGATTTGATTTATTATTGTCACATGTATTAGTATACAGTGAAATGTATTGTTTCTTACATGCTGTTTAAACAATGCATACTGTACAGAGGGAAGGAAGGAGGGACTGCAGAATATAATGTTACAATTATAGCAAGGTGCAGAGAAAAGATCAACTTAATATGAGGTAGGTCCATTCAAAAGTCTGATGGTAGTAAGGAAGAAGCTGTTCTTGAGTCGGTTGGTACGTGACCTCAAACTTTGGTATCCTTATCTGGACTGAAGAAGATGGAAGAGAGTATGTCCGGGGTGCGTGGGGTCTTTAATTATGCTGGTTGCCTTTGCAAAGGAGTGGGAATTGTAGACAGAGTCAATAAATGGGAGGCTGATTTGCGTGATGGATTGGGCTACATTCACGACCTTTTGTAATTTCCTGCGATCTTGGGCAGAGCAGGATCCATACCAAGCTGTGATATAACCAGAAAGAATGCTTTCAATGGTGCATCTGTAGAAGATGGTGAGAGTCGTAGGTGACATGCCAGATTTCCTTAGTCTTCTGAGAAAGTAGAGTCGTTGGTGGGCTTTCTTAACTATAGTGTCAGCATGGGGGGACCAGGACAGGTTGTTGGTGATCTGGACAGCTAAAAACTTGAAGCTCTCGATCCTTTCTACTTCTTTCCCATTGATGTAGACAGGGGCATGTTCTCCACTACATTTCCTGAAGTCGATGACAATCTCCTTCATTTTGTTGACATTGAGGGAGAGATTATTTTCGTCGCACCAGTTCACCAGATTCTCTATCTTATTCCTGTACTTTGTCTTGTCATTGTTTGAAATACGATCCACTACTGCGGCGTCATCAGCAAATTTGAAAATCGAGTTGGAGGGGAATTTGGCCAGACAGTCATAGGTGTACAAGGAGTATAATAGGGGTCTTGTGGGGCACCGGTGTTGAGGACGATTGTGGAGGAGGTGTTGTTACCTATTCTTACTGATTGTGGCCTGTGAGTTAGAAAGTTCAGGATCCAGTCACAGAGGGAGGAGCCAAGACCAAGGCCACGGAGTTTGGAGATCAGTTTCGTAGGAATGATGGTGTTGAAGGCAGGGCTGTAGTAGATAATTAGGAGTCTGACATAGGTGTCCTTTTTATCAAGATGTTCAATGGTAGAGTGCAGGGCCATGGAGATGGCGTCTGCTGTGGACCTGTTGCAGCGGTAGGCAAACTATAGTAGATCAAGGTAATCCAGGAGGCTGGAGTCGATTCATGCCATGACTAACCTTTCAAAGCACTTCATGATGATGGATGTCAGAGGCACTGGACGATAGTCATTAAGGCTCGCTGTTTGGCTTTTTTTGGAACAGGGATGGTGGTCACCTTCTTGAGGCAGATAGGGACCTCAGATTGTTTTAAAGAGAGGTTGAAGATGTCTGCGAATACCCCCGCCAGCTGATCCACACAAGACCTGAGTGCCCATCTGGTTCTTTCAGCTTCCTCCTCCTCTGCAATACAATGTCACAAACCATTTCAACCCCTTCCATTTTAGTATTGCTATAGGACTGGATTCTCCAGTCTTCCAGCCGCTGTTTCTCGGTGGCATGCCGATCGTTGATGGCAAATTTCCCTGTTCCTGCCGCTTGTCAATAGAATTTCCCATTGAAGCCACCCTGCGCTGCCGGAAATCCCTTGGGATTATCCTGCAGGAACAGATAATCCCAAGGGCCGGAGAACTCTGGCCATAATATATTAGCAACATAGAAAAAGGTGTAGGCCATTCAGCCCTTCATGTCTGCTCCACCATTCAATTAGATCATGTTTGATCTCCACCTCAACTCCATTTAGCTGCTTTCGCTCCATTTAAAGTTACCAAGTGAATGTTTTTAAAAACAAAAATGCAGTTCCAAAGAACCTACAATTTTAAATCTATCCACAAAAGGACGAAGAAAAGCTTGTATTTATATAATGCCTATCACAATCTCACAATGTTCCACAGTAGTTCACAGTTAATGAACCACTGTAATGTTAGAAAATTGGCTCACAATTTGTCTATGTTACAGCAATGTAATCCCAACCAGATAATCAATTTTACTGATATTGATTGAAGGATAATTATTGGGGGAATCTCCCATACACTTCTTCAAATTCTTCACCAGGCCCCTGAAGGGGCAGACAGGGCCACAGTTTAACATCTCAACCAAGTCCCCTGAGGGTGCAACACTTTCGAAGAGAGATGGTGGGGTAATGTCAATGTGGCAGTAACCCAGTGACCCAAACTAATGTCATGGGGACATGGTGGAATTTGAATTCAATTAAAAATAATGTGGCATTGAAAGCTATTCTCAGCAATGGCGACAACAAAACTATCAATAACTCTTGTAAAAATCCATCTGGCTCATTAATGCCCTTCAGGGATGGAAATCTGCAGTCCTTACCTGTTGTAGCCTACTCGTGACTCCACACTCACAGCAATGTGGTTTGCTCTTTACTGCCCTTAAGGGCGATTGGTGATAGACAACAAATGTTGGCCTTGCCAGCGATGCCCACATCTCACAATACGAGTAAATAAATTCTCTTTGAGTACTATACTTGAATTTGTTCTGAGGTCTCTGGAGCGGGACTTTAACCCACAATTTACTAGCTCAGAGGCAACTAAACCATGGAGCGCAATTCTCCCAAAATGTTTCGAGGTGCGCTCTCTGCCCAGAATCGCAGTACGATTCCCGTCGGATGGGTTGGCACAATCCCGACCACAATCCACCCCCAATTAGACATTTCTTTGGGCCTTGAGGTGATTTGCACTGTGAATGAGAAATGCGGGACCTAAAGACTACGGCACGGCCGGATCTTCAGAAACCGATGGGACCCATTTTTACAGGGTGGCCCAATCTCAGAACAACACTACAACCCCCCCTCACCCCTCCCCCGTTATGACCACTCCCCTTCTCCCCAGCAAAGCCATCCTCCCCAATTGCAGGTATCATGCTCATCCCCACCCAACCACTGCTTCCAAAGCCCCCCCCTCCACCTCCAGGTGAGAGACACCCCATAATGGGGAGCCAAAGGCCCCATTCCCTTCATGCCCCATCCCCAAAAGGCCCTGCCCATTGCCACTGCTAGTTTTGCACTGCCAGGTAGCACTGCCAGGGTTTCAATGGCAGTGTCAGGGCATTGTCCAGCCATGTCCCTGACCACCTGGGGGTTACAATAGCCTCCGAGCACCCCCCCTTCCCCCCCGGTGTGGTCATCATATCTGATCTCTCTTTTTGGAGACCAATAGCAATTCCCGCTGGCCTCACATTGTGTCTGCGGCTAGGGGAATTACAGGAACCCGGAAAATTTGGATTACAGCCAAGTCTGCATTTTTAAATTGGAATTTTAACATGATAATCTCCTTTACATCCTCACTGGGTGTGAACCAGATTATGTCTGCTGGGAGAGCCCAGGAATATCGCAAACTGTTTGGCGCCACGCGCAAATCCCATTTCAGGGCCCTCCCACTCTTTTGCCAACGTAGCGCCATTTGTGCCGGGCGCAACATGGCCGGAAAATCACTCTCCGTGGCTGAAATTGTGAGTGGAGACCTCAATTGATTCTGTAATACTTTCATACATCACTCCACGAAGAAAAATCATTGTCCTTCACAAGAGTAAGCAACTGTGATGAACAAATTGAGCACAGTGAATTCAAATAATAAATTCTTTCCATGGAGCTAGCTGAAGAAAAGCTTCAGTTTGAACAATGGTCTGCATCCAATTCAAGTCACCTGCTTAATACATAGCAAATGGAGTGGTTGAATTGCTGCACTCAAAAACAGGTCCTTCAGAAGAATTATGTATAAGTGGTTCTTGTTTCTTTACAAAAAGAATTCAGAAAGCAACAGAAAGCCAAGTTGATTGTAAGTGACTCGATTGTAAATTCACAAACCTGTTGATTCATTCACTCACCAAGATTTAAAGAAAGGCTGTTGAAGAGAGGTCTTACATTGTGTCTAAATCTTGGGAATTTAACAAGTGGAACCGCATAATGAGACTGAATTACATTTCTTTTTCAGATCCCATCATGTCACTCAGATGATATTATTCTTTTGAAAAATGACTTTTTGTGTGCTTTTTTTAAAATGTGAAGGCTTTCAAAACTTAGAAGCAGAGCTCTTGCCGATGTCAGGCATCCATTCTTTCTCAGTATGGACCAATTTCAAAATAAAACTCTCAACTCAGTTCCAGCAATATGCATCAAACCCAACTTCCAGTCAGAGAGTTGATAAAGAAAGAACATTCATTTCTATAGTGCCTTCATCACCTCAGGATATCCCAAAGCACATTACAGCCAATTTAAAAGTGCTTTTTAAGTGTAGTCTCTGTTGCAATGTGGAAAACATGGCTGCGGTGACTCCCTGTGCTGCTAGCAACTCTGCTTAAAGTGTCCATAAAAGGGATCTTAATTATGTAAATTGGAGTGGGTAGCTGGTCCACACTCCGACCCACCAGCCGCCTGTCATTGGGAAAGTTACTCAGTGCTTGGACTGTATCAGGGAGCCATCCAGACACAATTCCCTGCTATTTTACCACACTGCTCTGTTTCTCTTCTCACCACCCAGCAGCTGGTAAAATTCCAACCCTGGAATGCACAACAATGTTTATGAAGTCCTTGGGAACTGGCTGACTGGTGTGTCGGAAGGAACTGGGGTGAAGTTTCTTAATCTTGTCCTGGCCAAAGTGGGCAATGCTGAACTAATGCAATCTGTGATTTTCTGGCTTATACTGTGTACAGTAGAATGCCTGGCATGTCTCAGTGGAAAGAATAATGACACACAGTAATAAGGGTCCCGTGAATTGGTACGATTAATGCCGAGAACAAAATAAGTCAGGCTGCGCTTGCATTGAGTCTCCTTGAGCAGGAGTTAGACTTAGAACATAGAACATAGAACAGTACAGCACAGAACAGGCCCTTCGGCCCTCGATGTTGTGCCGAGCAATGATCACCCCACTCAAACCCACGTATCCACCCTATACCCGTAACCCAACAACCCCCCCCTTAACCTTACTTTTTTAGGACACTACGGGCAATTTAGCATGGCCAATCCACCTAACCCGCACATCTTTGGACTGTGGGAGGAAACCGGAGCACCCAGAGGAAACCCACGCGCACACGGGGAGGACGTGCAGACTCCACACAGACAATGACCCAGCCGGGAATCGAACCTGGGACCCTGGAGCTGTGAAGCATTTATGCTAACCACCATGCTACCGTGCTGCTTAATTGAGGCAAAAACATGATCTGTATGGAGATAAATCGAAGAAGGTGGCCGCATCTTTGGGTGAAAATAGTCATTGCTTGAAGTTTGCAATATAACTTCATTAACATTCCATGAACCCAGACGTGCCACTCATCGGGATAGCTGTATGCTTATTACCATATCATTGAGAATGCTGGGTTCAAAAACATCTCAGCACTGTTTCTCTAATGTTGCACGCAGGTTGATGCCTATGTCTCACTGATTACTATCTATATAATTACTGTCAAAAATACATTACTCTGCATGCACTCATTATAAGCCACCAATTACTCGCTACTTACCTACTCCCAAGTATCTGTTGATCTCTAGAACAGAAGCATAAGGATTTTTCGAATTTTGTTGGAGAGTGACATTATTAAAGACACATGAGCACATATAATTTGTTATTTTGGAGAGTCGGTTACTGTATTTCTCAGAAGGCAGAAATACATATATTTCCTTCTATCAGACTGGAGTGGCTTCTTGAATTTTGCATAATTTGTCCGACAGGCAGTGCTAGGTTAGTAATCAGCCCCTGTTCAGACAGAACTCAGTGCCCCAGTAACATTAATGTTCTTAGGTTGCATTAGCATCAGTACCTCCATTTGAAGATCTTAAACTACTTCTGCCTGGAATATTGAATGGTGAAGTAATCGCATGGGGCTTTTCTTAGGCTCAGGTGGTGGATGGGTTCCTGTGGAAAGTATTGCCCTGAATAAAACACCACATGTAAGGTTAGGTGGATTGCGAATGATCAATGCATGGGGTTACGGGTTTGTGAGGATAGAGTGGGGGAGTGGGCCTAGGTAGGGTGCTCTTTTGGAAGGCCGATGCAGACTTGATGGGTCGAATGGCCTCCTTCTGCACTGTAGGGATTCTATGTTTCAATGTGCTGAAAGAGCATGCGCAGCCAGCAAATCGTGAACAAAACGGGAAAGGAAAATCAATCCGGATTAGAATAATGTGCAACAAAATCAAAGCAAAACAAGTTACTTTGTCAATCTATCCAGGGTGACCAACCGTTCTGGATTTTCTGGGACTGTCTGACAAATTGCTCCTTAATCCCAGGTCAGGCATTTGCAGGATGTGTTTTGTCCATGATTTCTTCTTTCTCTTCAGTCTTCCTGTCTGTGCATGTTTCGACCCCAGAGATACACCGTGGGGTTCTGCGGGAATTGGCGGGGCGGGCAACTCTGGCACGAAGGAGTGGCGTGAACCACTCCGGCGTTGGGCCGCCCCAAAGGGGCGGAATCCTCCGCACTTTCAGGGGCTAGGCCCGCCCCGGAGTGGTTTGCGCTGCGCCAGCTGGCGCGGAAGGGGCTTGGTGCCATGCCAACCGGAGTCAAAGGGCCTCCACCGGCCGGCACGAGTTGGCACATGCGTGGGAGCACCAGCGTGTGCTGGCGTCATCCCAGCTCATGCGCAGGGGGGTTTCATCTCTGTGTTGGCCATCGCGCAGGACCACAGCAGCCGACACGGAGGAATAGAGTGCCCCCACGGCACAGGCCCGCCTGCGGATCGGTGGGCCCCGATCGCGGGCCAGGCCACTGTGGGGGCACCTCCCGTGCCAGATCCCCCCGCGCCCTCCCGAGGACCCCGGAGGCCGCCTGCGCAGCCAGGTCCCACCCATAAGTACCTGTTGTAATATACGCCGCGGGACCAGCCTAAAACTGCCGGCCACTCAGCAAATCGCGGGCCGGCGATTCGCCAGGGGGCCGCTGCCAGTGGCCGCCGACCAGCGCTGCGCGATTCCCGCCCCGGCCAAATCACCGCCACCAGAGAATTCAGCAGCCGCGCGGGGGCGGGATTCACGCCGCCCCCCGGCAATTCTCCGACCCGGCGAGGGATCAGGGAATCCTGCCCACAGTGAGTTTTTTTCAGGACATTGTAGCGGGCGTCTGCAGGGATTTACACTGAGCCAGCAGTAGCAGATTTGAGGTGGATTGTGTGACTGCAGAGTTAGACCACACCTCGAATGCTGTGAACAGTTTTGGTCCCCTTATCTAAGGAAATATATACTGGCATTGAAGGCTGTCCAGAGAATGTTCACTAGGTTGATCCCAGGTACGGAGGGATTTTCTTATAAGGAGAGGTTGAGTAGGTTGGGACTGTACGTGATGGAGTTCAGAAGAATGAGAAACAACCTTATTGAGACATATGATTGGCAGGTGACTTGACGGGGTAAATGCTGAGAGGTTGTTCCCTCTTGTAGGAGAGTCCAGGACCAGAGGACATAATTTCAGAGTACGGGGTCACCTATTTAACACAGAGATGAGGAGGATTTACTTCTCTCAGAGGGTAATGAAACAGTAGAATTATTTCCCGCAGAGAGCTGTAGAGGCTGGATCATTAAGTATGTTCAAAGTGGAGATAGACAGGATTTTAATCAGACAGGGAATCAAGGGTTATGGGAATAAGGCAGGAAAGTGGAGTTGAGGATTAGAATTTCAGATCAGTCATGATCTCATTGAATGGCAGAGCAGACACGATGGGCTGAATGGCCTACTTCTGCTCCTACATCTTGTGGTCTTATGAAAGGAATCTGCACCCCCCTTCATAGAAACAGCGACATTAGGAGAAGGAGGAGGCCATTTGGCCTTTCGAACGTGCTCTGCCATTCATTATGATCATAGGTGATCATCCAACTCAACATCCTGATCCTGCTTCCCCCCATATCCTTTGATCATCTTCACCCCAAATGCTGTACTAATTGCTTCTTGAAACAGTGTTTTGGCCTCAGCTGCTTTCTGGGATGAACTCCACAGGCTGACCACTCGCTGGGTGAAGAAATTTCTCCTCATCTCAGTCCTAAATGATCTACGCCATATCCCGCTGATTCTGGACACTCCCACCACTGGGAACATCTTTCTTGCATTTACCCTGTCTAGTCCTGTTTCTTTGAGATTCCCCCCTCATTCTTCGGAACTCCAGTGAATGCAGTCCTAAACGATTCAATCTTTCCTCATACATAAGTCCTGTCATCCCAGGAATCAATCTGGTAAACCTTCCCTGCACACCCTCTATTGCAATAATAACAATAATAATAATAATCGCTTATTGTCACAAGTAGAGTTCAAATGAAGTTACTGTGAAAAGCCCCTAGTTGCCACATTCCGGCGCCTGTTCAGGGAGGCCGGTACAGGAATTGAACCCGCGCTGCTGGCATTGTTCTGCATTACAAGCCAGCTGTTTAGCCCACTGTGCTAAACCAGCCCCTAGTACATCGTCCTTCAGATATGGAAACTAAAACTGCACACAATATTCCTCGGTCTCACCAAGGCACTGTGTAATTGCAGCAAGACATCTCTCGAATCCTCTCGCAATGAAGACCAACATACCATTTTCCTTCTTTGCCACTGCTGTACCTGTCTGCTTACCTTCAGTGACTAGTGTACGAGGGCACAAAGGTCTTGTTGCACATTCCCTCTGCTAATTTATGGCTATTGAGGTAATAATCTGCCCTCCCATTTTTGCCACCAAAGTGGATAACCTCACATTTATCCAAATTATGCTGCATCTGCCATTAATTTGCAGAAACTTGTTCAAATCACACTGAAGGATTGCTGCATCCTCTCTCAGCTCATCCACCCACCCAGCTTTATGTCACCTGCAAATTTGGAAATATTACATCCGTTCCTTGATCAAAATCATTAATATTGATTGTGAATAGCTAGGGTCCCAGCACCAATCTCTGCGGTACCCGTCTAATCACTGCCTGCCATTAGAAAAAGACCCGTTAATTCCTACTCTTTGTTTCCTGTCTGCCAACCAGCTTTCTATTCATCTCAAAACACTACCCATAAACCCATAATCCCATGCGCTTTAATTTTACACGCTAATCTCTTATGTGGGACTTTTCCGAAAGCGTTCTGAAAGTCCAAATAAACCACATCCATTGGTCCCTTTCATCAACCCTACTAGTTACATCCTCGCAGAATTCCAGCAGAAAAACTATTTTTCTCTTCTTATATAGAACATAGAACATAGAACAGTACAGCACAGAACAGGCCCTTCGGCCCTCAATGTTGTGCCGAGCCATGATCACCCTACTCAAACCCACGTATCCACCCTATACCCGTAACCCAACAACCCCCCCCTTAACCTTACTTTTTTTTATTAGGACACTACGGGCAATTTAGCATGGCCAATCCACCTAACCCGCACATCTTTGGACTGTGGGAGGAAACCGGAGCACCCGGAGGAAACCCACGCACACAGGGGGAGGACGTGCAGACTCCACACAGACAGTGACCCAGCCGGGAATCGAACCTGGGACCCTGGAGCTGTGAAGCATTTATGCTAACCACCATGCTACCCTGCTGCCCCCCCAATATAATTACTGACAATGTTCTTCTATGTTTTCTTACAGATTTGAGGATCCTTCGAACCTTGAGGATTGGACCCGATGACCTGACATGACCCCAGAGGCATCCCACACGTGCCACCGCTGCCGACCGCCGCTCCCGCCCAGCGATCGCCTGCAGACCCCCCCGAGCAGCAACCGCCCACAGACCGGAGACCCCAAGGAGCAGTGACCGCCCGCAGACCGGAGTCCCCCCCGAACAGCGACCGCCCGCCGAGCGACTGACCCCGGATCGGAGCCCTCCCGCACAGCGATCAGCCAAGGCCCCAGCAAAAACCCTTTAACTTAGCTGGCCCAGGAGAACTGTTTTATCCTTTCCCCAGTGTCGGCCTTACCAGGCCCACACCGGAGTTCGACAATGTGGCTGCTCCCTCCAGACTCGGACCACGTGGTCAGACCCAACCACGTAGTGTTCAGCCTGTCCATCATCCTGAAGCACCTGGGGGAAGAAAAGGTAAAAGACAGGGCCTTTCCGGGCCCTCACCAACGCCAATCTCAGCGTGACTAGACCGTGGGGCGCGAGGCCTGGGCAGCGAAGCGGGAATATCCGAGACAACCCGGAGTGACAGGTAACCGCCCGACCCCACTGGAAGGTGAAGCCAACCTCATCGCCCCACGAGACCAGACCGGCCCATGCACAACCCCCTCCAGTGACCCTGACACCGCCACCATCATCCCTGACCCCTCCGAACGCAATCACTTACCTTACGCAAAGCCAGCCCTACCATCCAAGAGTAGCTGCCGACCCAGGAAACGGGGAAAACACGCCGGCCTGAAGGTGAAACTTAAATTACGCGGCTTCAAGACTCCTCTCCCCAATATACTCCTGGCGAACGTCCAAGCGATTGAGAACAAGCTGGATGCCTCAATGCTAGACTTACCTCTCAGAGAGAAGTGAGAAACTGCTGTGTGCTCTGCTTCACTGAGACATGGCTCACTCCGGCCACACCAGACTGCGCCATTCAACCCGAACATTTTAAATCCACCAAATGGCCCACACGATGGCTTCAGGCAAGTTGAAGGGTGGAGGTGTTTGCCTGCTCATCAACACCTCCTGATGCTCGGTGCTCTAGCGTGCCATGTTCCCCAGACCTGGAGTACCTAACCGTGAAGTGTCGCCCCCTTCTACCTCCCACGTAAATTCACCTGTGTACTCATCACAGCAGTCTACATCCCACCCCAGGCGGAAATGAAGAAAGCACTTGACGAACTACATACCACCATCAACAACCAAGAAACAAATCATTCCGAATCCCTGGCAATCGTGGCTGGAGACTTCAACCAGGCCAACCTCAGGAAGGTCCTACCCAAACTCCATCAACATACCCCTGCCCCACCAGAGGCACAAACACCCTGGGCCACTGCGACACGAGCATCAAAGGTGCCTACCACTCCATTCCCCGACCTCACTTTGGCCAATCCGACCACAAGGCGGTATTCCTACTTCCGGCTTACAAAGAGCAACACAAGAGTGCTGAGCCTGTCAAGAAAACGGTGCAGTGCTGGTCCAAGGCATCATAGGACATTCTCCGCGATTGTCTGGAGTCTGTGGACTGGTCCATATTCAAGGAAGCAGCAGCTAACCTGGATGAGTATGCAACCACCGTCACCAGACTTCATCAGTAAGTGTGTTGAGGACTGTGTACCACAGAAGACAATACGGGTATTACCCAATCGGAAACCCTGGCTCAACCAAAGGGTTCACTCCCTGCTGAAGTCTCAGACAGAGCCGTTCAAGTCTGATGACCCTGACCTATATAAAAAATCCAGGTACGATGTACAGAAAGCCATCAGGGATGCAAAAAGACAATACTGCATCAAAGTAGAGTCCCAGGCCAACGACACTAACCCACGACGAATATGGCAGGGCCTACACAAGATCACAGGCTATAAAGCAAGGCCAGGCGGAATATCTGGGGCTGGAGCATTCTTATCTGATGATCTGAACAAGTTCTGTGCCCGCTATGAGCAGTCAGCCTATGCATCAGTGCCACCCGCCGTAAGAGCTGCCTTCTTGAAAGTGAATCCGAGGAAAGCGACGGGCCCCGACGGAGTCCCTGGACGAGCACTCAGAGCCTGCGCAGACCAGCTGGCGAGTGTATTCGCAGACATCTTCAACACCTCACTTCTCTGCTCTGAAGTCCCCACCTCCTTCAGTACCAAAGAAGAAGGTAGCCTGCCTCAACGACTACCGACCGGTGGCCCTGACATCTGTTATCATGAAATGCTTCGAGCGGCTAGTCATGAGACGGATCAACGCCAGCCTCCTAGATGGTCTTGATCCACTGCAGTTTGCCTATCACCACAACCGGTCCACAGCAGATGCTATCTCTCTGGCCCTACAATCAACACTCGAACACCTCAACAGCAAGGACACCTATGTAAGACTGCTGTTCATCGACTACAGCTCCGCCTCCAACACCATTATCCTGCCAAGACTAATAACCAAATTCTGCAATCTTGGACTTGACCCCTCCCAGAGCAGCTGGGTCCTCGACTTCCTCACCAACAGACCGCAATCTGTCAGGATGGGTAACAGCACCTCCTCCACAATAGCCCTCAACAGCGGGGCCCCCCAAGAATGTGTGCTCAGTCGTCTACTGTACTCCCCATACACACATGACTGTGTGGCAGGATTTAACTCCAACTCAATCTATAAGTTTGCAGATGATACGACTGTGGTGGGCCGTATCTCAAACAATGACGAATCAGACTACAGGAGAGAGATATATCACTTGGTTGCATGGCGTACCGAAAACAACCTCTCTCTAAATGCCGGAAAGACCAAGGAACTGATCATCGACTTCAGGAAGCGCAGCATGACAGACACTCCTATCTGCGTCAGTGGCTCCGAAGTGGAGATGGTCGACAGCTTTAAGTTCCTGGGGGTCACCACCACCAACAGTCTGTCCTGGTCCACTCACGTTGATGCAACAGTCAAGAAAGCCCAACAACGCCTCAACTTCCTATGGAAGCTAAAGAAATTCGGCATGTCTACAGCGACTCTCACAAACATCTACAGATGTGCCATAGAGAGCATCCTATCCGGCTGCATCACAGCCTGGTATGGCAGCTGCTCGGTCCAAGAACTCAGCCCAATGCATCACACAAGCTTGCCACCCTCCCATTGATTCTGTCTCCACCTCCCGCTGCCTCAGGAAGGCAGACAGCATTATCAGAGAACCTTCCCACCCAGGCATTGCTTTCTTCCAGGCTCTTCCATCAGGCAGAAGGTACAGAAGTCTGAAGACTCACACATCCAGACATAGGAACAGCTTCTTCCCCACAGCTACAAGACGCCTCAATGACTCCCCCTCGGACTGATCTGTTCCCTGTAAGATACTATTCACGACGCCCTATGCTGCTCTTGCTCATGTATTTGTTTTGTTTGGCCTCTTGTTCCGCACTGTAACCAATCACTATTTGTCGACGTACCATTTGTCAATGTTCTCTGTTGATTATTCTCTTTGCCTACTATGTACGTATTGTGTACATTCCCTCGGCCGCAGAAAAATACTTTTCACTGTACTTCGGTAAATGTGACAATAAATCAATTCAAGATTTGTCCAGTGTTATGGGCCAGCGTTTAGAGAACCCCAAAGTGTATCATGGAGTTCACCTGACCCACAACTTTTAATAGATTGTGGTATGGGGAGCACACGATCCACTCTACAGGTGTGGTACAGCAGAAATGGAGAAGTATTTTTTAAAGCAAAACAATGTTTATTCTATGAACTCAAGTTAACCTTTTCAAAACACACAGTGAGCATCTGAGCAACCATTAATTCAAATACAACCCCCAAAGAATACAACACTAAGCAATCCTTTAAGCTTTCCTTTTAACATCCATAAGACTTAAAACACCTTCGACCAGAAGCACATCAGGTTAAAGTCACTACTGTCATTAGTTTTAAATCACCAGGATCGACTTACAGTCTTTAGATTACAGAGAGACTCTGATACACCTTCTGGCTGAAACTGCAGCTATCCAGCTCTGAAAACGAAACTAAAACACACCCTGCAGCAAACAGCCTAAAATGAAAGTAAAAAGCCCAGCTCCACCCACTCTCTGACATCACTGCAGTAATAAACACCCATTTCTTAAAGGTACTCTCACAACAGATACTTATATACCCACCCATGTATAAACACTCATTTCTTAAAGGTACTCTCACATGACATCAAGCATGATTTCCCTTTTATAATTTCACGCTGACTTTGTTCGATCCTGTCACTGTTTTTCAAGTTCCATTTCCATTTCACCTGTGGAAGGAGCAGTGCTCCGAAAGCTAGTGTTTGAAACGAACATGTTGGACTTTAACCTGGTGTTGTAAGACTTCTTACTGTTTTCCAAGTGCTCTGCGATAAAATCCTTGGTAATGGATTCTAGACTTTTCTCCACTACCGACATCAGGCTTAATGGTCTATAATTCCCTGTTTTCTCTCGACCTCCCTTTTTAAATAGTGGGGTTACATTAGCCACCCTCCAATCTGTAGGATCTCTTCCAGAGTCTATAGAATCCTGAAAGATGACCACCAATGCATCCGCTATTTCTAGAGCCCCTTCCTTAAGTACTCTGGGATGTAGATTATCAGGCCCTGGGGATTTATCCACCTTCAATCCCATCAATTTCCCCAATACCATTTTCCTACTCATACTGATCTTCTTCAGTTTCTCCCTCTCACTAAACCCTGTGTACCCCAACATTTCTGGTAGGTTATTTGTTTTTTTTAGAAAATATTTTGTTGAGGCATTTATAGTTTTAACATTTTTAACATTCTAAACAGAGAGATCCAACACATGCAACAACCCCACAATAACATACCCTACTCCCCCCAGCCCTAAACCCTAACTACCCATAGATTAGATTCCCTCCCTTATTCGTCACTTCCATGCCTCCACTCCCCCCCTCCATCCCCCTGCTGACAGTCAATTTTCCTTGAAGAAGTCGATGAACGGCTGCCACCTCCAAGCGAACACCTGTAGTGAACCCCTAAAGGCGAACTTAATTCTAGCCTAAGAAACCCTGCGATGTCACTGACCCAAACCTCTGACTTTGGAGGCTCCGAGTCTCCCCATCCCAGCAAAATCCATCTCCGGGCCACCAGGGAGGCAAAGGCCAAAACATCAGCCTTTCTCCCCCCCGAGCTCCTGGATCTTCCGACACTCCAAATATTGCCATCTCTGGACTTGGTATGTTATTTGTGTCCTCCTTTGTGAAGATAGAACCAAAGTATGCATTTAGTTGGTCAGCCATTTCTTTGTTCCCCATAATAAATTCCCCTGTTTCTGACTGTAAGGGACCTTCATTTGTCTTCACCAATCTTTTCTCTTCACATACATAAAGATGCTTTTAGAGTTAGCTTTTATGTTCCCCACAGGGTTATTTTCTTACTCTACTTCCCCCTGCTTAATCAATCGCTTAATCCTCCTTGCTGAATTCCAGACCGCTCCTAATCTGCTTCCCACCCACTGCTCCCAAATAGTTTGTTTGGCCAGAGTTGTTGCAGTGAATATACCTTCTCCTGGTTGATCTAGGTGAATTATAAAATTCTAAACTAAAATCGAACAATAATTTACAAAATTAATTCCAACTTGGGTCGGGAAAAAACCCCTCAACTTTATGAATGGAAGTCTGGTGCTTTTTTCTTCTTCACTCAGGAAGTTTTTCAGGTGTCATTCCTTCTGAATCTTGGAATCTAACGATTTTACATAGAATATACAGTGCAGAAGGAGGCCATTCGGCCCATCGAGTCTGCACCGGCTCTTGGAAAGAGCATCCTACCCAAGGTCAACACCTCCACCCTATCCCCATAACCCAGTAACCCCACCCAACACTAAGGGCAATTTTGGACACTAAGGGCAATTTAGCATGGCCAATCCACCTAACCTGCACATCTTTGGACTGTGGGAGGAAACCGGAGTACCCGGAGGAAACCCATGCACACACGGGGAGGATGTGCAGACTCCGCACAGACAGTGACCCAAGCCGGAATCGAACCTGGGACCCTGGAGCTGTGAAGCAATTGTGCTATCCACAATGCTACCGTGCTGCCCCCGATTTATACGGCATCATTGGATGACTATACCCAAAAGACAATTTCTGAAGGAGCAAAATGGAGTGGTGACACAGTCTAAATGGAGTCACCCTTCAAGTTACACACTCACTGGCTCAAGTAATGATAGCCTGTCACCCCCAGGACCAAAGAATTCTGGGGCTTCTATAAATATTGTGCCGGCCTAGCTCCAGTTTTAAATCAACACGTACTACAGAAACGTTTTGAAAACAACTTAATTCCAAATGATATTACAATTCAATGGCATACACAAATGCCATAAATCAAAATATATGTTTTAAACCAGAGAGACCCCTAAAATAAACTCTTTTCCAATCTGGAGCCCCTATGAAGCCCACAGTGTCTCATCTAAGGACTAAGAGATACTTTTAGTTAACAATGTATAGGAGATCTGGTTCCATGTTGTAGATGAGTGGCTGCTTCTGGGAACTCTGATCCGGCTGGCATTAAGGCATCAGCCAGGCGGTGGATAAGGGGGCAAGAAAGGAGCCGATATCAGCCTGAGGGCGAGGAACATATGTTGCTGACATTGCGATGTATCTAGAGGTCATCGCTGTGGGAGAGCAGACCTGTGATGTAACTGAAATGCCTACATATACTCTCCATCAACCTGCCTCAGCAGAGAGGAGGGTGGAGCACACAACCTGCATTGCTGAAGTACAAGTATCTTCGAGAGATGCTACAATTTGTTCCATGGACTGCTTATGTGAGGTTCAAACTGTGATGTCAAAAGAGGTGGGGCAGAATTTTACATTCCTCTGCTGGCGGGGTTGTAGGCATCGGAAGACCAAGAGAGTATCCCCAATTTTAATTTCTCCATCTTTGCTGGTTGTGCCTTCAACTGTGCCAACATTCTGGAATTCCTTCCCTAAACATCTCCAGCTATCTCATTTTCCTTCTTTAAGACACTCCTTAAATCTTACCGCTTTGACCAAGGATTTTGGTTATCTGCCATGATATCACCCGATGTCGCTTGGTGCCATACTTTGCTTTATAATTGTCCCTGTGAAGAACCATGGGATGTTTTATTACTTTAAAGGCATTATATAAATACAAGTTACTGCTGCTGTGACCAAGAGCCTATCATAATTTGTTGCTAGACCTTCATTACATATTTAGGCTGTAATCCCAATGTTGTTTCGCAGTCGTACAGGGAGCCTTGTTCTTGGAGAGAAAGGAAATGAACACATAGTATTGCTCCAGCAGGATCAAAATGCCAGCAGCAGAGTAAGAGGAGTTATACCAGCAATAATTTTAATGATCAAAATGTCTCAGGTTAGAAGATCCCTCTTTTAGGTTCGAAGAAAGCAGGGGTATGAAGGACATGATTTGGGCTCAGGCGAAAGAAACAGCCGTTTGATAATGAGTGCCACCTCTAACAAGTTCCAGACAACTTGTCAAAGTGGAGGATCTGACCAGGGGTTCACCATTCTCTGGGGAAGTAACTTTGACCTGAATTCCTTATTGGATTTATTAGTGACCATCTTATATTATATTTATGCCCCTTAGTTTTGGACTCCATCCCAGGTGGCAACATCTCTACATAATCATATCCTTCATAGTTTTAAAGACATCTATCATGCCTAGAGAAGAGGAAACATACAAAACACAAAAATATCTTGATAAAGGATTTGTAATTATTTTTTCATAGCTAGCATTTATATAAAGAGTGCGGATTTGGCTTTTAAACTTCTTGGGTTGCCAAATATGACATTGACACCGAAAGAGCTCTGAGTGAAAGGCAGGGGGATGATGCAGCCCGGAGCTTTCTGAAAAATCTGATGAAATGCTGGTCTCCACTAGAAAGGTTTCACTGGTACTCCCTTGGGAACCACATCAGCAGATGGAAATACAGCACTCAATGCCTGAGGGTGCTCTCCACAAACGACTGGCACAATCACTTTACACCGCGGTCAAGGTGGCAGTCACCAATCATCAGCAAAAGCAATCCCAGTATATCTCCTTCACAGGGCAAACCTGACTTTCCTACAACACAGTGACAAAACCACAAAT
The DNA here is from genome assembly GCF_902713615.1 of Scyliorhinus canicula. Classification (NCBI taxonomy): domain Eukaryota; kingdom Metazoa; phylum Chordata; class Chondrichthyes; order Carcharhiniformes; family Scyliorhinidae; genus Scyliorhinus; species Scyliorhinus canicula. Next base: position 178,777,159 of record NC_052146.1, read on the forward strand.
GAACAACCTGACAGTCTTCATAAAAATGTTGAATTTAAGAGACAGCTCGGTCCCATCATAACCTGGCAGGATTTCAGTGGAAATCTAATGAGGGTTTCTGCCAAAGGTATGGAAGTCAAATAAGAAAGGCTCCGTGGAAATTTACCCCAGCTAAAAATTTTGGTCAATCGTCATAATTCTCATTTGATAAAAATGAAATATCACATACGACAAAATGGGTGGATTTGTTTGAACTAATACTTTTTAAGCTCATTATCCAAATGCCAAGGCACTGTAGTGTGCAGAAGTGTCTGTGTGCATGTGCATGCGTGTATATGCATGTGTGAATGTGGTGAACATAGAATAGAATCCCTACAGTGCAGGAGGCCATTCGGCCCATCGAGTCTGCACCAACACTTTGAACGACCACACTACCTAGGCCCAATCCCCTGTCCTATTCCTGCAACGCCATACTTTTTAAAAAGTAAATTTAGAGTACCCAATTATTTTTTTCCAATTAAGGGGCAATTTAGCGTGGCCAATCCGCCTATCATGCACATCTTTGGGTTGTGGGGGTGAAACTCATGCAGGCACGGGGAAATCGTGCAAACTCCACACGGACAGTGACTCAGGCCCAGATCCTCAGCGCTGTAGGCAGCAATGCTAACCACTGTGCCACCATGCTGCCCTCCTGCAACGCCATCCTAAGGGGCAATTTAGATTGCCCAATCCAGCCAACCTGCACATCTTTGGTTGCATGTGTATGCCCGAGTGCTTAACTGTGAGAGAGGGTATTGATTAGTAACAAAATCAGACAGAACCTGCAATTTGTGGGGACTGGGTTCTGGGTTTTCCTCCAATATTTGCACAGTTTACAGGCTGGCTAAAGGAGGACAATAGGGCAAGGCATTCTACTATCTAATTCTCATTGATAGAATACGCTGACATAACTTTCCTGCACCTCTGCTGGGAGCTGAATGCACTGCTCAGTTACAAGCTTACTACTCCATGAGTTCCTACTCCACCACCTGTGGTCCATCATCCAGAAAGAAGGCCTGCATAAAAGAGGCCTGCTTGGCAGGAACCCTCAGACAGACGAGGTGTTAAAGGTTACAGGACTAGGTGTTGCCCACCATAGAAACTGCTCAATTTTCACTGATAATAGAAAGTTATGAAATTAGGAGATGTCCTGATTGGGTGTCTGGTGCACAAACCCAATTATACACCAGGGCAATTCATGATTGCCAGTTTGGCTTTCAGGATAGCTAGTCCTCTCGGATCTTGCTGGCTACAGTATTACACATTTCTGAAACCTTGGTGAATCAATTATCATTGCCATGGAGAACTCCAAAGCTTTTGACAGAGTTTGCTGCTTCGCAGGCCAAGAAATGGACTGTTTATGGGGAATGGTTTCCTTACAAATCATACCGTGTGCTATAGTTGATGGCTCATCCTCTGACTCATTTTCGATTAACTCAGGCTCGCTGTCCTCTGTGCCATGACTAATGACATCCTTCTGTCATCATCTATCCAGCATTTTGTTGATGATTCAACTCTGCATCTGTCAGATTCCTTCAGTGCACACAGTCTCTGATTCTCAATGACTGAGTTACTGTAGCTTCATCTCTTCCTTGCGCTTTTCAGCTAGGGTAATGAAAATTGCTTTTGTTTCACTTCTTTGAAGATAGAGAGGATGGAATTCAATAGCCTCAAAGGTGGGCCCAGGGATTGCCATGCACGATTAACCTGCAGCTCTTAATTGAACTACGGGCATCACTCCAGTTTTATTTTATTACAATGAATTGTGCATGGAACCAGTGCTAACCACATGTTCAATGGCTTCACGCATCATTAAGGGGCCCCAAATTGTAAATTCCTAGCACCGAGTGTAGACTTGATGGGCCGAAGGGTCTTTTCTGCGCTGTCAGACTCTATAAGCTAGCCGGCACTGTTTAAAGCTGGACTGCATCTTTTAAAAGGGAGGTGCACAGTAGCTCCAGCAGGTTCTATGATTTATGCAAGAAGTTAACCTATTCTGGGAAAAGGTAAGGAATGACAGAATATAGGAGGGAGTGAGCTTCAAGCTTTTCACACTGAAGGCATAGGAGTTGTTTAAGAGGGGATTCATAGGAATTGGGTTACCATTTCTTTATATTCCCCTCCTATTTAATAATTCATGTGGGAAAATTGCACTCATGGTCATTAGTATGAGGAGTTTCAGTGATTCAGATAATTCCAAACATACATATTAATTCATCCACTTAATGCTATCAGTCTCACTAACTCCTCCAAGCCAATTATTCAGCTGCTATCATCCATATTTATTATTTTTAAAAAAACAATATAAAGTAAATGGCTGTGTGGTAAGGTTTACCAGGGACATTTAATCCAGGAGGCGAGGATCCTGCCCCTCACCCCATGCAAAATTCAGCCACAGTTCATTGTAACAATCTTTCTAACAGTTGAAGTGACAGGAAGTTTGTCTTTCCTTTTGCTTTTCTATCTTTTTCACCCTGTAGGAATTGATTCATATTGTACTACAAGAAAGGAGATAGCTGTTTGCTGATCATTTGGAAAGTGGTTAAGGTCTATTTTATTCCAAAGGTCATCAATTGTACCCAAAAGGTGGTGCAGTTAATAAAATATATAAAATATATAATTAGGTAATTCATTACAATACATGGAGGGCAGTAGGGCTGGTGATGTGTCAAGGCTGTAGCATGTCGGGGCTCCGGGATACTATTGTGATCCAGGGCAAACACATTTGCAGTAAATGTTTGCGGCTCGAGGAACTTCAGTTCAGTCATTGAGCTGGACGCAGAGCTGCAGACACTGTGACACATCAGGGAGGGGGAAAGTTACCTCGATGCTTTCTACCAGGTGGCAGACGCACCACTTGGGATCGGGTCTTCTGATTTGGTCAGTGGCCAGGGGCAGGAGGGTGTGACTATGTGTGATGTAGATAAGGGGACCCAGAGGGCAGGAGTGTATAGTGAGGAGGCTTGGCACTATTCTCTGAACCAAGAATGGAGGATCCTAACAGCTGTGTTTCCTGCCCAGTGCCAGGGTTTGGGATATCTGCTCAGGGCTGGAGGTGAACTTGCAGTGGGAGGGGGAGCATTCAGTTGTAGCGGTCTCTGTAGACAGCAACAATATAGGTAGAACTAGGACAGAGGTTCTGCGTGGAATGCATAAGGAGCTGCGTACTGTGGTGAATGTAATATGATAATTCACACTATGTCTTTGTAAGCGCAGTAGCGTTATCCGACCATTAGGGGGAGTAGCTCTGGTAATGCTCAGGAGCTTATACAGGGCTCCACCCTTGGCTCCACCCACGACTCCTCCCCCTTGTGCTGCTGTATAAATACCCTTGTCCAGAGTCAGCCTGCAGTTCACTGAGAGTTCATCAACGGGTAACAGGTTGGCTCTGTAGTAAGTCGATTAAAGCCTAGATTCATATCGGAAACACGTGTCTGGTGAATTGATGGTTCCATCACGTACTAAATTAAAAAGCAGAGCCTCAAAGGTTATAACCTTTGCATTATTACCTGAGCTGCATGCAAACTGGCATTGGGTGCACAAAATGAGAGAGATGAATACATGACTCAAAGACTGGTGTGGGAGAAGTGAGTTCTGGTTCGTGGGGCACTGGCACCAGTACTGGGGAAAGTGGGGCTGTATCTTTGGGACCAGTGTTTTTCCGATAAAATGTGAAAATATGTGGTATATCAAGGAGTAGGGACAAGATAAGAGTACAAAAATATGAGTGCGGATAATGAGGGTTGGAGAATGGAAGGAAGGGACAGAGAGAATTGCACCAACAATCAAGACTAGATATTACAAAGGTAACAAAAAGACAAAACACTAAAGGTTCTGGGTGCGATTGAACCAATGGGAACTATGTCCCGTGGCGATTGCGTTTAGCCGTGTGTTTCCCGGCACACGCAGCGCCGAGAAACACAATGCTATCTAACGCGACTTTGCTTAGATATGGGGCCTCAGTGGGAAACGTGCTGCCGAGGCCGCACTTAGTCATGTTTCCTTCACTGAGGAGCCGCGCTCGGCAAAACATCCTCGGTGCAGGGAGAGATCAGGAAGCTAGACGCGATCCCCGAACCTCTGCAAAGCCCAACTCACCTACAAAGGGGTCCTCAGTCCCCTCGCACCCACCCCACATTCACAGATCACCCCCTGGGCCCGATCACAGCCACACAAAAATGCCAGCCTGGCACTTTGGCACTGCCAGCATGTCACCCCAGTAGTGTCACCTGGGCATCTTGACAGTGTCAGGCTGGCACCAGCTGTGCCAGAGTATCATCCTTCCTAAAGGTCAAGTACCTGGGGGCCTTCGATCTCTTGGGAGACCCCAATGAGTTCCTTCCCATCTGGTCCCTTTTTGTGGAGACCTAACTGAACAGGACTCACCCAAAGTCTCCAAGACAAATGAGATAGAGCCCAATGCCTTGGTTACCTCAGGGAACTGCATATTAGAGTGAGACTAGCTGTCTCATTTGCCAAATGGGGGGGGGGGGGGCTTCACATTGCTGCATCTCGTGATTCGACGTTAGATCTCGCGAGGTGTGGTGAGCTGGGTAGATCCCAAGTGTGGGCCCTCCCGGCATTTACAGGCCATGTTGCGCCCCAGTGTGCTGTTTTTCAGGCACAGCGTAGCTGGTTGATCGCATCCTCTGTGTCTGAATGCATATAGCATTCATAACAAAGTAAACAAATTGATAGTGCCCATTGAAATAAAATAAATATTATCTGATAGCTATTATGGAGTTGTGGCTGCAGTATTACAAGGATTGGGTCCTTATATTGAGGGGTATATGGCATTCAGAAAGAATAGGAAGCCGGGTAAAGGTCAAGGGATAGCACTGTAATCAAGGATGGCATTGGTGCAATCGTTAAGAGATGTTCTTGGTTCAGGGGATCAAGGTATAGAATCGGTTTGGGTGGAGAGGAGGAATTTTGAGGGAAAGAAGTCACTAGTGGAAGTGGTCTACACGCCTCTGACAGTAACTACAATGTAGGACAAAGTACATGAAGAAATATTAGGTACTTGCGATAAAGGGATGGCAATAATCACTTTAATGACTTTAATATACATATAAACTGTAAAAAGAAGATTGGCAGTAGTAGCCTGGAAGAGGAATTCATAAAATGTTTTTGCGATAGTTTCTAAGAGCAGCACATTCTGGAACCAACCAGAGGCAGATTATATTAGACCTGGCTTTGTGTAATGTGACAATATTAATTAATGACCTCAGAGTATAGGCATTCCTTGGTAGCAGCTGGCATAATACAATTGAATTTTATATCCAGTTTGAAAGGGAGAAGAGTGAGTCTAAGACTAGCATTTTAATCCTTAAATAAGAGCAACTATAAGAGCATGAAAACTGAGCTGGCTGAAGTGAACTTGCTTACTAGCCCAGGGGATAGATCAATAGAGAAGCAGTGGCAGACCTTTGAGGAGACATTTCAAAATACTCAGAATAAGTACATTCCGACAAGAAAGAAAAAATCTGAAGGGATGACCCACCATCCATGGTTAACAAAAGAAGTAAGAGAAAGCTTCAAACTTAAAGAAAAAGCAATAAACTGTCTGAGGTTGAGTGGTTCAGAAAATAAAGAATGGCAGAGTAAGCCATTACCAGCTTTCAAAAATGCTGGCCGTCCCACGCATGTGTACCCCTCAGCCAGATGTAGCAGTGCGCAGGCCCGGGGCCCAGCAGGGCAGACCGCCTCCTCCGATGTCAGCGGCTGTCCCAGGGGCAGATTTGTTTTTTTAATTGATGGAATCTTCCTGCCAGAAGCAGCAGCAGAAAACAGGCCACTCGCTCTGTACACTGACGTCACATGCTCTGGGTGCGAAATCACTGAAGAGAGATTCCTCCATTTTGTTGGCAAGAAGTAAACAATAGGACTGGAGAATTTAAAATGGGTTGTTTTGTAATAAGGACACAGACACAAACAGGCCAGGATCTCTCAACTAAATCTGCTGGAGAGAACTGCTTAGGTGAATCCACAGCAGGACAAAGCAGTGCTGGTGTGAACTCCAAGGCCTCCAGTGAACAGCCCATTAAGAAGAAGTTGAAGTCAGGAACAAGGCAGTATAAGATGATTTCTTGAGGTATGGCTTTATTAGTTGTGCCAATGCAAATCAGGATGCAAGGCCTGTGTGTTATATGCAGGGAAGTGTTATGTGTGGGCAGCACAGTAGCACAAGTGGATAGTACTGTGTCTTCATAGCGCCAGGGTCTCAGGTTCGATTCCCCGCTGGGTCACTGTCTGTGCGGAGTCTGCACGTCCTCCCCGTGTGTGCGTGGGTTTCCTCCGGGTGCTCCGGTTTCCTCCCACAGTCCAAAGATGTGCAGGTTAGGTGGATTGGCCATGATAAATTGCCCTTAGTGACCAAAAAGGTTAGGAGGGGTTATTGGGTAACAGGGATAGTGTGAAAGTGAGGGCTTAAGTGGGTCGGTGCAGACTCGATGGGCTGAATGGCCTCCTTCTGCACTGTATGTTCTATGTTCTATGAAGTTTCAAAACTTCAAAGTCATTTGAAGACTAAACATGGTGAGCTCGAGGACAAACCTCTTGATTTTTTTCAAAGGATGCAGCGAGAACTTAAATCATTAGCTGAAGTCCTTAGCAGAAATGTAACATTGAATGACAAAGCAAGTGAGATTAGGAGGATCAAGCAGGCCCACTTGTCGCATTAAAGGTAAGCGGAAATGGTATGTCGTGAAAGTCATCCAGCGTGGGTCCTGAAGGTTGGTCACGTCGGTTGCGAAGGTCGGCAGGAATGGGTTGCAATAGGCAGCGTGGGTCCTGAAGGTTGGTCACGTCGGTTGCGAAGGTCGGCAGGAATGGGTTGCAATGGGCAGCGTGGGTCCTGAAGGTTGGTCACGTCGGTTGCGAAGGTCGGCAGGAATGGGTTGCAATGGGCAGCGTGGGTCCTGAAGGTTGGTCACGTCGGTTGCGAAGGTCGGCAGGAATGGGTTGCAATGGGCAGCGTGGGTCCTGAAGGTTGGTCACGTCGGTTGCGAAGGTCGGCAGGAATGGGTTGCAATGGGCAGTGTGGGTCCTGAAGGTTGGTCACGTCGGTTGCGAAGGTTGGCAGGAATGGGTTGCAATGGGCAGCGTGGGTCCTGAAGGTTGGTCACGTCGGTTGCGAAGGTCGGCAGGAATGGGTTGCAATGGGCAGCGTGGGTCCTGAAGGTTGGTCACGTCGGTTGCGAAGGTCGGCAGGAATGGGTTGCAATGGGCAGCGTGGGTCCTGAAGGTTGGTCACGTCGGTTGCGAAGGTCGGCAGGAGTGGGTTGCAATGGGCAGCGTGGGTCCTGAAGGTTGGTCACGTCGGTTGCGAAGGTCGGCAGGAGTGGGTTGCAATGGGCAGTGTGGGTCCTGAAGGTTGGTCGATTGGTAAAAGTGGGTCCGGGGAAAAAAAGAGAATGAGAATGGAGAGCTAATAGTAGATAACAAGGAAGAAGTGGATAAAATGAACAAATAATTTGCTTCTATTTTCATTACCGAGAATACAAGAAACAGTCCAATAATATCTGGTAGTGGAAGGGAGGGATGTACTTGGTGAAATTACAATAATTAGGGAAGCAGTATTGAGCGAACTGATGAAGCTGTGGCTTGACAGGTTTCTGGGTTCAGATGGACTTCATTTTCGGGTCTTAAAAGAGGTGGCTAATGAGATAGTGGGCGAGATTCAAAGAAAATAATTCTATTTTGTGTTTTGGGCGCATTTAGTAGGGTGTTTCTCGACACAGTAGTGCCAAGAAAGACTCTGCTATTCAATAGCACGTTGCCTGTTTTTTGGCACCGACGAGGAACTCCCAATCAAGGCTGTACTTTAGTAATTTCCTACAGGAAGACTACTTGTGGATCGGGGTGCCATTTTTAAAGGTTGCCCCGATCTTTTGATCTCCCTCAGCGCCCTCACCATAGCCTTCGGACCACCCACTTCACCCAACTAATCTCCTCCGGGGTCCTCGAGCCCACACTCACCCAACCTCTTATGGGTAAGGCAAGACTGGGCCCAATCCCTGGCATGGGCAACCTGGCACCCGGGCCAGGCTGGCAGTGTCAAGGTGCCCAGGTGCCAGTGAGAGTGCCAGGATGCCACCTTACCCTGTCCCCACCACCCAGAGGTTTTCAATGGCCTGAGAGACCTCTGCCCACTCCCCAGGTGACGTTAAGACTGGTCCACGTTTGTGTGGACCAGTACTAAACTGCGCCTTGTCGAGGTCTCGCAGGAGCGGCTGGTGAATCCATGGCCACGGGATAATTTGGTTGGCTGAGATCCAGATTGCAACGTCTCGCGAGGTTCTGTGGAATCTTGCGAGACTTTTCGAGCGTCTCAACGGCCACGTCCTAACACCAAGTCAGGCACGATGATGCTGTTAAATCGCGCAGAGGATTTGTTGGTGTTAATTTTCCATTATATGCTGGATTCTGAGAAGGTTCTATCAGACTGGAAAGTAGCAAATATAACCTCTCCACTTAAGAAGGGAGGGAGGCAGAAAACAGGAAGCTATAGGTCAATTAGCTTGATGTCTGTCATCGGGAATGTGTTGGAATCGATTATAAAGAAGGTACAGCTGGGCACTTTGAAAAAATCCAGGTAATTGGGAAGAGTCAGCATGGTTTTGTGCATGGGAATTCATATTAAAACAATTTATTACAGTTAGAACATAGAACAGGCCCTTCGACCCTCGATGTTGTGCCGAGCAATGATCACCCTACTTAAACCCACGTAACCCGTATACCCGTAACCCAACAATCCCCCCATTAACCTTACACTACGGGCAATTTAGCATGGCCAATCCACCTAACCCGCACATCTTTGGACTGTGGGAGGAAACCGGAGCACCCGGAGGAAACCCACGCACACACGGGGAGGACGTGCAGACTCCACACAAACAGTGACCCAGCTGGGAATCGAACCTGGGACCCTGGAGCTGTGAAGCATTGATGCTAACCACCGTGCTACCGTGAGTTCTTCGAAGGGATAACATGTACTGTGGATAAAGGGGAGCCTTTAATAATAATAATCACTTATTGTCACAAGTAGGCTTCAACGAAGTTACTGTGAAAATCCCCGAGTAGCCACATTCCGGCACCTGTTCGGGGACGCTGGTACGGGAATTGAACCCGCGCTGCTGGCCTTGTTCTGCATTGCAAGCCAGCTGTTTACCCCACTGTGCTAAACCAGCCCCCAGAAGTATGATGCTTGGATTTCCAGAAGGTATTTGATAAGGGCCACGTCAAATGTTATTGTGCAAACTAAAAGCTCATTGTGTGGGGGGTAACATATCAGCATGGGTTGGCAGCTGGTTGAAAACAAATTGTCCGACAGGCTGGATGTGATGAGTGGAGTCCCACAGGAGTCTGTGCTGGGACATCCTTTTTTCACAATTTATGTCAATGATTTTGAGGTGAGTGAAGGCATGGTGGCTAAAAAGGCAGATGACAGAAAGATAGATGGAAATGTTTGTTGTGGAGGAGACATAATAGGCTGTATTCTCCATTTCTGAGACTTGGGGCGGGATTCTCCGACCCCCCGCCAGGTCGGAGAATCGCCGGGGGTTGACGTGAAACTCGCCCCCGCCATCCTCCGAATTCTCCGGCCTCCCAAAAGTCGCCCCGGTGTGAATCTGCCGCCCGCCTCGAAGAATGGCGGGGACCCAATGGGCCCCGGGGCCATCCGAATTCTCCGGCCCGCGATGGGCCGAAGTCCCGCTCGTTTTTTGTCAGTCCCACCGGCGTAATTTGGAGTAGGTCCTTACCTGCGTGAGCTGGTGGCACGGGTGGCCTCCGGGGTTCTTGGGAGGGCACAGGGGGATCTAGCCCCAGGAGGTGCCCCCACGGTGGCCTGGCCCGCGATGGGGTCCCACCGATCCGCGGGCGGGCCTGTGTCATGGGGGCACTCTATTCTTCAGCACCGGCGGCTGTAGCGGTCCACCATTGCGAGTGGAAACAAAGCCCTCTGCGCACCCGCAGTGATGACGCCAGCACACGCTGGTGTTCCCGCGCATGCGCCAACTCACGCCGGCTGGCGGAGGCCCTTCGGCGCCAGTTAGTGTGGCGCCACGCCCCTTTCCCGCCGGCCAGCGGGGTGCAACCCACTCCGGGGTACAAATTTAACTTCTTAGCACAGCCAAAGTAATAATATCCCAATAAACACAAGAGGAATGTTCCCTTCTCCAAGCTCTGTGCTTGTGTCTGCATGAAATGAATATCGGGGACAGCAACTCTCCAAAGGTTTACATATAAAGAACACAAAAGAACATTTTTGACATCTAAAGGTTTGGTGCTAATGTTATGGTCTAACAAGCTCAAAGGTTCTGCCCTCCCCTCCCCCCCGAGGCTGACTCTACTTGCATTCAGCTCTGCCTTCTGACAACATGCAGACAAACATACAGCAGGCAGCAGCTGGGGTGGGGTGGAGCTTTCTGACATCTGAACCCTTTGATTAAATTGCTGTTTGTAATCAATCCAAGGTCTCCACGATATATTCTCTTTTCCACACATGATTTGCATGCCATACTTAATTTCAAGGCGGTCTTAATTTTTTGGGAAGGGGGTTGAAGAGGTTTTTGCTGCGATAGTTTTTACAGAGGACTTGCCATTAGGTCCCATCTTTCTTTCAAGTTGCAATTTAGATAAGAGTTAATACCTTTCCATTCCATTCAATATTTCTGGTTCATGTTTTCATTATTTTATTTAAACATTTTGTGGATGACACTGGAGAGATAACGAACTTGGAAAGGTTACAGTGCAAGGCAATTGCATCAGCATATTCATTCCTGGGTACTGATTCATTCCTAGTTTTATGTACATACTCTATTAATAATAATTCTCTTGCTTCACACTAACACTTTCTGGTCAGTATACCTGATTATGCTGCACATATTTAGGACTTAAAACCATTCAAAAAATTGAAGTGGATCAAATTAGGCTTCCAAATCCTCCAGGATTGTTGTGTAGTCTCCAGGAATTAATTTCCTGGACATTGATATGAGCAGTCCAGGGGAAAATGACAGGGGCATTCAAAATTATGTTTTAAAAAAAAAATTAAATATTAAATATAAATATATTGGAGCAGGGAAAATGGTGTTTGACCTGGGCAAAGCAGGTGGAAGTGGAAGGTCATGTGATGAAACTTCTCGGAGGTTTTTGGGCGGTGCAGTGGCGCAATGGTTAGCACTGCTGCCTCACAGTGCCAGGGACCAGGTTCAATTCCGGCCTCGGGTGAGTGTCTGTTTAGAGTTTGCACTTTCTCCCCGTGTCTGTGTGGGTTTCCTTCAGGTGATCTGGTTTTCTCCCACAGTCCAAAGCAGGTTAGGTGATTCAACAAAGAACAATACAGAACAGGAATAGGCTCTTCGGCCCTCCAGGCCTGTACCAGTCATGATACCAACCTTTGCTCAAACCCTCAGCACTTCCTTGTGCCTTATCCCTCTATACCCGTCCTATCCATGTGTTTGTCAAGATGCCTTTTGAATGCCGTTTATGTATCTGCTTCCACAACCTCTTCTGGCAACGTGTTCCAGGTACTCACCACCCTTTGCGTAAAAAAACCTGCCTCACACATCTCCTCTAAACATTGCCCCACAGACCTATGCCCCCTGGTGATTGACCCCTCCACCCTGGGAAAGAGTGCCTGCCCATCCACTCTATCCATGCCCCTCATAATCTTGTAGACCTCTATCAGGTCACCCCTCAACCTCCGTCTTTCTAATGAAAACAGTCCAAGTCTATTCAGCCTCTCCACAAAGCTAACACCCTCCAGACCAGGCAACATCCTGGTCCACCTCCTCTGCACCCGCTGCAAAGCCTCCACATCCTTCTGCTAGTGTGGCGACCAGAATTGTGCGCAATATTCCAAATGCGGTCGTACCAAGGTTCTATACAACTGTAGCATGAATGCCAGTTTTTATACTCGATGCCCCATCGAATGAAGGCAAGCATTCCATATGCTTTCTTGGACTACCTTGTCCACTTGTGTTGCCACCTTCAAAGATCTGTGGGCCTGCATGCCCAGATCTCTCTAACTTTCTACATTCCTAAGAGTTTTACCATTTACGGTATATTTCCCCTCTATGTTAGTACATAAACCTACGATTGGCCAAGATAAAATTCCCCTCAGTGTCCAAAAAAGGTTAGGTGGAGTTATGGGGATAGGGTGGGGGAAGAGGGCCTAGGTAGGATGTTTTTTGGAGGGTTGGTGCAGACACGATGGGACAAATGGCCTCCTACAGCACTGTAGGGATTCTTTGATTCCATGAATATGTCCACCACTATTAGCAGCCCCAGATGAAATAAAAAAGAAACACCACTCGCACAACAATTTTTAGTGACTGAATTTTATACAATGACAGAATTATTGAACAGTTACAATACAGAAGGAGGCCGCTAACACATTGGGTGGCATTTTCCAGTTCTGCGTGCCGCGAGATGGAAAATACGATGGACCAGCAAATTGTCTGTTGTGTAGGAATTCCTGGTCCTCCTGTGGGCGGGACTGGAATATCCCATTGTGGTTGTGCCATCTCTCTGCACAAGCATTTAATAATAATAATAATTAGCTAGTTCCACTCCTGGTCTTTGCCCTGTAGCCATGTGATTTATCTTCTCTTCAGCTGCTTGCCCACCTTCCCTTTTTGGATGCCTGCTTGAATCTAGACACTTTCAGACAATACTTTTCATCGCCACTTGCTGCATAAAAACATGTTTCTCCATCTTGCCTTTGCTTATTTTGCCAATCACTTTAAATCTGGACCTTTGGTTGTCGATCCTTCTGCTATTAGAAACATTGGGCCGGATTCTCTGACCCCCCCTCCGGGTCAGAGAATCGCCGGGGGTCAGCGTGAGTCCCGCTCATTGTTTCTATTGGCAGTAGGGTCGACAACCAAAGATCCAGATTTAAAGTGATTGGCAAAAGAAGCAAAGGTGAGATAGAGAAACATGTTTTGGTGCAGCAAGTGGCGATGAACAGTATTGTCCGAAAGGGTCTAGATGACGGCAGCACACGCTGGCGCTCCCGCGCATGCGCCTACTCGCACCAGCCGGCGGAGGCCCTTCGGTGCCGGTTGGCGTGGCGGCTAGCCCCTTCCCCGCCAGCCGACGGGGCGCAAACCACTCCGGGGCGGGCCTTGCCCCTGAAGGTGCAGAGGATTCCGTACCTTTGGGGCGGCCCGACGCCGGAGTGGTTCACACCACTCCGTCCTGCCCGAGTTGCCCGCCCCGCCGATTACGGCAGAATCCCACCCAATTTCTTTCTATTTACTCTGTCTGGATCCCTCAGGATTTTGAACACTTCTATCAAACTTCTTCTTAACCTTCTTTTCCTTGAGGAAAACAACCCCAACTTATCCAATCCATCACAATAACTAGAACCATTCTTGCAAATCCTTTCTTAACCTTCTCTAAAATCATCACCTGGGCTAGGATTCTCCCCTCCCTGGCGAGGCGGGGGGTCCCGGCGTGTTGGAGTGTTGAAGTCTCCGCACTTTTAGGGGCCAAGCCCTCACATTGAGGAGCAAGGCCCGCGCCGAAGTGGTTCCTGCTCTGCCGGCTGCCGTGAATAGTCTTTGGCACCACGCCAGCCGGTGCCGAAAGGACTTCGCCGGCCGGCGTAAGTCCGCGCATGCGCTGGAGTGTCAGCAGCTGTTGCGCAGGGGAGGGGGTCTCTTCCACCTCCGCCATGGTGAAGACCATGGTGAAGGTGGAAGAAAAAGAGTGCCCCACAGCACAGGCCTGCCCGCCGATTGGTGGGCCCCGATCGCGGGCCAGGCCACCGTGGGGGCACCCCCCCCCCGGGGTAAGATCACCCCTCCCAGGACCCCGGCCATCGCCCACGCTGCCTGCTCCCGCCGGTAAGGTAGGTGGTTTAATCCATGCCGGCGGGAGAGGGTTGACAGTGGAGGGACTTCGGCCCATTGCGGGCCGGAGAATCACCGCGGGGGGCCTGCCGACCGGCGTGCCGTGATTCCCGCCCCTGCCGAATCTCTGGTAGCGGAGAATTCGGGACACGGCGGGGGCAGGATTGACGCCGGCCCCGGGCGATTCTTCGACCCGGCGGGGGGGGTCGGAGAATCCCGCCCCTGGTTCCTAAAATGCAGCCCAGAATTAGACACAACACTTCATTTGAGGCTGAATTAGTGTTTTATATATCTTCATTATAGCTCCCTTTCTTTTGCATTCACCGGGCTCAATTTTTATCTTTTGAGGTAAGAATCAAGAGTTGAAATTCTCAGATCCTGGGCTGGATTCTTTGACTCTGGGGCTATGTCCCCATGCCGGCGTGGGAATTATAGCATTTTACGGCAGAAAAACTGGCACAAAATGGGCACCGATTCCCCGTTTTGCTGGGGGGTAGCAGGATGGCAGCATAGAGCCCCCGGTTCTAGCTGTCGATATGCCCCGGAGAATTGCAGGATCCGTGGCTGCGCATGCGCATGGCGGTGGCCTACAGCGGCCGCACCGTGCTACATGGCGGCGGCCGCTCGCAGACCTGGCCTGCAAAATAGTCCCCCCCTTTTGCCAGGCTTGAGCGCCCCGGACCACCCCCCTACAGTGCCCCCAGCCCTGAATAATGTTCCCCGCTGCCCGCGGCTCGGCCCTCGCCTGACTGTGACGCCGTTGGACTGAACCCGCAGCCGCCACACTGAAAAAGGATTTGCACTCTAAATTGCCCCTTAATTGGAAAAGAAAAGAATTGGGTACACTAAGTTTATTAAAAAAACTGGGCATGACTCAGGTCAGAGGCACATCATCTGACTGGGGCTCAGTAGAGTCCTGTCTCCCTACAGTTCTACAAGGCACTTTGCCAAAATATCGGACAATTCCACCCAATGCCGTCTTGACTTTAGTACCATGAATAAATTTACAATAAAAGCGAGCAAAATAACACCTAGAAGTAGAAGGAAGAGGAATTTGGTCGAGATCATTCATCTCGTACGCAGGAAAATTGTCCTTTCCTCCATTATACCTGCGATTACAATTCAGAATTACTTAATTGGTACTCAATAAATTGGTTCATTGTGAAGCTTTTTATGACATCCTGAAATCGTTTAACATTTATCAAAATAAACAGTTGTTCCTTCCTTGATGGAACGCTTGCCTTGAGTACAGACTTGCTAAACTAAAGGTCGTTCTTGGTGGACAGATCCAAAGAGTAGCAATTAATAATGAATATTCCTTCTGGCAACCCTGAGGCAACAGTTCTAAAGATTCCTCACTCATGTCAGTATCTTTCATGTCTGAACCTAGTCAATGAATGTTGAATGTCCACTTGACCATGGCTGTTGGGAAAGTACCCACCGTCGATGTCAGTTCTGTCCTCAATGCAGAACAGGGCCAGGAGCGCGAGTTCAATTCCCGTACCAGCTTGCCCGAACAGGCGCCGGAACGTGGTGACCAGGGGCTTTTCACAGTAACTTCATACTTGTGACAATCAAAGATTATTATCATTGTTATTAACTGAAATGCACACATTGTCACTATCCAGGAGGGAACTAGTGAAAACTACATCAGCTCCCCTTTTTCCAGTCCAGTAAAGATCGGCCAAATCAGTTCAAGGACCGAGAGTGAACTGGGATCTTGTGCTCCATAACTCTCAGTGAACAGTTTATCCATTTTCCCACTGGGGAATGAAAAACTGATTTTAAAATATCTTATGGAATTCTACTTGTTGTAAATTAGGGAAAGAACTGTGGATGTCCAATAAGAGTCAGCCTTAGCGCATAGTTACATCCTTGGCCAGACTTTTATGCCCATTTAGGAGGTGGGCTGAGAGGCAGGGTTGGGGGCAAGGACGGGGTAGATTTATAAAATCAGGTGGGATGGCACAGGTGCTGTCTCCTTTTCCTGCACATTCCTGCTAGTATTGTACCAGTGACAGCCTCAGCGGTGGATGATCCACTCACTCTTGAGCCAGTCGCTATTGGCATTTTACCAGTGGCAGGGTTGCCATATGCCATGTGGGAAGCCTTCCAGGTATACTCTGGTAGCCTGACTGTAGGTTCGAAGTTGGCAGGGGAGGTGGTAAACTAGAGTTCCCTCCTATTTGGGCATTCTGTGATCCACAAAATGATCCCCCAGTGTTCAGAGATGCTACTGCTTGAATGGCCTTCCACTGGCCTTTTGATTGTCACCCCAGCTCTGTCACTGGGGTATGCTTGGCTGACCCAGGTGAGCCTGCCCCACTTATCTCTAGTCCAGTGCTGCTGCTCCTGGCCCCGCGCTTCTTGCAGGCCCGACAGTGGCCACTGCTCTTGATTGCATTACTGCGACCCTCTGATTGGCCAGTGGGGGGTCCTTTAAGCTGCCAACCCTCTGATTGCCTGGAAGGTCTTGGAGGTGGGACATCCTGTTTTAGGGTGATGGAAGCCATAATCTCTGGCAAATAATTGCCTGATTATCATAAAATCTGGTTGTGACTTCCAGGGCTGGCAATGCAAGGCTCCTCCCTGACTTTCCAGTTAATTGGTACAACCATTGTCTCCATGTTAAATCTTGGCCCTTATCTTCTGAGTTAGAAGACTATAGATTCAAATCCTTTCCCAGAGCCTTAGACTCAAGTTTAGACTGACAATTCGGTGCAGCATTGAAAGCTGAACAGTTGGAGGTAGTGTCTTTTGTATATGACATTAAACTAAGGTTTCATCTTCCCTCTCGGTGAGAATAAAAGAGTCCATGCAAGACACTATCTTGAAGAAGAGGGGAGTTCTCCCTAATGTCTTGACAAATATTTATCCCTCAAGCAACATCACTAAAAAACATTATCGGGTCATTGCTATTTGAAGGGGTTTGCTGTGTGCAAATTGGCTGTTGCATTTCTTATAACGTTACAATGCCTACACTTCCAAAAACATTTAATTACTGTTAGAATGCTTTAGGACATCCTTAAATCTTCAAAATCACTAAAATATAACATATAAATGTACATACACAGCAAACTTCAATTCCGTGGTTATACGATGCTGAACTATTTGATCTCATTGCCACTTCAGGGAGGTTACAAAGCATAATTATATTAAGACAATCTGATATAATAAATGCTCAGCAGCTGAGTATTAGTATTTTGATGGATTTCCTCAAAGGCTTTATATCATGCTGGATTAAAACATTACTCACACTGCACAGAATGACAGCCCTGTTACGAGTTTTATTATGGCTTATTCAATTTAATAGGACTGTGTAGGGCAATTTTCAAACCCTCGAGGACTTGTTGGGTGAGGGCACTCAGGTAACGACAGAAGCAAGACCAAAATAATATATTGTCTAGGTAGATGAAAACAGATACAGGCTTTCAGCTGCATTACTGACAGAACAAAGGTCAAAACAAAATCTCCTTCAAAGTCAAAATCACAGAACGTAACTTCAGAAGCCTGCCACTTGATATTTTTTTTGAGGCCTAAAGGGATTCAAGGTGCTTGATTGGAGCCCCTCAGAGGTTCAATTATTGCTGAAATGCAGATGATGTCAGGTGTTAAAACGGGATGGAAGGAGAGGGCTCTATCTCTGGGTCTTATTCTCAAAACAAACTTCCTGGCGACAAGAGTTTAAAAATGCAGTCGAGGCCTCAGAGATTTAAAAACTATTAAAGCTGCGTTTGCGAGATGTCAAGATTTTTATAATGAACAGCAGCCAGAGTGAAAGGTTGTCACCCCATGTGGGCCACCTGACAGGTCTGGCTGGAAATCAAGATGGATATGCATTGCCGTGCTGATATACATTTCAGACAAAGGCTTCCAGGAAAGCAATGGCTCAATAAGAATTTCCATTAAATCGCAGAAACATAACTTTCCTCAGCATCACCTTTTGATGTCTTCTTAGGCCAACTGCTTATCTGACACCCTACTGTGGAACAAATTGCTTTCTCAGTGAGATATTTAGACAGTTCTAAATTGTGTGATATGAATCACAGCATGCCAGAGAGTAGAGCAAACAATCTAGAATGAACAATTATGTGCCACCTAAACTGGGAAAAACGGCAACGTGGCCTACAGGGTATTTCATCAACAACTCAAAGTTAACTCATGATGCTGATGCTCCAATTAAAGAATCATTTATATTGCCATTGTTCATCCAATGTTGAGTGAATTTATTCATCCACATGAAATAATGTTTTCTCGAAGGAGTCAGCTTTCATATAAACACCAACTTATATTTATACACAGTGTCGAATGTAGTAAAACATCCCATGGTGCTTCACAGGAGAATCAAACAATGGTTCAACGCAAGCCACATAAGGAGATATTACGGCAGGTATTTGGCCATAGTGAAAACCTTTGAGGAGAATCTTAGAGGAAGACAGAGAAGTAGAGAGGTGTAGGAATTTAGACAAGGAATCCAGAACTAAAGGCCAAAGGAGCTTAAAGCAAGACTTGCAATGGTGGAGTGCTGGGAATTGGTAATTAGGAATGTCCAAGAATCCAGAATTGGTGGACTGCAGAGATCTCTTGGAGCTGTAGGGCTGAAGGAGGATAGAAATTAAATGAAATGAAAATGAAAATCGCTTATTGTCACGAGTAGGCTTAAATGAAGTTACTGTGAAAAGCCCCTAGTCGCCACATTCCAGCGCCTGCTCGGGGAGGCTGGTATGGGAATTGAACCGTGCTGCTGGCCTGCCTTGGTCTGCTTTAAAAGCCAGCGATTTAGCCCAGTGTGCTAAACCTAGGGACCAGAACCTTCCACACTGGAACTTGGCCCAGTCACAACGGGTTATAGCTGAAGGCATCATCGGCATTTTCCGGGTGCTGGCTGACGTTTACCAATCCAGGAAGGAGGTGGCACAGTCACTGAGGGAGTTGGCCCAGTCCCTGCCTCCATGGCCCGAGTATGCAGATCCTGGTCGAGACGGGAACGGGCCTCCAGGTGGTGGGAGAGACCCAGGAGTTCGCTCTGGTTGCACCCTCAACCCATGGAGTAGCATATAGGGGCTTTATGACGGCGCGAATGCACCTGTGCACCGAGCTCTGTGAGATCCCGGACAGGTCCCCACTCAGCACCTGGAAGGACCCCGTAGTGTAAAGGTTCAGGGCCACAGTCACCTTGGCGGCAACGGGGAGCAGGTGTCCTCTCCCATCCTGTAGATATGTTGCACTGTCCACCTGCTCAGCCGGGGTCTTCGACGGCATGCCATGTCCGGCAGGTTCTCGAATAACAGGTGCTACCGGTACACACAAGGCCTAATGCGGTGCCACCTTCCCACCTCCTCTGCCTGTTGGATGGCCAGCTCTGCATTCTCTCCGCCTCTCTTCTGTTCCTCTGGTGCAGGCTCCGCTTCTGCAGGATCCTCCCTGAGCAACTCCTACTCATACAGCCTCAGTGCATCCTCCAGGGCTGTGGCAGCCAGGATGAAGGCCACCAAAGGGTAGAGTTGGGGTGCACCCGTACGGCCGGCGGCACTCTGTGCAACCATGGGCCATGGTGGGGGGTTAGTGGGGTGTGCAGTAAGTTGGCTGCCCTGCAGGCCAATGCAATGGTGGTCCATGCCTGGACACCGCTCTGGTCCCAGGGATCACCCTGACACCATGGCCCATCCCCTGGTCACCCACCACTACACCCCCCAGCTACACCCCCCCAGCCCTGGCAGATGCCTAACACCAACTCACCCCCTCCCAGCCAGCCTTGCCAGCGACAGGGCTGTCGCCCCAAGGTTGTGCCATGGGAAAATGTCCAACTTTTTTTCCCCCACCCAGCACCATGGTGCCCGTCTCTCGATTTTTAAAGCCACAAATGAATCCCGCTATTGGTAAGTCTTCCTGGCACAGGAGGAGCACTGTGGGAGCCCTAGAGATTACTGGAATGGGCCTGTTAATGATGTGCCAATGCCATTTGCTGCATGTGTGGAGTAGAACGTACTGAGGCACCGGAACATGGCATTCCGCCAGGTGCCTGGCGCTGGCCACGATTTTCAGCTCACACGCGATTCTCCAACAATTGCATTTCGCGATTCCAGCATCACTGGACGGAGAATCCCACATCTGGGGCGAAATTCTCCCCGGACCGTCGTGACGCCGATTTCCGGCGAGCAAAAGCGGTGCAGATGACTCCGGCGTCGGGGCCTTCTTTTAGGCCGCTAATCTCCGTTCCCGGAGGGGCCAGCATCGGACCGACGCGATACGCGTTATTTTAATGCGCTGCAGAAGTGGCGCGTTGAGAGAGAGAGGACGGGTACCGGTGTGGGGAGAGGAGGAGAGGGAGGGGAGAGGAGAGGGAGGGGGGAGGAGAGGGAGGGGGAGGAGAGGGGAGGAGAGGGAGGGGGGAGGAGAGGGAGGGGGAGGAGAGGGAGGAGAGGGAGGGGGAGGAGAGGGAGGGGGGATAGGAGGAGGAGAGGGAGGGGGAGAGGAGGAGGAGAGGGAGGGGGAGAGGAGGAGGGAGAGGGAGGGGGGGAGAGGAGGAGGAGAGGGAGGGGGGAGAGGAGGAGAGGGGGAGAGGAGGAGGAGGGGAAGAGAGGAGAGGGGGAGGGGAGGAGAGGAGAGGGGGAGGGGAGGAGAGGGGGGAGAGAGGGGGGAGGAGGAGAGGGGGAGAGGAGGAGGAGGGGAAGAGAGGAGAGGGGGAGGGGAGGAGTGGAGAGGGGGGGGAGGGGAGGAGAGGGGGGAGAGAGGGGGAGGGGGAGAGGGGAGAGGGGAGAGGGGGAGGAGGGAGGGGGAGAGGGGGGGAGGTGGAGAGGGGGGAGAGGGGGGATAGGGGGGAGGGGGGAGAGGGGGAGAGGTGGAGAGGGGTAGAGGGGGAGAGGGGGGAGGAGAGGGGGAGAGGGGGAGGAGAGGGGGAGAGGGGGAGAGGGGGGAGAGGAGAGTGGGAGAGGGGGGAGGAGAGGGGGGGAGGGGGGGAGGAGAGGGGGAGGGGGAGGGGGAGGAGAGAGGGAGGGAGAGGAGGAGAGGGGTGGAGAGGAGGAGAGGGGGGAGGAGGAGGAGGGGGAGAGGAGGAGAGAGGGGGGAGAGGAGGAGAGGGGGGGGGAGAGGAGGAGAGAGGGGTGTGTGTGTGTACCGGCCTTCAGAGGGAGGGGGAGGGGGGTGTGGGTACCGGCCTTCAGAGGGAGGGGGGGGGGGTGTGGATACCGGCCTTTAGAGGGAGGGGGAGGGGGGTGTGGGTACCGGTTTTCAGAGGGAGGGGGAGGGGGGTGTGTGTACCGGCGTTGAGAGAGAGGGGGGGGCGGCGTTGGAGGGGGGTAGGGGTGGTGAGGGGGGTAGGGGTGGTGAGGGGGGGTAGGGGCGTTGGAGGGGTTAGGCGTGGTGGGGAGGGAGGTAGGGGTGGTGAGGGGGGTAGGGGTGGTGAGGGGGGTAGGGGCGTTGGAGGGGGTTAGGGGTGGTGGGGAGGGGGGTAGGGGTGGTGTGGTGGGGGCAGGGGGGGCGCCGCTGCCCCTAACCCCCCACCCCTATCCCTACCCCCCCCACCCCTACCCCACCCACCCCTACCCACCCCCACCCCCCTACCCCCTTCCCCACCATCACTACCCCCCTCACCACCACCCCTACCCCCCCTCACCACCACCCCTACCCCCCTCCAACGCCGCCCCCCCATCTCGCTCAATGCCCGTACCCCCTCTCTCAATGCCGCAACCCCCCTTTCATCGCCACAACCCCCCCTCAACGCCGCAACCTCCCCCTCACGCCGCAACCCCCCCCCTCAACGCCGCCCCCCCCCCCCCAACGCCGCAACCCCCCCCCAACGCCGCAATCCCCCCCTCAACGCCGGGACACTCTCTCTCCCCCCCTCCCCCCCCAAACGCCGGGACACTCTCTCTCTCACCCCCCCCCCCCCCAAATGCCGGGACACTCTCTCTCCCCCCCTCCCCCCCAAACGCCGGGACACGCTCCCCCCCCCCCCACCCCGCGCACTCGCCCTCGGTCACTGAACGGCGTCAACCATCATCAATGGTTGACGCTGTTTTAAAGCTACTGCGTTTTTCGTCGACGTGACCCGTGGCCATGTAGGTGGGACTTCGGCCCATCCGGGCCGGAGATTTGGTGAAAGTAAAAATATAACGAAATCCCGCCGGCGCCAGCTGTTCTCAGAGGCTGCCGGCGGGATTTGCACAACGCCGGTTTTTGGCCAGTCGGAGATTTAAAAACCCGGCGGGAGTGGGAATAACGCCGCCGCCGGCCGATTCTCCGACCCTGCGTGGGGTCGGAGAATTTCGCCCATTGTCTTTAATTAAGGAGCCTGCTTAGGCATTCACTAAATCTTTCTTCACTCGATTCCAGATAACAGCAATAAAGGGATAGTCCCAAAATGAAGACCAGCCACACCTCCACCTCAAATCCCACCTCTGAGTAGGGGGTCTCATGAGCCTCAGAGGATGCATTATCACAGCGTTTACCTACATCCTTCACCAGCGCAGATACATTCACCTCGAAGGCTGCACGCCCTAGCCTCAGGGTCATAATCTGGTGAGCACATCACAGGCACATGCCCACAGCTGGGGGATGAAATGGCTATCAATGTCCCTGACATTTGGAGGATTGCTGGAGACCAGGACCCAGCTCAGCCTCACACTGAGCCTCTGGGCTCAGCCATGAAAGATCAGGGGCGGGATTCTCCGATAGTGTTGACGCCAACGCAGAATCCGTGGACTTCTATGACAGAAAAACCGGCGCAGCACCTGGACTGATTCCGCGTGGAACACAATTGATTCTAATGAAAAACGGTGCGGGATTCTCCGGGCCCATGATTGACACTCTGGAGGCTGACAAGCTGCAGCTGCCTATACACATTACAATCCCCACACACAGTCATCCCAACCAACAAGATGGCACTGGTTGCGGTGGAGCGCGCCCATACAACTGATGGGTCGGCTGGAGCCAGAAGGCACCCCGGGGGGTGGCCGACATGACCCGTGCCACTAAGTTCAAAGTGGGCTGTTAGCGGTGTGCGCAGCTGCATGGCTGCCTTGCGAGCTGCGGCAATGGTGTTTTTTACCCGTTCTCCCTGACCCCACAGCCCACCTCCTGGCCATCCCTTGCTACTCCCCCCCCGGCGCTGGCAGAAGCCCCCCTGACCAACAGCACAACTGTCAGCACACAATGACAATGTCACCTTCCGCACGCCCTCTCTCTCTCTCAGCAGCTGGCATGCGGTTTCACGATTTTTAAAAGCACAAATGAACCCCGTCATCGGGAACTCCGCCTATTGGAGGCGGAGAATTGCAGAGGCCTCGGAGAATACCGGGTCGGGCACACTAATGATATGCAAACGGTTTCTATTGTACGTGCGTTCCGGACCGCTTTGACACTGCTGTCAAGGTGCTGGAACATTGCGATTTGACACCAAATCAGCGCCTGCCGTGATTTCGGCTTTGGAACAGTTTCTCTGCCCAATCGCCTTTCCCGATTTTAATGTCGGCTAACGGAGAATCCCACCCCTAATGTGGAGACAGGCATGTCCCATTCCTAATGTAGAGACAGACATGGGTTCGCCAGGCAGAGATGTCAGAAGAAATGTGCTGACTCTGCTGAAGGCTGGAGGTGTCCATCCATGTTCTGTACTGGCTCAGGCATGCGAGCATCTCGTTGCCTCCATGGACGGGATGGTGGCTGCCTTGGAGACCCAGGTCCAGCAGAACACATGGTTATTGCTGGAAATGTACTTAACTGCCTTCTGCTGCTTTAGACATGGATGCAATGCAGTAGTGGCTAGTCAACAGGGAGAAGGGCCCCCTTCTCCTCAAGAAGTGAGGGAAGTACCATCGGGCACCCAAGAGGTCGAGGAACACTAACCAGACGCCCCAGTTGTTTCATCCCAGGACACTCCAAAGATGCCTTGTCGCTCAACCTCCCCTTTGCCAGTGATCCCATCACCTCTAACAGGTCAGTCCAAGGAGATCATTCGCAGGCCAGGGCCCCTTATGCCTCTGGGACAAGAAGACACCTACTAAAATCATCACAGTCAACAGGGCATAGCAGTTAGCAGGCTGCCTCCACCTTGGCTGTGGATGTTGGGGTTGCACCTTTTCATAATAATCAGAAAAGAAAGATAAAGAAGTTTTCATAAAGAAATACAACTATTGTATATACTTTTGGAACTTGCAAATATATGTTCACTTAGTTAGTTGGGAAACATCCTGGATTCCATCTTGGTGCTAGTTGCTTTAATAGTCTTGGGCATTTAAGGGTGAGGAATTTGGGCCCCCATCAATGTCTGCGAATTACCTCCTATAGAGTTACTTCCCTCATGTTATCAACATTGTGACTACTAAGTAAACTCACACGTGCATGATTAAGCATTGGCCATCATTTGTGAGTGTTGCAGCCTGGGATCCCATCATGCAAGCCATTACTTGCAGCTTGTCATGTCCTGAGGTCTGGAAATGTGTTCAGAGAGGTCATTGCATCTCCTGCTGCTCTTTGACTGGGTGATGGCAGCCATGTGTCAGAACCCCCCCCCCTCCCACACCAACACTATTCAGTTTGCCTCTGTTATCCTCAAGACCCTATAGAGAGAACATTTAGACACGGATGCAATGCAGTAGTGGCTAGTCAACATGGAGAAGGGGCCCCTTCTCCTCAAGAAGTGAAGAAAGTGTTTAGAAAGACTTACCACACGAGCCCTTGTTAGTCATGACCATTCGCCGAGGAGGATGGAGATTTGGAGTCGGAGGTTTGCTGCCATCCACTAGCCATGCCTTGGAGGAATCTGCCTCCCTTTCTCCCTTCACCTCTGTCTCTGATAGCAGAAGATGGGACATCGTGGTGCGAGGCCATGAAACATCCGAACACAAGGGTAGAAATTTAAAATAAAGCCATTGCTAGACTGTGGTCCAACGTAGATCAACAAGCTCAGAGCTGAGTGTTGAACAGGACGTGGTACAAATTAGAATGCAAGAACACTGCATATGCTTCATGGTGGAATCAGCCTTGTGATATAAACAGAATATTTTCTTCAGGCCAGAAGAAAGAGTGGAATGAGGAAGAACATTTGACTCAACTTGCTTACTTTGTGTACAAGCCACGTACTGTCTTCTCTGCAACTGACACTTGAGTAGCTGTTTAGCTTCAAGTAAAAGTTCTGTACAACCACTCCCTGGACCTCAAAGACTTTTGAAGTAAACCCCATGGCTACATCTGATAGAACAGGGAGTCAATAGAAAGGAAATTGTATGTGGCAGATGACAGGAGCCCAATTCGCAATCCCTAGCTTTACATCAGCATCCAAAGTAAAAGTTACCCCTCCCCCCCCCACCCACCTCACAGTTTCTCTCTCCCTTCCCGCCATTGAGTAATTGACCATACCAGTTTACCTTTATTATTCCTAGAGGTCAGAATACTCCGGTCATTCCGATTCACTTTTCCCCCCCGGCAGCACACCCCCGCCCGCGGGTTTCCGAGCGGCATGGGGTGTTTCAATGAGAAATCCCATTGATAAACGGTGGGAAGACAGAATCCTGTCACCAACCAACGGCCCGCGTCTGAGAAACACCCGGCTGGCAGACCGGAGAATCCATCCCATAATCTTCAATCCGATTAATTCTCTGTGCCATATTTGCAGAAAAATTGTAAACGTATTTATGAGGAATGGCTCACAGTGTCATTAAAATCAATGCACTGAGGAAATCTTCCTTGTAAAGACTTACTTGAAATAAATTTGCTAAAACTACCTTCGCATTGTCAATCCTGGCACCATGATGTGCTGATTGTACAGAGTTAATACTCAACCAATCACCCATCATTAAAATCAAAGAGAGATTGTCTTGCAGAGAGACTACTAGTGGTGATATTCTATTAACTCATGGAAGTTTATGTCTATTGTCCTGCTTGTGTTTGGGACATTTGCCATTGTCTCTGATCCTTGACAGAATACCAAGTTAGGCTTGATACTGGAGAAATTGTGCTGATCCAGGCCATCAACACGGGATTATGGGCCTCCCAGCCTTGTGTTTCCTGGTGGCTGGAGGCAAGGCGCCGTTCGTTGGCAGCGGGATTCTCTACTCCCGCTGGCGTTAATGGGAATTCCAGGAAACCCGTCAACGAACGGCTGGAAAATTCCGGCCTACATGTTTGGCCTTTCTTGTAATGAGCTCCATTCTCTGATCCAGTTCGTATCCAACAGTAACAAACAAAAACAGATAACCTCTCAATTGCAGAGGTAAGATGGAACCCACAGAGTAGCTGCCTCTCAGAAATTCTCTATGTATTGTTAGATTGCCTCCCATTTGTTCAAACAGCAGGAGCTAATTCAGACACAGCAATAAAGAAAGTACAGTACAAGACTGCTATTTCTGCAAGGGACAAATCTAAATTTTCTCAACATTTCTACAACACTAAAAGCACTTTATTTTACATGTTCATGCAAGAAAATTAGATTTCACTTATGTTATAGGAAGTTTACACTGTTTAATATTGCTGATCAAAAAAGATGTGCTGTCAAAGCTTTTTGTCTTGCACTCACCATGACGGATTTACTGCTAAGCAAAATCTCAAATGGAATAACAATTACACTGGATGAGAAGAGCATGCTGATTGGTTGACAAGTGGACTCTGATTGGTAGAAGCATTGCCATTGAGTATGCAACAGGGAACAGTTAACTACCAAGTTTTTGATTAAATTCAAACTAGGCAGGCCAGTTCTGATTGGTCAAGGCATTGCTATGGGGAATGAACCAGGGAATGGCTGCACCCAAGCTTTTGTTTAGTTGAAAAAGGCTCAATGCATGGACGTGCTCCTTCTGTCTGCCAAGGACAGGTGGGCTGGATTCTCCGCACCAGGATACCGAAACTGCGGCCGGCGCGGGGGCGGAGCTTCCATTTTCCTGCAAGGAATCAGGACCGGCCCTGGTTCCGCGATTCTGCGGGCCCCGAAAAGTGGCATACTCAGGAAGTACGCCGCGCCACCTGAGACCTACCTGGGGCCATTGCCAGAGGCCCGCTCCTCCCCCGACCTGCTGAAGTCCCGATGGCGTGGAACTAATGTGGTCCAGCCGGTCGGGATACTCGCGTGGCGGCTGTGGACCCAGTCCATGGCCAACCTGGTCGGGGGTGGGCTAATGGCTAATCGGAGGGCCGGGGGGGGGGGGGGGGGGGAACGGTCGGTGAATGCTTGTGCGGGCGTTGAGGGTCAGGCGCACGACCAATGGGGGTGTTTCTTTTTTGGGTCCAGCTCCGCGGTCCGAGTCTGCCATGGAGTGCGGTGCGGCCGCTGGAGGCCACAGCCGTGTGCGTGCGTGGCCTCCGATGTTATCTGAAGGAAAAGGGGCTGGTTTAGCACACAGGGCTAAATCGCTGGCTTTTAAAGCAGACCAAGGCAGGCCAGCAGTGCGCGTTCAATTCCTGTACCAGACTCCCTGAACAGGTGCTGGAATGTGGCGACTAGGGGCTTTTTCACAGTAACTTCATTTGAAGCCTACTTGTGACAATAAGCGATTTTCATTTCACATGCCATCCTTGAAGAAGCAGCTTGAAAGTTAGATTTTGACCTCCTATACAAATAAATGCTTCATCCTAAAGCTTAACAAGCTTCACAAAAGCTCTTTATGAAGCAATAGATTGGTATATTAATTCCATAATTACAGGTTAATTATTACATACTTAAAAGAAAGGAAAATAGTCGCTTGGCATTGAGTATTGCTGAAATCATAACGTCATTAACATATAGTAAGTCTCCCTGAACATATACTCTCTGAAAGCAAGTGTTTTTTTTTCCTGCACATGGCTTCAATTTTGGTGTGCCTTCATCCACATCAAACAGGAAGAGGTATTTGCTGAGTACAAACTTCTCTATCCTCAGCTATCTGGCCACAAACCAGCATCCAATGAAGATCCCGAGTCTTTGAAAGCACCACCAGTTGATCCAGCATATAACAGGATACCAACGCTTTGGTCGACTTTCACATGCAGCACCAATGTTTGGTAGCATTGCGAGGCCTCAAGGCCAACCCAGACATACACCTCTCTAAGCCTGATAAAGGGACTGGAATAGTCATCCTTAACTAGTGTGACAAAATCAGGACATGGCCTGCCATTCTTAATGACGAGTCCAAATTCATATCCATTGGACCTGTGACTAAACATAATGGCATTACCTTGTTCAAAAGCAAGTTACAGAAAGATTTGTTGGACTTATAAAAATGTAACAAGCTGCCTGATGCAGAATAGCAGAAACTACAAGCACTCAACAGCTCTTTAATTTATGTAAATAAACATTAACCTGTTGACAAAATACCGCAAAAGAAGAAAAGCTGTCAATCTCATGTGTAGTCTTCCAGCCTGAGTGGACATGCAAGTGCTATGAATTCCACGGAGGATTTGAGGGGCCATTAGGGTGGAAGTAGGGGCATGGGTTGGGGTTGAGGGTATGAGGGTTCATTGAAGGTGGGCGGAGGGATATGGTGCAGAGTGAAGTGTTAACATCAGGAGCACCTGATATTGGTGGAACAGCTGATGTAACTGTGATGCAATGTCACATGACTAAGAGACTGAGATCTGGTGGGAAGTAGAAATAGAATCTTAAGTAGAGTACAGAGATGTATATATAGAATTATAAATAAACAAGGATTTATTTTACAAATATCGGCCAATGCTCGCATTATTGGAGTAACAGGCAAACCCTAAAGAAACACTATCTCGACTCCGAACTCAAAACAAAACACTTGGGTTGGCATGGAGGGTATGAGCAGACATAAGGACCAGGATTCTCCAACCATGCTCCGTGTCGGAGAATTCCCTGGGGGAGGCGTGAATCCCGCCGGTCGGGGGCCGTTGATAGCAACCCCCCAGTGATTCTCCGGGCCCCGATGGGCCAAGTGGCTATCTTTGCTCAAGAATGTCTGAACACTGGAGTTCCGCTGGCATGAATTACTCACCTGACACATGCTGGGACCTGGCAGGTAAGTGTGCGGCAGCCGTCCTGGGTGGGGGGGGGGGGGGGGGGGGGGGGGGCGTGGCGGGATCCGACCCCGGGGAGGACCCCACGGTGGCTTGGCCCGCGATCGGGGCCTATCGATTGGCGGGCAGGCTGGTTCTGTGGGAGGCCTTCTTTCCTCCGCGCTGGGCCCTTATAGGGCTCTGCCATATTGCCTGGGGCTGGCACGGAGATGGGAACCCTTGGGCATGCGCAGAAATAAACAGCCCATTCCGCGCATGCGCAAATTCGTGCCAGCCCTTCGGTGCCGGCTGGAGCTGCGGGAACCACTCCAGCGTCAACCTAGTCTCCTAGAAAGTGGAGAATTCCTCACTTT
This sequence comes from Scyliorhinus canicula, assembly GCF_902713615.1. Taxonomy (NCBI): domain Eukaryota; kingdom Metazoa; phylum Chordata; class Chondrichthyes; order Carcharhiniformes; family Scyliorhinidae; genus Scyliorhinus; species Scyliorhinus canicula. The sequence continues at coordinate 178,806,335 of NC_052146.1, forward strand.
TGGGGGCCGTTGACGCTGGAGTGCTTGCCGCCGGTTTTCACGTCGGCGTGGGGACATAGCCCCATTATTGGAGAATCCGGCCTGGGGTGTGTGGGACCTTGGGTTGGCATGGGGGCGTGACTGAGACTGTTTGAAGTTATCTTTCAAAAGGTTCCCTCCTACAAACTATACAAACTAGGCGGCACGGTAGCAAGTGGCTAGCACTGTTGCTTCACAATGCCATGGTCCCAGGTTCGATTCCTGGCTTGGGTCACTGTCTGTGTGGAGTCTGCACGTTCGCCCTGTGTCTGCGTGGGTTTCCTTGCTTCACACTATTCTGCATTAAATTTCATTTGCCATTTGTCCTTCTAATCCACCAGCCTGTCCAAGCCTACCTGAAGTTTATCACTCTCCTCACAGTTCACAATACTACTAATTATTGATCACGATTCGCCTAACTTAGTCCTGTTACTCAGAATCAACCCCAAGGTGTTTTCTACCTTTATTGGCTGTTTTACAAACAGAGATATAAAACAGTGGTAACTGGAAAGACCTTTCCATCTTCCCATTGGTGACATTATTGTTCCAGTCAATTTCAGATAAATTTAAATCACCAACTACTATAATTGGTTCCTTATTAATCCATTTCCTTATCTCAGTTTACATTTCCAGATTAAGCTTTCTGCCTGGCCTGGGGGTCCACAACAATCCTCCAAGAATAGTTCACCTCTGTTATCATGTATTCATTCTGCCCAAAGTCATTCTCTGTCTGTCCTCTCCAATATGCTATCTTTGCTCAAGAATGTCTGAACGCTGGAGTTTCTATATATATATTTTTCTCACAGTCTCTTCTAAATAATTGCTATTCTTTCAAATATGAATCCCATTGGCTATGATCATTCTACCATATTTCAGTGATGCAAATAATACCCGATCCATAATCCCTCTCAAAGCACGCACCTTATCTGTTAGACTTCTTGCATTAATGCAAGGGCAGAGCCAAAGTGTTTTTCTTTTCCGTTTACTCTATTAGCATGTTTACTTGGTTTCTTTCCCACCATTTGCACAGGGCTGTGAGGGGGATCAGGATGGAGTCCACAAGAGTGGGAAATATGGGGCTGGAATTTCTGTTTCAGGGACTATGGGCGGGATTCTCAGACCCCCCCCCGCTGGGTCGGAGAATCGCCGGGGGCGGCGTGAATCCCGGCCCCCCCTCCCCCGCCGGCTGCCGAATTCTCCGGCATCGGGGATTTCTCGAGAGGTGGGAATCGCACCACACCGGTCGGCGGCTGAGAGCAGCGGCCCACCCCGGCGACTCTCCAGCCCCCGATGGGCTGAGTGGTATCCCGTTTTCGGCCAGTCCCGCCGGCGTATATTACACCAGATATTTGCCGGCGGGACCTGGCTGCGCGGGCGGCCTCCAGGGTCCTCGGGGGGCGTGGGTGGATCTGGCCATGGGAGGTCCCCCCACGGTGGCCTGGCCCGCGATCGGGACCAACCGATCCACGGGCAGGCCTGTGCTGTGGGGGCACTCTATTCTTCCACATCGGCCGCTGTGGTCCTCCGCGATGGCCGACGCGGAGATGAACCCACCTTACGCATGTGCTGGGATGACGCCGGTATACGCTGGTGCTCCCACGCATGCGCCAACTCGCGCCAGCCGGCAGAGGCCCTTTGGCCTCCAAGCCCCTTCCGTGCCAGCCGGCGGGCGCAAATCCCTCCGGCGCTGGCCTAGCCCCTGAAGGTGCGGAGGATTCCTTCGGGGCGGCCCGACGCCGGAGTGGTTCATGCCACTACTTCGCGCTGGAGTTGCCTGCCCCGCCGATTCTTGCAGAATCTCGCCTCGCATCTCCACAACATCGTAAGACCTGTGGCCTTTCACACCAGAAAAACTGCAGTCAAAAGGCCACATATTCACAGGCCCGCAGGGGGTTAGCAGGGACCCGTTGTGAAGTTCGCAGCTTTAGCTGCAGATACGGGACCCCGCACCTCTGGGTCAGAGGCCGCATCGTGCTCCATGGCGGACTCGGACCGCAGAGCTGGGCCTCGTAAATAGTGCCCTCCAGCAATGGCTTCAGGTAGGGAATACGCAGTGCGGCGTACTTCCCAAATACGCTGCTTTTCAGGGGCTGGAAAATCGAGGAAATGGCGCTGGTCCCATGCGTAAAAGTGGATTCTCCACCCCGGTGCCGGACATGATTTTGGCGTCGGGTGCAGAGAATCCAGCCCATGATGTGGAATTAAATACATTTAAGGAGAAGGGATATGAAATTTTGATTTCCCAATGGGGGGTTGAGTATTTATGCTGCCTGGTTTGTGTTCATAACACAGTTCGTATGCCTTGAATACTCAGTAGTGTGAAACCGTTTTTCATAAAGTCCTGTCCTTGGGATAAAGTCTGCGGCGCATGAGAATCTAGCGGCAACCGGTTCATGACTTTAGAGGTGGAATGTGGCAGTTGGCTTTACGTAATGTTTTCCTTCACGGCGCAAGGGAGGGAGCAGGAGAATGGCATCTGCGTGGAGACGCAGGACTGGCAAGGGTGAGCAATTGGTAAGGGAGCTGCAGAGTGGGTTTTGGGGCATGGAGGAGCGAATTGGAAAGAGCATGGGTGTGGTGGAGGTGGCGGGGGTGCAGGGAGTGTGTGGTGGTATAACTAGGAGGTTTACGGTACCTATCTGCCATTGGCTCAGGTCGGTCATGTGCCTCTGTGCTGATTGGTTGAGGCTAGTCATGTGACTTCTCACCCATTGGCCGAGAGGCAAGTAGTCCCGCCTACGAGGCGGGGTATAAGAACCCGTAGGACCCGGCAGTCGGCTTTTCTCTGTAAGTCAACTGTCGGGCACACAACTAGTTGATTAAAGCCTGATATATGGAACTTCTTCACGACTCGAGTCCAATTGATGGTACATCAGAGTGTAGGTGGGGACAGTCAATCAAGGTGAAAAAATGAAGGGCCTAAAGGCCGTGTCAGTATTGTCAACATGTACGTACATCTCAGGTATTGACTGGCAGGGTCCATGTAGGGCTTTGTGTTTGCTCACCACTCACTTTATACTCCTTCTTCCAAATTGTTGCCCACTCGCTTAATCTGTCCACGTTGTTTTGCAGACCCCACCTCCTCTCAAAACTGATTTTCTTACCAATCTAGGTGTCATCGGCAAATTTACCTAGCGTACATTTGGTCCCTTCATCCAATTCATTGGCATAAATTGTAAATAGAAATCTAAGATCTTAAAGGGACTGGATAGGGCAGATACTAGGAGGATGTTTCTTCTTGTGGGGGAAACTAGAACTTGGGGACATAGTGTAAGAATAAGGCCTCCGTTTTAAGACAGAGATGAGGAGAATATTTTTCTCTCAGATGGTTACTCGAGTGTGGAATTCTCGTCCCCAGAAGATGGTGCACACTAGGTGTTTAAATTTAGTCAAGGTTGAGTTAGTTTTTTGTTAGATAAGGTTAGATCAATTTAGTCAAGGGTTATGAGGTGCGGACTGTAGTAATCCACGGGAGGCAGGAGTTCCGTCACCACACCAATATTTATTTACAATAACGATATTACAGGAGCAGCTGCAAACAGTGCTGCTAGTAGTCCAGTCAACTTAAGACTGGCTCACAAAGCCTACAATGGTGATTATATGGGCCCCCTCAATGAGCTATCATTGAGGGAGCTCATACTCCAATTGGCCAACCAATAAAGCCAATTGGAGTTCATTACACCCCTCCCCCCCAAGGAACGAGGAATTCCTGTCAGCTGGCATTCCTCTGAGCTTCTTCCTGCTCCTCATGTCTGGGTCTGTCACCTCTGTGTCGTCCGCCGGGTCGTTCTCCGAAGTGGGCGGGGTGTACCTTATAGGTGCCCGTCTTTTCCTTGACGACCTCCTTGGAAGTTGTTCTTCCTCCTTCTCGGGGAGAGGTGTTGTGGCGGCCTCGTCGAGTGTCTCCGACTCTGATGACTGGATGATGGGGTCTGGAGAAATTGCTCGGGGCTGGGGTGTGGGTATCCTTTCCATCTGGGCTATCCCAGCTCGAGGCGGTCCTGCTTCGCCTGCCTCCAGGTGTGGTTCCGCTGCCCTTATTTGGTCTAGGTGTTTCTTCAGCACCTTACCTCCTATTGAAACCTCATAGGATATGGGCCCTGTTTGGGACTCTACCGTGCCTTTGACCCACGTTGGTCCATTCCCATAATTCTTGACCCAAACCGGTGCCCCCACCTGGAAATGTCTCTGCTGCCGACTATTATCATGCCCCCTGCGTTGGGCCTCCTGTTGTTTCTCCACTTTCCCCGTTACATTTGGGAAAAGGAGACTCAGCCACGTTCGCAGCCGCCTTCCCATTAAGAGTTCAGCTGGCGGTATGCCCGTTGTGGAATGCGATGTGGTCCTGTAATCAAACAGCCAGTGGGAGAGCTTTGTGTCTATTGACGCTGCCGGCTGCTTCTTGAGTCCCGCTTCAAGTGTCTGGACCGCTCTCTCTGCCAGGCCGTTGGTCGCTGGATGGTAAGGGGCAGTTTTGATGTGACAGACTCCGTTTTCCTTCAGGAATTTTCCAAATTCCCCACTTGTGAATGCCGTTCCATTGTCCGACACCAATACCTCCGGAAGCCCATGTGTTGCAAATGAGGCCCTGAGCTTTTCAATTGTTGATGCTGTGCTTGCCATGTTTACCCGGTGGACGTCCAACCATTTGGAGTGGGCGCCCACTATCACCAAAAAACATTGAGCCCATGAAAGGGCCGGCATGGTCAATATGCAGGCGGGTCCACGGTCTGCCTGGCCATTCCCACGGGTGCAATGGCGCTGCTGGTGGCACTCTTTGCCCCTGTTGGCACTCCTGGCACCGATGTACCAAGGCTGCTATGTCTGTGTCCAAACCTGGCCACCAAACGTAACTTCGAGCTAGCATCTTCATTTTAGACACCCCTGGGTGTCCGTGATGTAACTCGGTTAAGATTGCCTGACGGCCCTGAGCTGGGACAATTACCCGGGCTCCCCATAATAGGATACCGTCTTCTACGGTTATTTGGTCCCTTCTGCTCCAGTATGGGTGCATCTGGGGCTCCACTGGTCTTTCCAGTTCCCCTGTTAGCAGTAAATGCTTCATCTTGGCTAAAACTGGGTCTTTTTGCGTCCACAACCGAATATATTGTGCGTCTACTGGTAGGGTGGTTTTGGGTCATTGTGCTCTTTCACCAATTCCGTTACTTCTTGGAAAGTTTTCGTGTCCGGCGCATCGGGATAAGTCAGACTACGTATAATGGCGAAAGCGGAGGGTCCGCACACCGACAGCAGGATAAGCCGTCTCCTTTCGTCCGTCAGTATATCATTTGCCCGGAAGAAGTAACACATTCTCTCCACATACTGGGACCAGTCCTCAATAGCCGGGTCGAATGCCTCTAACCTCCCAAAAAACGGCATTTTTAAAATGGCAAGGCTTACCCTCCGAGTGCGGCAGCTGGTTTCCGCAAAATTCGTAGTTTACCTCGTCACCACTGTAGTAATCCACGGGAGGCAGGAGTTCCGTCACCACACCAATATTTATTTACAATAACGATATTACAGGAGCAGCTACAAACAGTGCTGCTAGCAGTCCAGTCCACTTAAGACTGGCTCACAAAGCCTACAAAGGTGATTATATGGGCCCCCTCAATGAGCTATCATTGAGGGAGCTCATACTCCAATTGGCCAACCAATAAAGCCAATTGGAGTTCATTACATGGACAGAAAAGTGGAGTTGAGACTACAGCCGGATCACCCATGATCTTATTGAATGGTGGAGCAGGCTTAAAGGGTCACCTGGCCTACTTCTTCTCCTAAGTCCTATGTTCCTATGTACAGCATTTGAGTTAACCCCCCCCCCCAACCCCGCCGAGAGTGATCTTTGCGATGCATTGAGCGGAGAGCCAGCTGAGCCTGCAGGTTCAGCTGTGTCCGACCGAGTGGTGAGCACAACACCAGACATTTACACAAACATTCAATAAAGAATGAACAAAGAAAAAAATATAATATTATTTCTTCCAAAATAAAGGAAATGTCCCTAACTCCCCAGTAACCATCCTGCCAACCTAGAGGCATGCCAGTGCATTTAGCTCTCTGACTAAGCTAGCCCCAACAAATAACGATGATGGTCATCTTCCCCAGAATTGCCTTAAGTGCGTCAATGTCAAATATTGTTAAATGTTTTGTGAAGTGCCTTGGGGACATTTTATGACAGGAAAGGCGTTATATAAATTCGAGTTGTTATCAAGATTTGTGGACTGCTCAACAAGGCTTTCTTTGATGTCAGCAGTGAGTGTCTTTGGTTTGCTGCTGACTCTAACATCTGGGCCAATGGAACTGTCGCTGTCAGAGATCGGAGGGAAAGAAGCTTCAGTAATAATAACAACATCAGAAGTGTTTGAAAAAGGGTTTGCAATTTTAAAAGCAATTTCTTAGTTCTAAAAGAAAGCAGGAACATACAAAGAAACAATTTTAGACCTGCCTGGACATAATGAAATATAATAATCGATAACAACAGGGGTGTTCTAGTCTCACTGGAATTTACAAAAACATCCCATTGCAGGTCTGCTACCTGCTCCCTTTTATTTAGCTTCTGCGATGGAAACTCAAAATATGGAAGAAGAAAAGGGAATTTTGTCTGAATGAGCCTTCTGTTTTGCAGGTGCATCATCCGTACCGTCACGATTCCTTCCAAATGAAACAGACAGTCATAAGTTGGGATTTATGGGGTAACAGGGGAGCATGCTTGGAGGCAGGAGGGCTCAAAATCGGGAGAATGGATGGGTGGGGTGCCATGCCCATCACTTTCTTCCTACTGGTAGTTGGAAGGCAGCTCACCCACTCTCAGACAAATTAAAGGCACTTAAAGGTCTGCTGGTATTTTATCCATGGTGTATATAGACTTCACCACATAAGGAGACACCTACCCTGGCAGCCGCCCTGTCGGCTTGACTGGGAGGTATATGCTCCTGATTGACCCCTTCCTGTCCTTAGCATTTTCACCCTACCCCATCAGGGCCGGCCTTGTTGGCGCTGGTGAGCCATGACCTTCCTTACACGCACTCCTGGGCTTCCTCCATCATTGCTGATCCAGGGGTGCTGCAGGCCCAGCAGTGTTTTGCCACTCGTGGCGTCACTGCTGGGACTGAAGGGGTACCGGTCATCTGATTTAGCTCACAGGGCTAAATCACTGGCTTTTAAAGGAGACCAAGCAGGCCAGCAGCACGGTTCGATTCCCGTATCAGCCTCCCCGGACAGGCGCCGGAATGTGGCGACTAGGGGCTTTTCACAGTAACTTCATTGAAGCCTGCTCGTGACAATAAGCGACTTTCATTTCATTTCATTTCATTTCATTGACTGGCAGTTCTTGGGGGCAGGGCATCCTCCATTAGAGGGCAGAAGACATAAAATTCAGTCAGCGCTTCCGTGACTGGTAGAGGCGGGGCTGCGCCCAACTTTCTGGTCAGCAGACAGGATAACGCCACCCTGTAAAATCCTGGAAATTGTCATTAATACACAGAGGGAAGCCATTCAATCCATTTATTCCATGCTGGCTCTCCGTACAGCAATTCCGTCAATCCCATTTTCCTGCTCTATTCCCATTGCAAGTTTAATTTCCTCAAATGCCGAGCAAATTTTCTTTTGGAATCATTGACTGTCTCCACTCCATCACTCTCACACAGCCCCATGCATCTCCCTGTGTACTTGGTACTATCGACAATGTCAAAACCTTGGAACCCCCTTCCTAACAGGACAATGGGTTCACCTCTACTACATGGACTGCAGCTATTGAAGAAAGTGGCTCACCACCACCTTCTCAAGGGCAATTAGGGATGGACAATAAATGTTGGCTGAGCCAGCGATGCTCACACCCATAAACAAATAAAATAAATATAAACCTACCAACAGATGCCCTGGCTTAAACTGACCAACCAGACAGACAGAAACTGAGTACTATTATTGTAGATACTCATAATACGAAAGTGCAGCTTGCATAGAGTGCCTTAATAATGCTTTTAAAAAAACAGTAATTACTTAAAGTAGCAATTTGAAGACAATTTCACCGATGTAAACTGTGATGAGACACATTTGCCAAACCAGAGATGAAGGGTAAATGTGACTCCGCAAACATTCTCATGCTTGCCAATTGAATTGCTTTTAATGTGGTGAAAGATCGCTTGTTAATGGAATACATAACAACTCAGTTCACAGATCACATACAAACAGCTATTGGTCCAATCCGTACAAACAAATTGAGAAACTTCACAAGCTCTAAGCAGGTTACTATTTTAGTTAAAATAAAGCCTTGGTAGAAGCAGACAAGTTTCCCTCTCTCTGATCTTGTTACAGAATACTCACCTGAGCCTGATGATATTTTTAACCTGTGCCAACACAGCCCAGTTTCTCAGTGTTACTTGATCTGACAAGGAATTTACATTATCACAACAAGGCAGAAGATTTATATAAGATCAACTGACAGTTTTTTCCCCCCAGGATTACAGGAATTAAACCAACTAGAGATGAATATAAACAGAAAATGCTGGAATTGCTCAACAGGTCAGGCAGCATTATAATAGCACTTGCTCAATGCATGAGTCCAAATTGAATGCAACCGAGTTTCACACAAGCTGGTCTCCCACCTCCCCTCCGCTCCAGCTGAAAGATAATGTGAGATTCACCATTGAAGAACATGACAACTGACATGTCCATTACCGTAAAGAAGGCTGAGTTTCCCAGTGCTTCAGGAGGGGGCATATTGTCAGCTACTGATGTGGGAACTAAAGCTAACGACCGTCAATTTTTCCAAAGTGGGTGGCTTGCCTATTTTTCTTACTTCTCTGTTCCTCTTTGTGTTGTTTCGCTCTGTGTCATCCATTCAGAGTTGATTTCACAGACTACCCGCAAAGACTATATGGGCCCTCGTTTGAGGATTGCCGGGTTAAGGAATAAAGGGGCAGATTCTCCATTCAACACTGTTCCAGGAAGAATGGAGCGTGAAATAGATGCTGTAATCCCCGCCGACAGCCTTAGCACGCAACCCACTCCATGCTGGAGGGAGGATGCAAATCAAGCATTTAAGTAATTATCAATGTCATTAACGGGCTCGAAGCCCGAGTCTCCACCACCCCGCTCCCTGTTATGCTCTAACCCCCAAAGTGGGGAATTCATTGGGCAGGCATTGGCTCAAGTGGACAGCAGAAACTGTCAAACGGGGAGACAGAGGTTGCTTATACTATGGCTCACATCAAGGCAGGAAAGGCAGCAGGGCTAGTTGGAAAGAGACATGGGAGCAGATCTGTGGCTCAGGTGATAGCGATCTTGCCTTTGAGTCAGAAAATTGGAATTCACGTTTCACTTTAGAGACTGGTGCGCATAATCCAGGCTGACACTTCAGTGCAAAGTCATGGAAGAAGTGAAGCTCGCCAGATGCAGGCCACTTATATACAGTTGTAAAACTGAATAATCTACCTTCTCGCTAGTGAGGATCTTAATTTGGAGGGGGAGCTTAATTCTGGCGAGGTGGCCTTTCAATAAACATGCATGAAACGTTAATGCATGCAAATGGGGTTCCCATCATTGTTTATCAGGAAGCTTGACCCACCTAACTCGCCTTCAAAGTCAGGACAAAAGAATTCCAACAGGTTATCCCGCCATCGGGAAACAGATGTTTTGCCTTCCACTAAATTAGTCCACTAAGAGTCTGAGTCATAGAGTCAGAGGTCTACAGCACTGAAAAGGCCTTTAGGCATCTGTGCTGGTCAGAAACAATCACCTAAGTATTCTAATCCCATTTTCCAGCACTTGGCCCATTCTCTTCTATGGCCTTTGGTGCAGGGTGGGGTGCATTGCAACTGCACATCTAAATACATCTTAAATGTTATGAGGGTCTCTGCCTCCACCACCCTTTCAGGCAACGAGATCCAGACTCCCACCACCCTCTGGGTGAAAAGGTTTTCCTCAAATCCCATCTAAACCTCCTGCCCCTTATCTTAAATCAATGCTCCCTGTTCATTGATCCCTCCACCAAAGGAACCATTTCTTCATGTCTACTCTATCTATGCTCCTCATAATTTTATACATCTCAATCATGTCCCCCCTCAGTCTCCTCTGCTCCAAGGAAAACAACCCCAGTCTCTATCCAGGGCGAGAGTCTCCATTCCCCTTGGGGGCGCTATTCCCAGAACATGCTAATGGGCCAGCACTCTGCCCACGTGAAACTAGTGCAAGTCCAACCAGGAAGATGGCACCGAGGAGAGTGGCCCCGAGGTTTGTTGATGTGGAATTGGAGATGATGCTGGATGCTGTGGAGGAGAGACGGGACATGCTCTTCCTGAGAGTGAGAGGGGTTTACTGCCCGTGGAAGTCAACTGGGCCGAGGCGGATGTGGTGAGCGCTGTGGACCCCACCGTGAGAAACGGCCTGCAATGCCAGAAGAAGGTGAACAACCTTCTTAGAGCAGCCACTGTTAGTCACCACCTCCCTGCCCTTGGAATCACCCTGTCTCTCACTCCTCACCCACATCCTCCAAACCCCTACCACTCCCACACCACCACCACCGACCCCACCCCGGAACCAGGCAGACGGGTATACTGTGCTTCAAAATGATGGATGTCCCCCTCAAGTCAGCCCTGGTGAGCCACCACCCCTGTGCCCCCACCCCACAATCCCCACACCTCCCCGCTAGAGCCCAATTGAAACCCATCTGCCGGCACCCCACCCTGCACGAAAGGCCAACACCTGTACTGTCCGTCTGGCCAGGTGTCCTGCACATGTAGGCCACTCGCTACAGACCCATTTCTGAGCGTCTCATATCTGTTTCCCAAGAGAAGATGGCCCATAACCGCCAGGGGCGGCACAGTGGTTAGCAAAGATCTGGGTTCGATTCCAACATCGAGCGACTGTCTTTGTGGAGTTTGTTCTTCCCATGTCTGTGTGTCTCCTCCGGGTGCTCCAGTTTCTTCCCACAGTCCAAAGATGTGCCGGTAAGGTGGATTGGCCATGATAAATTGCCCCTTAGTGACCAAAGGTTAGGTGTGGTGACAGGGATAAGGCAGGGAATTGGGCCTAGGTAGGGTGCTAGGGTCGGTGCAGACTCGATGGTCCAAATGGTCTCCTTCTGCACTGAAGAGTAAGAGGTGACTTGTTGGGAACCTTTAAGATTCTAAGGGACCTTGAGAGGCTGGAACTTGGGAGGGATATTTCATCTTGTGGGAGAATCCAGAAATGGACGTGTTGTTCTCTGCTTTGCTTTACCTGGATGGCTTGGATGCATAAGTGTTGAACAAGAACAACGAGCTTTGTTAATGAACAAAACTAATTTATTAACATGACTAAATAAGATTTGTACCTATTCCTAAAGTACAAATACTATATGTGTTTACTATATTAAACTATGCTATCTCGAACTACATTGACCTCCTTCATGCCTAACCATCTTCTATCTGCACTACCCAGAATCCTCTGGCTTAACATTCAAGCAAGAAAAGATTGGCACCAGCCAACAACCTCTTTAACGCCCGTTGGTTAGGTTTCTCTATGTCTGAGAAATCTGACCGCGGATTACATTACACTGTTGCAGTCAGATATTAAACTATTGGGCAGCACGGTGGCGCAGTGGGTTAGCACTGCGGCCTCATGGCGCCGAGGTCCCAGGTTCGATCTCGGCTCTGGGTCACTGTCTGTGTGGAGTTTGCACATTCTCCCCGTGTTTGCGTAGGTTTCGCCCCCACAACCCAAAAATGTGCAGGCTAAGTGGATTAGCCATGCTAAATTGCCCCTTAATTGGAAAAAATGAATTGGGTACTCTAAATTTAAAAAAAAAGATATGAAACTATTTTGAGAATGGGTTTGACATTGGGGTTAGACTTCCTGATTTGCATAGATGATGAGCCTGACACATGCTCATTGGTGAGTGATTTGAATGACTACAGTGCACCCTGACCGATATAGCATTCAGAGCACACCCTGTGCTGTAATGTGTACCTGCACACACCATACTGGATACTCAACTACACACTTGAATAATGATCAGTAAGTGATTTAATTTCACAATTCTTGTGTTATAGTTGGACCTCAATAATGCTTCCCCTGCAGTATTTCTCTTCTTTATCTGAATTCAGTGAACCTTTGCTGGAATGGAGCTCCATGTGTGGATTCCTCAAGGAATGGCCATTCTTAGCAACCGAGACTCAACAATAAGTGTCAAGAAGGCTATTCAATTGTGTCAGCTGAGTACAATTCTGTCCTCATGAGATATTCCTGCAGGTCATCTTTCCAGCAAGAACTGAAGGTCAATGATGAGGAGTCATTTACCCAGAGTCACTATAAATAACTGTAGTGGGTCCTTTGCTAAATCAGCACAACCTAGAGATGAGAGCCTTGTCACTGTGGCTCTCAGTATCATTCCACACATTACAGTCGCCAGCGAGCCTGTGGCAAATTGGATTTTATTTCCAGAGATGAATGTTTTGAAATCGATTGTATTTATGTTCTGCTGGTATCAGCTCAAAGACATTGGCCCACATTTTCATTGAGTTATGTTGACTTGTCTCCCTTTAAATATGGTGGGGAGGGCTGAATACCAAGGTCCCTGTTTTGGGCAATATTTGGCTAGTATGGAATAAGGTTGCGGGTACCCTGCCTACACAAAATACTATCCTCACACTTGCTGGCTCCATTGTGTGGGGAGGGACAGTTTAATGACCCTACCCTGTAATTTTAGTCGAGTTAGGTTTCTTCTATAAGTAGACCTGTAGACGTATTCCCGGCCTCTCACAGGAGGCTTAAACCATGGAAGAACCCAAGTCCTAAATGGGGGAGCAAAAGGCAACAGTCACTTGTTCCTGGAATTCTTTCATTGGCATGCTTCGAACGACAAAAACAAAACAGTTGTTCTTCCAGTTTCAATAGTTAGATGTTCTATTGTAAGTTGGATGTGTTTATACTGCACTTATTGATCCCATAGGGCTCTGTCTTGTAAAGGTAAGTTGCAGATTACATTGATCAGCATTTTATAACTGTTGCAATGCATTAGAATACTTTCCCCATTGGGAAAAGTGTTATACATTCCAAACGGAAGAAAACATGGCTTGAGATCTCTACTGTAATAATCCTTATGGTAGACAGTGTTGTAGTGGTAATGTCACTGGAGTGGTAATCCAGAGGCCTAGGCTAATACTTTGGGCGCATGGAAGCTGGTGGAATTTGAATTCAATTAATAAATCTGGAATTAAAAGCAAGTCTCAGTAAACCATTGCAGAATGTCGTAAAAATCTATCTGGTTCAGTAATGCCAGTGAGGGAAGGAAATCTGCAGTCCTTACCTGGTCTGGCTTACACACGACTCCAGACCCACACCGATGTGCATGACACTTAAATGACCTTTGAAATGGCCCAGCAAGCCACTCAGTTGTATCAAACCGCTACAAAGTCTCAAAGGAATGAAACCGCACTGGCCACCTGGCATTTACCTAGGCACCAAAAATAACAATGGTGAACCCAGCCCAGTCGACCTGGCAAAATCCTCCTTACTCACATCTGGGAGCTTGTGTCAAAATTGCGAGAGCTGTTCCACAGACTAGTCAAGAAACAACCTCAAAGAGTCATACTCACAGAATCATGCCTTACAGACAATGTCCCAGTCACGCCATCACAATCCCGGCGTATGTTCTGTCTCACACGCAGGACAGACCCACCATGGGCAGATCTAGCGGCTCAAAGCTGGGCATCCATGATGCACTGTAGGCCATCTGCAGCAGCGTAATTGTTTTCTACCACAATCTGTAACCTCATGCCAAGCTTATCTCCCACTCTACCATTACAATCAAGCTGGGGGTCAACCCTGGTTCAATGAAGAGTGCAGGAGTGCATGCCAGGAGCAACACAAGACAAAATTAGGTGTCAACCTGGTGAAACTATAACTTAGGGCTGCTTGCATGCCAAACAGTAGAAGTGGCCTGTGATAAACAGAGCTAAGTGATCCCACAAACAATGAATCAGGTCCAGACTCTGCAGTCCTGCCACATCGAGTCGTGAATGGTGCTGGACAATTAAGCAGCTAACAGGAGGAGGAGATTTCCCAAATATCCCCATCATCAATGAGGGAGGGGCCCAGCACATCAGTGCAAAAGACAAGGCTGAAGCATTTGCAACTATCTTCAGCCTGAAATGCTGAGTGGATGATCCATCTCAGCCACCTCTGGGGGTCGCAGCATCATGTCAGTCTTCTGCCAATTGGATTCACTCCGTATGATATCAAGAAATGGCTAAAGGGACTGGATACTGCAAAGGCAATGGACCTTGACAACAGTTTGTTAAGAACACAGCCCATGGTAAACACCCAGATACTCCAAATTCCAGAAGGCAACCCCAAAACAGCTGCCCTGAACTAAGTTATGCAATCTGATATAATGTGAGGAGATATTTCAAATCCAGACGATGATGTCCCAAACATTTTTGATTTCGAGCAAAATAAAGGTCTATTAAGCCATAAAATAAACAACAATAAAATAAAATAGACGTACGCTTAACCAGGACAATGGCTGTACGTAGTATCTCTAACTTTACCCAATACCAAACACCTTTATTTCACTACCTTCAGACCTAATTTTCCCCCAAGTATTCCACAACATCTTATGGATTTCTTAAAACTGTAACAACAATCCAGTAGCAGCTACCACACAAGGCAGTTATATCTTTTTGGGGTTTGCTTCTGAGGCAAAACAAACAACTGGCTTCTCAAGACAGGCTTTCTTCACAGACCCAGCTTTCTGGGAGTTGAAGCTATTCTTGCTGTTGGCTGAGGTTGGAAGCAGCTACCCTTGCGTAGGTTTAATCAATTCCTGGTGTACAGTTTTTTCTTTTTGATAACCTCTTCAAAAGTCAGCTAATTTAGTCTTAGCTTCCTCTACCCTTTTCCGGCACAGGGCTCTAGGTCATAACAACAAGTTGTGTAAAAAAAAAATTCTTCTCGTCTCCACTCTGCTTTATTTGAAATCCGTGGGTGGGATTTTCCGGTTCCGTCCGAGGCCACGAGTTTCCGGTCCTGCCGAAAGTCATGGACATTTGGCTGCCTCCAAAATTTTCCACCCTTCTCTCAGTGGAAACAGTCATCTTATTTTGAGCATCTTTATCAAACCTTCACTGAACCTTTGCTATTCTATGGAGAAGTTACTTGAAGCATTGTAACTTTGAACAATGTGAACAATGCACAGGCCCCAGGTGAAAATTAGCTAAAGCAGTCATATCACTGATAAATATTTAAAGGCATATTGCCTCCTTTGTCTTTGTGCAGTATTAGGGATTAATTACACAACAAAACACAGACTTACGGGAAGAGTTTCATCAAGAGGACTGCCCCTCTCTCTTTCTCTCTGCCTCTCTCACCATCCACGGCCTATCATAGAGTAATTTGTATTTTCACAGCAATAGCTTTAAGCTGTACTTTAAAAGGTGAGCCCATGATTAGAGAGCTAGTAAAGTGCAGATTTATTATTTTTCATTTTAAGGAATACAGAAAATGATTGTTCTTCCTGTGATAACTCTATACTTGCATCCAAAAATGCAAGCAAACCCAGCTGAGGGTGGAAAGCTGTGCCTCGGCTGGGTAAAGTGTCACCTCAGTACCGTCTGTAGAAAAAGGGGAATTTATGTGTTGGCATGTGCCATATCTCATTAGCTGGTATATGGTCTGAGCATACTCTGTTAAGATAAAAGGGCCAAGCGATGTTAACTGGACAGTTGGCAGAAAATGTGAAGTCCAGTTATAGCAGTGATCAATGACAGCAAATCCAAGAAAATAATCAATGTAAAAACTTTAAAATTGTGACAGAGCCAAGGCCCATAAGTGGCTATGCTTTAGAGCACTGATGCTACTGTAATAAGGAGTTTTTACTGGTTAGGGTTTTTATTCTAAGAAATAATATGCTGTGGTGCAAATCTGTGGTCTGTTTTGCAAGATGAGCCTTTTTAGTGTATAATTAGGTGTTTAAGTGCCAGCTATTGATAAAAATAAAGATAATCTTATGTAATTAAGTGCGATTAGTCACAATCATTTCATTCATCATAACACAGTGCATGTGCCCATGTAAACTATAGGCTTGAATATAGAAACCAGTCATTGGCACAGTGACAGGACATGCCCTGCATTCTTTCACTGTTATATAGTTGACAACTTAAGCTCCTAAATTGGATAAAGTATTGGAACAATAAATACTGTGGCCTTAAAATTCACTGGAAACGGTGATAGTGAATCAACAGCCCATATTACTTCTTGCTCAATTTTTACTGCCATTGGTGTCAGTTTAACTATTAATTAGAAAGATCGGGAAGACAGCACATCAGATATTTGTGTTGGATCTTACCCCGCAGCCTACTCCATTTTGTGGGAGACACTCAATCCTACGTAAGCCTGGATCAGGAAGCAGGCCAGCTCCACACCCTGGTCTTGGGCACAGTACCCCACCCATCTGTAGCACATATTCCTCCGCTGCATAGCGATGATAACGATCATACTGCAGATGGGAGAGATTTAGCAATTAAAACATGAAGCATTTTTTAATTTACTGAGCCAACAGAGTGCAGCTTATATCATAATGATTTGGTTGCAGCAACTTACAGTTTTAGACAAGCAAATAGGAACAAATCACAATGCAAATCTCAGATGATTCTCGCATGGGCTGCAGCCATATTTCTGTTTTTTTAATTATTTTTATTCACATTTTTATCAAAACATAATTTTTTGCATAACCAATAACAACATTTAACATAACAAAAGGAATGTTAACCATACATACAGAAAAAGGAACAATACTATGAAACAATTCCTCCCCCCCCCCTCCCCACCCTGGGATGCTGCTGACCTTTACTGCTCTCCTAGAAAGTAGAGGAACGGCTGCCACCTCCGAGAGAACCCCGCCATGGACCCTCTTAAGGCAAACTTTATTTTCTCCAGATTGAGAAACCCAGCCATGTTACTGACCCAAGTCTCCACACTCGGGGTGCTTTGAGTCCCTCCACATTAACAGAATCCGTCTCTGGGCTACCAGGGAGGCAAAGGCCAGGACGTCGGCCTCTTTCACTCCCTGAACTCCCGGATCTTCTGGCACACCAAAGATCGCTACCTCTGGACTCGGCACCACCCGTATGTCCAAGATCTTGGACATTGCCTCAGCAAGTCCCTGCCAGAATCCCTTAAGAGCCGGGCATATGGACATGATCTGCAGGGCTTCCCACACACCTCGCACATTTATCCTCAACTCCAAAGAGCTTGCTCATCCTATTGCCGTCATGTGTTCCCGGTGGACCACCTTAAACTGGATTAAGCTAAGCCTGGCACATGATGAAGAGGAATTGACCCTGTTTAGGGCGTCCGCCCGCATCCAGCTCCCCACCTAGCTCCTCCTCCCATTTGCCCTTGAGCTCCTCCACTGGGGCTTCCTCTGCCTCCTGAAGTTCCCGGTAGATGTCCGATACCTTCCCCTCCCCTACCCAGGTGCCGGAGGCCACCCTATCCTGTATCCTGCGTGGGGGTAGCAGAGGAAATGATACCATCTGTTTTTTCAGAAAGGCGAGTACCTGAAGCGTTTCCAGGGGGCAAACTGAATTTCTCCTCAAGCGCTTTCAGGCTGGGATAGGTCCCGTCCACGAACAGGTCCGCATCCTTTTAATGCCTTCCCTCTGCCAGCTTTGGAACCCTCCGTCAATCTTGCCCGGGACAAATCTGTGATTGTTGCGTATCGGGGTCCAAACTGAGACTCCCTCCACGCCTCTGTGTCTTCTCCACTGACACCAGGTCTTTAATGCTGCCACCACCACCGGACTAGTAGCGGGCAGGCGAGAATGGCAGAGGTGCCGTTACAAGTGCCCCAGTGAAAATAAACTGATATAAATAAAAATGGGGTGAAGGTAGAGAAGAGAATTCACAGTCTGAAGTTGTTGAACACAATGCTAAGTCCGGAAAGTTGTAACATACCTAATTGGAAGATGAGAGGTGGGACTCTCCGACCCCCCCCGCGGGGCGGCGTGAATCCCACCCCCGCCACCTGCTGAATTCTCCGGCGCCGGAGAGTTGGCGGGCGCAGGAAACGAGCTGCGCCAGTCGGCGGCCGCTTGCAGCGGCCCCACTGGCGATTCTACGGCCCGCTATGGGCCGAAGTCCCACCCGTTCTATGCAGGTTCCGCCGGTGTAAATTGGAGTACGTCCCTTACCGGCGGGACCTGGTGGCGCAGGTAGGCTCCGAGGTCCTCGGGAGGGCGCGGGGCTATCTGGCCCTTGGGGGTGCCCCCACGGTGGCCTGGCCCGCGATCGGGGCCCACTGATCCGCGGGCGGGCCTGTGCCATGAGGGCACTCTTTTCCTCCGCGCTGGCCCTGTAAGCCTCTGTGATGGCTGGCACGAAGGTGAAACCCCCCCCCCCCCCCCGTGCATGCACGTGGATGACGTCAGCAGCTGCTGACGCTCCCGCGCATGCGCGGACCCGTGGCGGCCGGTGGAGTCCCTTCGGCCACGGCTGGCGCGGCGCCAAAGGCCTTCCATGCCGGCCGGTGGGGCGCAAACCACTCTGGCGCCGGCCTAGCCCCTTAAAGTGCGGCGGCCCGACGCTGGAGAGGTTCCCGCCACTCCACTGCGCCGTTTCTTCCCGCCCCGCCGATTCCCGGAGAATCCCGCCCGAGGTGCTGTGCCTCCAGTTTGCGCTGGGCTTTACTGGAACATTGCAGCAGGTCAAGGCCGGATATGTAGCCATGAGAGCAGGGTGGTGATTTGAAATGGCAAGTGACAGGAAGGTCTGGGTCCTGCTTGAAGACGGACTGAAGGTGTCTGTGTTTATTCTCTCAACGGTAAAGTAGATCGCACTGGGAGCAGCGGATGCAATAGACCAGATTGAATGTGGTGCTAGTGAAGCGCTGCCTCACCTGAAAAGAGTGTTTCGGCCTTTGGATGGTGAGTAGGGAGGAGGTAAAGGGGCAGACATTGCACCTTTGTGATTGCATGTGGAGATACCATTCGAAGAGGGTAAGGTGTTTGGGGTCATGGAGGAGTGGACCAGGCTATCTCAGATGGATCGGCCCCTGTGAAACGTTGACAGGACGAGTGAGGGGAAGATGTTTTTGGTGGTGGCACCATGCTGGAGTTGCCGTAACTAGCAGAGGATGATCCTTTGAATGCGGAGGTTGGTGGGGTGAAAAGTGAGGACAAGGGGGACCCTATCCTGGAATGTTATTCGTGTCTTCCACCGTGAAGACTGACGCAAAATATTTGTTCAACTCCTCTGCCATTCCCTGGCTCCCCATTATTATTCCCCAGTCTCATTCTCCAAGGGGTCTATCTTCACTTTGGCCCCTCTCTTCCTTTTTATGTATTTAAAAAAGTTGCTACTGTCTGTTTTTACCCTCATAGTTCATCTTCTCCCTCTTCATTTATTTTTGGTCACTTCTTATTGGTTTTTAAAACTTTCGCAAAGCTCTGGCTTACCACTAATCTTTTTCGCATTATTTGTTTTTTCTTTCAGTTTAAGGTTGATTTATCCCCTTCCTAGAATCCTTCTTCCTCACTTGGATATATCTTTGTTGTGAGTCAAGAGCTATTTTCAGAAATGTCTGCCATTGATGATCAACCGTCTTTCTTGCTAAACGTCTTTCCCAATCTATTCGAACCAACTCTGCCCACGTTCCCTTATAATTAACCTTATTTAAATGTGGCACAGTTGTTTCTGACCCAAGTTTCTCACTCTCAAATCGAATGCTAAATTCTACCATGTTGTGGTCACTCCATCTAATGCTCTGAGATTGTTTATTAAACCTACCTCATTACACATTACCAAATCCAAAATAGCCCAATCCCTGGTTTGATCCACAACATATTATTCTAAGAAACTGTCCCGAATATACTGTGTGAATTCTTTCTCATGGCTCCCTCTGTCAATTTGATTTTCCTAATCTACATGAAGATTAAAGACACCCATGATTAAAGTACTCCCTTTTTTTAACATGCCTTTATTACCTCCTGATTTATTCTCCATCCTACAGTATAGCTACTGTTTGGGGCCTACAGACAATTCCTGACAGTTATCCCATGTGATTTCTTGCCTCCGCCCATATGGATTCTACATCTTCGCTTCCAAGATCATTTCTTGCAATTCTACTTATTCCACCTCGTATTAACAAAGCCACCCCACCATATTTCCCATCCTTTCTGTCCTTACAAAAAGTCACATACCCCTGAATATTTCCTTCCCAGTTTTGATCTCCTTGTAAGAGGCCGGCCCGACGATTGGTGAGCCAGTGTTTCCAGCCTGCTCAAACAAAAGAAACACTCCAAAAACACGAGATTGTGACCTCTCCGTGGTCCAAGGCGGGACTCTGCCGTTTCCGAGTGGCTGCTCGCCCCATCCAGGCCGGAGAATCGGCGGCCCGGCTGCAGACAGCGGACCGTGACCAGTGCTGCGCCAAAGGCACTGATTCTTCACACATCGGAGAAGCGCGGGCCGGGGCGGCATGGCGCAGTTGCGGCGATTCTCCGGCCCACGTGTGGTTCGGAGAATTGCGCCCATGGCTCAATTGCGAGATTGACTCCCTACTGAAGGAGAGATCTGAGGCAATCAAGTCAGACGACCCTGACCTATACAAGAAATCCAGGTACAACCTTCGCAAAGCCATCCGAGATGCCAAGAGAGAATATCAAACTAAGCTAGAGTCACAGACAGACTCACAGCGGTTGTGGCAAGGACTAAACAACATAACGGGCTACAAAGCGAAGCCGAGCAGTATCTCCGGCAGCAGCGCACTCTTCCCCAAAGAACTCAATGCGTTCTATGCTCGGTTCAAGCAGATAACCAACAATCCGCTGTCGAGTGCCCCAGCATCCCATAACTCACCCATACCCACTATCACAGCTTCCAAAGTCAGATCGGCCTTCCTGAAAGTGGACCCTCGGAAGACGACGGGCCCGGACGGGATCCCTGGTCGTGCATTAAGAGCCTGTGCAGACCTGCTGGCAGAGGTGTTCGCGGACATCTTTAACCTGTCCCTACTCCACTCTGAGGTCCCCACCTGCTCCAAGAAGACCACCATCATACCGGTGCCAAAGAAGAACCAGGCAATGTGCCTCAATGACTATCATCTGGTGGCCCCGACTTCAGTCATAATGAAGTGCTTCGAGAGGTTGATCATGAAGTGCATCACTTCCATACTCCCGGAACTCCTTGACCCACTTCAATTCGACTACCATTGCAACTGGTCCACAGCAGATGCCATTTCCCTGGCCCTACACTCATCCCGAGAGCATCTCGACAACAAGGACTCCTACATCAGACTCCTATTTATTGACTACAGCTCCACCTTTAACACCATGATCCCAGCCAAGCTCATATCAAAGCTCCAAAACCTAGGACTTGGCTGCCCACTCTGCAACTGGATCCTTGATTTTCTGACCAACAGACCACAATCAGTAAGAATGTATACCAACACCTCCTCCACAATAGTCCTCAATACCGGTGCCCCGCAAGGCTGCGTACTTAGCCCCCTACTCTACTCCCTGTACACACACGACCGCGTGGCAAAATTTGGTTCCAACTCCATCTACAAGTTTGCTGACGATAAGAACCTAGTGGAGTGGTGCAGCGACAACAATCTCTCCCTCAATGCCAGCAAAACTAAAGAGCTGGTCATTGACTTCAGGAAGCAAAGTACTGTACACACCCCTGTCAGCATCAATGGGGCAGAGGTGAATATGGTTAGCAGTTTCATATTCCTAGGGGTGCAGATCTCTAAAAATCTGTCCTGGTTCACCCACGTCGATGCTACCACCAAGAAAGCACAACAGCGTCTATACTTCCTCAGGAAACTAAGGAAATGCGGCATGTCCACATTAACCCTTACCAACTTTTACAGATGCACCATAGAAAGCATTCTATCAGGCTGCATCACAGCCTGGTATGGCAACTGCTCGGTCCAGGACCGCAAAAAACTTCAAGAGAGTCGTGAACACTGCCCAGTCCATCACACAAACCTCCCTCCCATCCATTGACTCCATCTACACCTCCCGCTGCCTGGGGAAAGCAGGCAGCGTAATCAAACACACCTCCCACCCAGCTTACTCACTCTTCCAACTTCTTCCATCGGGCAGGAGATTCAGAAGTCTGAGAACACGCATGAACAGGCTCAAAAACAGCTTATTCCCCGCTGTTACCAGACGCCTAAAAGACCCTCTGACGGACTGACCTCATTAACACTACACCCTGTATACTTCATCCGATGCCGGTGCTTATGTAGTTACATTGTATACCTTGTGGTGCCCTATTATGTATTTTATTTTATTCCCTCTTCTTCCCATGTACTTAATGATCCGTTGAACTGCTCGTAGAAAAATACTTTTCACTGTACCTCGGTACACGTGACAATTAAGAAATCCAATCCAATCCCTTCCTCTTCACGGTTCTGCTCCTGCCTTTGGAGAGCTAGGTTCTTCCGTTGGCCTCTTCTTCTTCGCTCCTGCCTTTGAGTGAGAAGAATGACAGTGCGATCACCATGTTTCGGACGTTCTCACTACTATATATAGCATTTGTCTCCTAAGAACCACTCTTTGCCCATTCACCATCAGAAGCTGCCTCTTAAAGTCCATTGACTCATGTCCTGTCACCACATTGATGCTCAGTCCTTCACATTCTGCTTTGGCAACATCCCACACCACATGACCGAGTGGCCACAACTTTGGTCACTCTACTGCATCCTGAGTTCTCATCTCAGGTGCAGTCATTGACCAAAGCTTCACTCCAATGCTCTGTGCTCAATCTGATCTATGTGGGGGACATCAGGTTTTCATATTAAGGCTCAAGGAAAGATTATTAATGTAGCAAAATGCATCAAAGTGTGGCTGAGCCACACATGCAGTGGGAAGGAATCTGAAAACGATGATTTGCATGCGTCAGGAGTTGCAGCTGCAAGGAACTGAAATAAGGATATTGTTCTTGTAAACGGATGAGCGACAGGATTAAGAAACCAGAGAGAAGGTTTTCACGTACTTGAGGGGCTTGGTAATTATGTTATGATCCTTGGCCAGGCCTTGGGACGTGGAGGGAGGCAGGGAGGGAGAGAGGGTGGGAGGGAGAGAGGGAGAGAGGGTGGGAGGGAGGGGAGAAATCCCATTCGGGACCGATAACAATTTGTTTGAAGTAGATAAAGTTTGAGACACAAGACACCTGGAATAAGGCCACAAGATTCCACGGGATTTGAACAAACAAAAAACAACTTTACTATCCGACTTCAGAAGGATAAAACCATTTAGAATATATACCTTATACACTAACATTCAGGGTAAGTATGAAGTACATGTGAATTAATGGACAAACTGTGGTCAAACACACCACACTATAGAGAAAATGACAGATACAACAAAAAAAACAGATTCCATGGATTTCCCCACAAATCACTCAGATGGTGGCCGGGATTCTCCAAAAACACGGCTAAGTGTTGACGCGGCGTCAACACCAGAGTGTTTCACGCGGGCGTCAACGGGCCTCTTGGCCCAGCGATTCTGTGGCCCACAGGGAGCCAGCACGGTGCCGGACTGGGGTAACACGGACTGCAACTGAATGCAGTTGCACTTAAAAGTAGACTCCAAACTTTGATGTTGGTTCAATACGCTTTATTGAACTTGTTAAGCAGTGCACACAGTTCACTGTGGGTTTGACACTCTACAAATGCTTACTATAACTAACTAGACCAGACTAGCTCTGAGCCACATGTAGAAGGTGCTAACTGATATATACACCCTGACTGTCACTACAGTTGTCACCAGTGGAAAGAGGCAGAGTGTTGATGCCTCATGTGTTTTATAGTGGGAGACCACCTTCTAGTGTTCTGCCTGATGATTGGTTGTGTTCTTTCCTGTTTGTTGAGTGGCTGTACTGGGTGCCTGTCACTGCCTGTCTGTATCTCATTATGTGCATGAGTGCATATCATGACACACACAGCTCCGGCTGCCGATACGCGGCTCTGCACTCCTGGCCACGGGTCCGCATAAGCGCGCGGCAGTCGGCTGCGGCGCCGGATCTGTGCAACATGATGGAGCCACACAGCAGGCCGGCACAGATGAAGATAGGTCCCCGCAGATCCCGTGCGCCCGCCGATCAATGATCCCCGATCACGGGCCTGGCCCCCGCCCCCCCACCAGGACAGCCACCACAGCCGCGACGCCGAGCTCCTGCTGTATGGAACCATACGCAAACCACGCCGGCGGGAACTCGGCCGGTCGACTGAGGAGAATCGGCGCGGCGGCCTCTTTCAACGGACCCCGACTGGCGCCATGTCAACCGTGTGTGGGCAACTGCCACCGATTCTCCGGTCACCGGAGGTTCGCATCCCGGCGTCGGACCCGATTGCGGGTCAGAGGCCCCATTCTCTGCCCCTGCGCCGATCGTGATTTCGGTGCTGAGGCTTGGAGAATCCCGGCCGTTATTCCCACTGTTTCAATCAATCTCACTGAAATTTTGGGCAGAATTCTCCCATTTTGAGACAAAGTGGGCGGGATTCTCTGACCCCCCACCAGGTCGGAGAATCGCTGGGGGTCGGCATGAATCCTGCCCCCGAATTCTCCCGACCCCCCAAAAATTGGCGCGGGGTCAGTTGTGCCGCCCGCCTTGCAGAATAGCGGGGACCGGCGCGACTCAATGGGCCCTAGGGCTCCACGAATTCTCAGGCCCGCGATGGGCGGAAGTCCCGCCCGTTCTTTGCCAGTCCCTCCGCCGTAAATTGGAGTAGGTCCCTTACCGGCGGGACCTGGCTGCGCGGGTGGCCTCTGGGGTTCTTGGGTGGGGGTGGGGGGATCTGGCCCTGGGAGGTGACCCCACAGTGGCCTGGCCCGTGATCGGGCCCACCAATCCGCGGGTGGGCCTGTGCCGTGGGGGCACTCTATCCTTCCGCACCGGAGGCTGTGGTCCTCTGCCATTCCCAGTGCGGAAGCGAAGCCCTCTGCGCATGCGCGGGGATGACGCCAGCACATGCTGGAGCTCCCGCATATGCGCCGACTCGCGCTGGCTAGAGGAGGCCCTTCAGCACCAGTTGGCGTGATGCCAAGCATCTTTCCTGCCGGCTGGCGGGGTGCAAACCACTCCGGGGCGGGCCTAGTCCCTGAAGCTGCGGAGGATTCTGCAACTTTGGGTGGCCCGACGCCGGAGTGGTTCCCGGCACAGGGTCCCGCCGGGGCCCCCTCCCCGCCGGGTAGGGACGAATCCAGCCCAGTGCCATAGTGGGTACAGGAATGTGGGGTGGGAATCTCCGACCCCCCGCCGGGCCAGAGAATCGCGGGGGGGGGGGGGGGGGGGCGGCTGCCAGATTCTCTGGTGCCGGTTTCTTGGCGGGGACAGGAATCGCGGGGCAGCCCCCCGGCGATTCTCCGGCCTGCGATGGGCCTAGTGGCCGCCCGTTTTCGGTGGGTCCCGCCGGCGTGAAATACAGCAGGTCCGTACCGGCAGGACCTGGCTCTGCGGGCGGCCTGCGGAGTCCTCGGGGGGGGCACGGGGGGTTCTGGCCCCGGGGGGGGGGGGGGGTGTTCATTCATGTTTCTGTTCATTGTTTCCGCAGGCATGAGCAAGAGCGTCTCATGGGTGAAGCCAGCAAAAGTTGTGTTCGTGCTGTCAATAAGGCAACCGATAAGGAGGAAAAGAAGGGTCCGTCACTGACAGACTCGAAAAAGTGAGGAGTCTCACTCTGATCAACTAGTGCCAGTGGGATCCCTCAAAACCCAGAAGCTAAGGATGACAGAGCTATTGAGCAGAAGCATCTGGCGAGACTAAAGTTGGACAGGAGGCACTTCTCATATCTTCAGATGAGTGACGGACAGTGCCGTAGATGCCTTTACACGTCTGGGGATGGGGGGGGGGCACACATGGGCCACATTTTCCAGGAAGAGTTGATGCTGCAAGGACTTGGAGTCCATCCATTGCCAATGGCTCTAAAAGTGCTCTCCGCTCTGAACTCATTCACTTGTGGCTCATTCCAGGACTCCACTGGTGGGATTATTTTAAGCATCTGCTCACAAACGTATCCAAGAGGTCGCGAATGCCCTAGTTAGCAAGGCACACAATTATGTCCAGAAGCTAGCCAGGTTGCCAGCAGTGGGATTGGCAGCGATCTGCGGATTCCCACAGGTGCTGAGTAGCATCGATTGCATTCATGTGACTTTTAGAGCTCTCTGGCAGCAGCCACTACAATTCATCAACAGGAAAGGATTGCACTCACTCAGTGTGCAGCTGGGTAGCAACCACCAGAACAGGTTAAGCAGGTTTATGTGAGATGTCATGGGAGCTCCCACTACTCATACATCTTGAGACACTCGCAGGTGCCACAGATCTTTGAGGGTCAGCCCCCCAACACATTACCCATAGTCCCAGGGATGGGACACTTCAATTATGAGGATAGACTGGAGAAATTGGGCCTGTTCTTATAGAACAGTACAGCACAGAACAGGCCCTTCGGCCCTCGATGTTGTGTCGAGCCATGATCACCCTACTCAAACCCACATATCCACCCTATACCCGTAACCCAACAACCCCCCCCCCCCCTCCCTTAACCTTACTTTTTAGGACACTATGGGCAATTTAGCATGGCCAATCCACCTAACCCGCACATCTTTGGACTGTGGGAGGAAACCGGAGCACCCGGAGGAAACCCACGCACACACGGGGAGGACGCGCAGACTCCACACAGACAGTGACCCAGCCGGGAATCGAACCTCCTTAGAGAGAAAAAGGCTGAGAGGAGATTTCACAGAGATGTTCAAAATCACCAAGAGGCTGGACAGAGTATAGAGGGAGAATCTGTTCCCCTTGCAAAAGGATCAAGAACGAGAGGGTGCAGATTTAAAATGATTTGCAAAAGAAGCTAATGTGATGTGAGAACAAACTTTTTCACACAACGAGTGGTTTGGGTCTGGAATGCATGCCTGAAGTGTACTGCAGGCAGGTTCAGTTGAAGTACTGGATGATTGCTTGAATAGAAACAATATGCAGGGTGTGGTAGTGTGGCCTCTTTAAGAGGCGAGCCCTTGCGGTCCACGTGACCAGCTCAGGGCCTATTGTGCGGGAGCGCACGGACATCAACCAATGGGGAAAACTCATGGGGCTCTGGGATTGGGATACCGGATAGATTGGACCCTGGAGCCAGAGAGTGAGGCCTGTTTTGTGACTCTGTGTCTGTGTATAGTTTACTTGTTTGGGCAATTTATCATGGCCAATCCACCGAACCCGCACGTTTTTGGACTGTGGGAAGAAACCGGAGCACCCGGAGGAAACCCACACGGACATGGGGAGAACGTGCAGATTCTGCACAGACAGTGACCCAGCGGTGAATCGAACCTGGGACCCTGGCGCTGTGAAGCCACAGCGCTATCCACTTGTGCTACCGTGCTGCCCTGGAAGTCTCCCTAGTATTGCCTCGAGCCACCACATTGGTGTAAACCAGATCAATCGCAAGTCCTCAGTACTTCAGAATCCGAAGGGGGAAGGCAGTAGCCTCCAAAACGAACAGAGAAGTTGGAAAGTGTCGACGGCATCATAAAACAGTGAGTAAAAAATGCCCATAATTGGAAAACTTGACCCATTCGACCAGCGGGCTGAAGACCGGAGCCAGGATATTGAGCGGTGTTGTTACTTTTTATTTTATCAGCAAACAAAATAACAGGGGAGGATAAACAGAAGCTTATTCTTTTAATGGTGTGTGGGTCCCAACCTATATACAACCTTATCAGAAATTTGATGTCCCCGACACAAAGTCATTTGACGAGTTGGTGAAGTTGGTCAGGGAGCATTTCAACTCCAGGCCCTCAATCATACTACAGCAATACAAATTTAATTCTGCTGTCAGGGGCCCGGGGAGACGACCTCCACCTTCGTTGCCAGACTCTGCCAAATGGTTGAGCATTGTGAGTTCGGCACAGTGCTCAGCGACATGTTGCGTGACAGTTTAGTATGCGGTATTGACAACATATGTATGCATGAGAATCTTTCAGCTGAAAAGAGGATACCCCTAGACAGAGCGGTAAAAATAGCTCAGGCAACCGGGTTTGTGGAGGGGGGGGTGCGTCAGAACTTCAAGGCATTCAAGAGGGTGAGGTGAACCAGCTGCGGGGAGGGATGGCTGCACTGTGCGCAGCCAGGTCGACAGGCACAAAGGAAGTTCAGCCATGATTCCAGGAACAGGATCACAGTCAGTGATCAGGAAAGAAAATGGATCGTCATCCCAAAAGTAAAGATAATTTCTACTGATGTGGCGGAGACCACCCCCAAGGACCGTGCTGCTGCAGAGAGTTTATTTGTTTCAGTGCAATAGGAAGGGCTATATCCAGGCAGGTTGCCATGCCAGGCAAAGCATGACAAATAAAAAAAAAAGTCATGACCCCAGTGAAGAAAGTGGAGAAGAATTCAGATGAAGAACCTGAAAAGTACAGATTAAACAATGTGAAAGTCAGCGAAACAGCCCCAATTGAGATAGTCCTCACAGTAAATGGAAGACCACTTAAGATGGAGGTTGACACCAAATATCTTCGAGAAAGAGTTCAGTCTTTGAACCTAAGTAGCGCAACAACCAAGTTGACGACATATACGGAGGAAACTCTGGAAAGCTTGGGCACACCACAACACCAGTGTCATATCAGCAGCAGGATGCTCAGCTACCTATGATCAATTCGAGGGACATCAGCAAAGTCTCATGGGACAAGATTGGTTGCACCAAATCAAGTTGAACTGGTTGGAGACCTTCAAAATGTAGGATACCATTTTCCAGGAAGATTTATGTAAATATAGAGACATATTCCAGAATGAGTTGGGTTGAATAAAGGGAGTAAAAGCCAAGATTTACGTCAACCTTGATTCCACACCAAAGATTTTCAGGGCGAGACCTAGCCCCTATTCCTTACATCAAAAAGTGGAAACTGAATTTAAATGCCTTTAAGAATTAGGAATTATCAGATCCATGCAGTTTTCTGAATGGGCAGCCCTCATCGTCCCTGTATTAAAACCAGATCGCTCAGTTAGAAATGTGGGGATTACAAGCTTAAATACCCAAGTACCCAATTCCACGAATTGAAGACATTTATGAAAAATTGGCAGGGGTCTCACGTACACCAAACCAAACCTCAGTCATGCCTATTTGCAGTTAGAACTGGATAATGATTCCTGAACGTTTGCGACAAGTAACACGCATAAAGGCTTGTTTCACCACACCAGGGCCGTGATTCTCCCCTAACCGGCGGGACGGGCTGTACCGGCGCTGAGGAGTGGCGTGAACCACTCTGGCATCGGGCCACCTGGAAGGTGCGGAATCCTCTGCACCTTCAGGAACTAGGCCGGCCCCGACGGGGTTGGCACTGTGCCAACCAGCGCCAAACGGCTTGGTGTCGTGCCAACCGGCGCTGAAGGGCCACCGCCCGCCGGCGTGAGTTGGCGCATGCGCGGGAGCACCAGCGTGTGCTGCCGTGATCCCAGCACATGCGCAGGGGGCTTCTTCTCTGCGCCGGCCATGGAAGACTATTACACCGGCCGGCGCGGAGGGAAAGAGGTCCCCCATGGCACAGGCCCGCCCACGGATCAGTGGGTCCCAATCACGGGCTTGGCCACTGCGGGGGCAACCCCCCCCCCGGGGCCAGATTCCCCCACACCCCTCCCGAGGACTCTGCAGGCCACCCGCAGAGCCAGGTTTTAAGAAGGCAGCATCTGGAGCCTCTGGCCTTCCTGGTATGGGATAATAACTGGGAGAAGAATTGAGATGGTGCAGGCTCTTCAAGCATCTCCCCAACATTTTGCTGCCTACGGCAGCCATCAAGAGGCAATAGGGTCAGGAGCTGCTGGACACTCTTGGAGTCACCTGGGCGGATGGCCCTGGAGGGGGGGAGGGAGGGGGTGGGGGTGAGTCCAGTTGACCCTCCTCCCAATGGGTGGCTGAGATCTCCTCCCTGATTCATTGAGGAAAACGGGCACTTAAGAGTGATGTTGAGGTGCCCTATCCTCCTCTCACCTAGCCACTGATGGATCCCACTTCTGCCGAGAGCGATGGTGTGCTGGTTTGAGTGCAGATCAGGTGCAATATCCTGGACAGCAGTCTCCATGGTGGTCACCATCCTACTAATGTAGACCTTGGTGCACTAGCATGTCGGTGCAATGGCGTCAGGTTGATGTAATTGGAATCCTCCTTTGTCCATTGCAATCAAGTGATGATATCTGATAACCCTGCCTGGTGCTCCCACGTCTGTTTTGCAGCTCCAAGGGCCGAGTCCAGAGACATGTCATCGAACTTGCACCCTGCAGGAACCTGGCCAATGCAGATGGTGAAATTTGAATTGAATAAAAATCTGGAATTAAAAATCTAATGATGACCATGAAGCCATTGTCGATTGTCGTTAAAAACCCATCTGGTTCACTAATATCCTTTGGGGAAGGAAATCTGCCGTCCTTACCTGGTCTGATCTCCATGTGACTCCAAACCCACAGCAATGTGGTTGACTCTTAACTGCCCCCTCAAGGACAATTAAGGATGAACAATAAATGCTGCTACAGCCTGCGACACTCACGTCCCAAGAACAAATAAAAAAAAAACATATGCAGGTTAAGTGGGGTTATGGTGATAGGGTGGAAGAATGGGCCTAAGTTAGGGTGCTCTTTCAGAGAGTCAGTGCAGGCTCGATGGGCCAAATGGCCTCCTTCTGCAGTATAGGGATTCTATGGATTCTAAGTTGCGCCTCTCACCTGAGTGTGATGGCCATCTGAAAACCACATGGGGGGCTTCACCACTTCAGCTAAATTTTGCCCAACATTTTAAGTTTGTGATCTTTCATGAGAACCTGAAAAGCTCACTTTCTTTTTCTCTCTCCAAGCAGGCTGTAAGACCCGTTGAATATTTCCAGCATGTTCTGCTTTTATTTTGGATGGTCAATTATTTGTGGGTGGGAGAGGGGTGGGGCGGGGGGGGGGGGGGGGGGGGCTGTGAGGCAAGGAAATGGGTTCTTTCGAACAACACAAGCTTGAAGAGGGCATAAAGAGAGGCCATTTTGGGTCCACAGCAGATGGAGACAGGGACAACCAAGGTCGCATGCACTCAGAAGACTGCTGGATGCCAGGCAAGTCCAATGACGTTCCTGGACTCGACCTGTAGAGACAAATGTGAGTTGAGGGCTAGGTTGGTTGAGGGGACCTGAGCAGGCTTGGGGAAGGGAGTGAAGGGGCAAAGAAGGCTGAATGCCTGCTCTCAATCTTAGTGACAATGATACCATGAGCCCCTTTCTGGTGGGGGTGGGGGGTGGGGCGGGGGGGGGGGGGGGGGGGTGGCGTTGCTGTGGAAAAGACTGCTCAGGAAAAAAAATTATTTCTTTTAATAAATTTAGAGTACTCAATTATTTTTTTCAATTAAGGGGCAGCTTTGCATGGCTAATCCACCTAGCAACCCGGGTCCTCAGCGTCATGAGGCAGCAAATGTTTCAGAAAATGGTTTGCAGTGGAGAAAAGAAGCTGGGGGTTATCCGTCCATTCTCGGGTGATCCTGAAGCGGTGAGCAGTTTCAGCAGCTAGGGCCTGATAGTGCTTCATGTCGTCAGGCCAGACCCGACATTGTTTGGAAGTGTAGTCGCTGCTTTACTCCAGGAAACGCAGCAGTCAATTTGCGGACAGAAAAATCTCACAAGTAGCAGTGTGATAGTGAACCAGATAATCCAGTTTTAAAATGTTGCCTGGCAGATAAATATTAGCTAGGATACTGGGGAAAGAGGCTGGTGATGACATATTGCCGGGAGAGGGAGTGGGGAAAACAATGAACGAATAAAAAAAGAGGGGAATTCTGTCAAGTGAAAAAGAATTGGATGCCACAAATTGCATGAGAAAACAGGAAGAATCTCTATCAGGGTTCCCTAATCTTCTGACGTAATCTCAATGTGGAAACAATGCAAAGTCACAATGCGGGATCGGAAGAATCCCCTGGAAATTAAAGATGCAGAATTCCAGTTCTAACACACGGAGAACCGCCAAAAAGGCTGCTAAGTGTCGAACATTTGTGATCGTAAATTAGCATGTGGTCAGGTTCTTGAAACTGGACTGGAAACTAGGAGAGATAGTAGTTGAGGGAATCTCTAAGCTCAGATGGATAGATGTGTCAAAATGAGCAAGAAAAACAGACTGGTGAGCAGCCATGTTGGAGCTCTATCTGCCAACCTTTAAGATTATTTTATGGGGGTGGATATAGGCTAAATATTCATTATCATATCAATGGTAAATGAAATGAGAGGACAAATATAGAGGTTGTGTTCTTGGGGATATTTACAGCGATAGGGAATAGCAGTGAGACTGACGGAGACGTTGAGAATTAGCGAGCTAAATGGTTTAAGTTCATAGGGGTTGTTTTGATAAATAGAAGAGTTGGTACAGGGGTGATGTGCTTCACCTAAAATGGCAGGCACGGGGAATGTAAAAATAGCTTTAAAAACCATTTAACCTAGGTTAAAGATGGGAGTGCAGCAGGATCCTGACTATGCACAAGGATAATGGAAGTAATTAGAATAGGGCTAAGAATTCATTATTACCATTAGCATCATGTTACCCAGACAGCACATGCAGACAGCCAGATAGGGAGGTTAAGGAGGCAGCGACCAAAATTAGATGTGTACGTATCAATATATACAAATCCCACAAGCACTTAAATATAAAGTGGTAGAACCAGACACAGTTGCAGCAACTCATATTTTCAATGTCATAGCCAGCAGAACCATAGCCAACCCAAGAAAATTGATGTGAATATAACTTATAAATGAGCAAGGCATCTAGGAAGGTGAGGGGAACAGACAAAATGGAAGCATTGCCCTATACATCAGGGAGGCCTGAATGTTAAGGTAATTGAGCAAGCCTTACAAGAAAATTGGATGGTGATAGATTTTGTTATGGGGAGAGAAAATATACACTAAATGGTCTAATTTTAAAGGATGTGCATTAACAGGAAGTGCTGGAGATAACATACAAAAACTGGAAATACACAGCAGGTCTTACAGCATCTGTGGAGAGGGAAACAGCGTTAATGTTTCAAGTCAATGAACATTTGCTTGTGATGTTCATGCACAAATCTTTGAAGATGGCAAAGCAGTTAATAAAGAAATTGGGGGCTTGGGATTAATATTTACTGGGGCAGGTCTTGTGACTGATGAGGGAGGGGTTTTGGTGAGGTCACCACATCCTGTGGAGTTTTGACTCCAAAGTACATGTCCTTTTACAAACAGGTTCCTGCCGAAAAGCCAAATGTCAGGATGAAAAAGCTCCAGAGGAGGCTGCACCCCGGGAGAACAGATGTTGCTTTCAGCTGGGTGATGGCAAACCTTAGTGGGCATTGGGGTGTGGAGCTTGGGGTTGTGGCTGCCAATCCCAGGGCAGTCAGGTCCTGTGGAGAGGCCACGGATCCCAGAGTATCTGATCCCAATGCAAAGGTTTGACCATAAAGGCGGGGGCGGCTGCTCCCTGATTGGAGGAGAGTTCTGATTCTCAATTGAAGAGGTGGTTGGAGCACAGGAGAATTCTCTGCGTGGCAGCCGTTCAATTTTCAATTCCTGGGGGAGGTAGTCCAATGATTGGCATTGAAGAAGTTAAGCTGAGTGGGCTGGGAAGAAGCACGCCTTCTCCTTTGGCCCTCAGGAAATGCCAAACAGGCATTAACTTGATCCACAAGAAAAAAATCCTTGGGCGGAATTCTCCGAACCTCCCCCCCCCCCCCCCCCCCCCCCCCCCCCCCCTCCGCCCCCGCCCCTGGCCGGGTCTGAGAATCGGCGGGGGCCGGCGTGAATCCCGCCCCGCCGGCTGCCGAATTCTCCGGCACCGGGAATTTGGTGGGGGCAGGAATTGCACCATGCTGGTCGGCAGCCGCTGGCAGCGGCCCCCCCGGCGATTCTCCGTTCTCCGGCCTGCGACGGGCCGAGTGGCTGCCCGCTTTCGGCCGGTCCCACCGGCGTATGTTACGACAGGTACTTACCGGCGGGACCTGGCTCCACGGGCAGCCTTCAGGGCCCTCGAGGGGGCGCAAGGGAATCTGGCCCCGGGGGGTGCCCCCAT
This sequence comes from Scyliorhinus canicula, assembly GCF_902713615.1. NCBI lineage: Eukaryota > Metazoa > Chordata > Chondrichthyes > Carcharhiniformes > Scyliorhinidae > Scyliorhinus > Scyliorhinus canicula. The sequence goes on from NC_052146.1 coordinate 178,840,379, forward strand.
GGTGGCCTGGCCCACGATCGAAGCCCACCGATCCACGGGCTTGCCTGTGCCATGGGGGCATTCTATTCCTCCGCGCCGGCTGGTGTACTGGTCTGCAATGGCCGGTGAAGAGATGAACCCTCCTCCTGTGCATGCGCTGGTATGACGCCAGCACATGCTGGCGCTCCTGCGCATGCGCCAACTCGCGCCGGCCGGCGGAGGCCCTTCGGCGCCGGTTGGTGTGGCGCCAAGTCCCCTCCCCGCCGGCCAACGCGGCGCAAACCACTGCGGCGCCGGCCTAGTCCTTTAAAGTGTGGACGATGCCGCACCTTCGGGGCAGCCTGGCACCTGAGTGGTTCATGCCACTCCTTCGCGCCGGAGTTGCCCGCCCCGCCGGTTTCCAAAGAATCCGGCCCCTTATCTCCCTTTACTTGTCTGGTTTCCTCAGGCTCAAGAAACATAGCCAATCGGGCTTAAATCTGGAGGTCAGATTACATTTTTAAAAATTAATTTATGGGATGCGGATGTCACTAGCTAGGCCAGCATTTATTGTCCATCCCGAATTGCCCTTGAGAAGGTGGTGGTGAGTTGGCCTCTTACACTGCTGCAGTCCCTGTGGTGTAGGTGCATTCACAGTGCTGTCAGGGAGGAAGTTCCAGAATTGTGACCCAATGCCAGTGAAGGGACGACAATATATTTCCAAGTCAGGATGAAGGGTCTGGCAGATGGAATACAATGTTGGTAAATGTGAGGTCATCCATTTTTGTACGAATAACAGCAAAATGGACTATTATTTAAATGGTAAAAAATTGCAGCATGCTGCTGTGCAGAGGGACTTGGATGTCCTTGTACGTGAATCACAGAAAGTTGGTTCGCAGGTGCAGCAGGTAATTAAGGCGGCAAATGGAATTTTGTCCTTCATTGCTAAGGGATGGAGTTTAAAACAGGGAGGTTATGTTGCAGCTGTATAGGGTGCTGTGAGGCCACACCTGGAGTACTGTGTACTGTTTAGGTCTCCTTACTTGAAAAAGGATATACTGGCACTGGAGGAGGTGCAGAGGAGATTCACTAGGTTACTTCTGGAGTTGAGAGGATTGGTTTATGAGGAGAGACTGAATAGACTGGGACTATATGCATATAGTCTGCTAGAAACATATAAAATTATGAAGGGAGTGGTTGAAACAGGGAGGTTGTTTCCACTGGTGGGTGAAACTAGAACTAGAACTGGATGTTTTTAAGGCAAAGATGGATAGATTTTTGAACAGTAAAGGAAATTAAGAGTTATGGTGTGCAGGCAGGTGTGGAGCTGAGTTTACAAGAAGATAAGACATGATCTTATTGAATGGCGGAGCAGGCACGAGGGACTAGATGGCCTACTCCTGCTCCTAGTTACTATGAACTTCCAGATGGTGGTGATCCCGTGTGTTAGCTGCCTTGTCCTTCCAGATGGGAGAGGTTGGGGCTTTGGAAGATGCTCCTATGGAGCCTTGGTGAGATACTGCAGTGCATCTTGTAGATGGTACACACTCTGCCGCTGTTTGTCTGTGGTGAAAGGAGTGAATCTTTGTCGATGGGGTGCCAATCAAATGGGGTGCTTTGTGCTGGATGGTGTTAAGCTTCTTGAGTGTTTTTGGAGCTGTACACAACCAGGAAAGTTGAGACTATTCCATCACACTCCTGACTTGTGCCTTGTAGATGGTGGACAGGCTTTGGGGAGCCAGGAGGAGTCAGGAGGTGAGTTACTTGACACAGGGACACCTAGCCCCTGACCTGCTCTTACAGCCGCAGTATTTATATGGCTAGTCTAGTTATGTTTTCTGCCTTCCAGAAGCTGGTTGATGATCCACCCATCATCTCCCCCCCATTAAAACTGAGAGTGGCCAAGTTACAGTATAAGAATCGACAAGTCACATTGTAACTGTATAAAACCTTAGTTAGGCCACATTTGGAGTTTAGTGTTCAATTCTGGTCGCCACACTACCAGAAGAATGTAGAGAGGGTGCAGAAGAGATTTACCAGGATGTTGCCTGGTATGGAGGGCATTAGCTATGAGGAGCTGTTGAATAAACTCGGTTTGTTCTCATTGGAACGACGGAGGTTGAGGGCCGACCTGATAGAGGTCTACAAAATTATGAGGGGCATAGACAGAGTGGATAGTCAGAGGCTTTTTCCCAGGGTCGAGGGGTCAATTACTAGGGGGCATAGGTTTAAGGTGCGAGGGGCAAGGTTTAGAGAAGATGTACGAGGCGAGTTTTTTACACAGAAGGTAGTGGGTGCCTGGAACTCGCTGCCGGAGGAGGTGGTGGAAGCAGGGACGATAGTGGCATTTAAGGGGCATCTTGACAAATACATGAATAGGATGGGAATAGAGGGATACAGACCCCGGAAGGGTAGAAGATTTTAATTTAGATGGGCAGCATGGTCGGCACAGGCTTGGAGGGCCGAGGGGCCTGTTCCTGTGCTGTACTTTTCTTTGTTCTTTGTACAGGTGGGTTGAGAATGGGTGTGAGATTTTTTTTAAATGTACATGCGAAACAATGCCCAACCTGCCTTCTTTTTGGGGTCAAAAGTGCCTCTATAGAATACTATAGGCGGCACTGTAGCACAATGGTTAGCACAGTTGTTTCACAGCTCCAGGGTCCCAGGTTCAATTCCGGCTTGGGTCACTGTCTGTGCGGAGTCTGCATGTCCTCCCCGTGTCTGCGTGGGTTTCCTCCGGGTGCTCCGGTTTCCTCCCACAGTCCAAAGATGTGCAGGTTAGGTGGATTGGCCGTGATAAATTGCCCTTAGTGTTGGGTGGGCTTACTGGGTTATGGGGATAGGGTGGAGGTGTTGACCTTGGGTAGGGTGCTCTTTCCAAGAGCCGGTGCATACTCGATGGGCCGAATGGCCTCCTTCTGCCCTATGAAATGGCCTGGCAGCCACTCAACGTTTCAAACCTCGACAGAAGAGTCAAATAAGAATAAAGCCAGACAGACCCAGCATCAACTGAGGCACCAGATATACGATAGGTACTGCCAGCCCTTTCCTCACTAACATCTGGGGACTTGTGCCAAAATTAGGACAGCAGTTTCACAGACTAGTCAAAAAACACTGTCATCTTCACCAAATCATACCTTATAGCCAATGTTTCAGATTCCTTTATTACCATCCCAGGGTGTGTCTTGTCTCACCAGCAGGACAGATCCCCCAGATGTGCGGACCATTGGTATACAGTGGATGGAAAAGTGACCCGAGGAGACCTCAGCATTGACTCTGGACTCCATAGAGTCTCATGGCATCAGGTCGAACGTGGGCAAGGAAACGTTGTACTTATTGCAACCTATCGCCCTCCTTTAATTGATGATTCGGTACTCCTCTACGTTAAACATCACGAGGGAGTAGCACTGACGGTAGCAAGGACACAGAATGTACACTGGATGGGTCCTTCAATGTCCAGCATCAAGATTGACTCGATAGCACCACTAATAACTGAGCTGGACAAATCCTGAAGGATTTGCTTATCAGATTGGGAATGAGGCCGGTTAGAGAGAACCAACAAGGGGGGAAAATCTACTCGACCTCGTTCTCATCAATCTACCGATCACAGTACCATTTGTCCATGGCAGTGTTTGTAGGAGTGTGATGCTTGTCAAAGTCCTGTCATCACACTGAGGACACCTTCCATTGTGTTCTGTGACACTACCACTCTGCCAAATGGGATAGATTCAGAACAAATCTACCAGTTCAAAACTGGGCATCGATGGTGTGGATCATCAGCGTCACGCCTTTATAATGATAGCTCTGAGCTTATTGGCTGTATAAGACACAAGGCACTGATCAGTCATAAGGGATTTGTTAAACACATTGTTGGTTCATTTATTAAGACTAGGCACATGAAAATAGTTATGCATAAGTTCAATGCATGAAGACATCCGAGCTGTGTGTGTACTCTGCTCATAACAAAGGTGAAACTGAGACTGGATCACAAGACATACTTCCCTCCTACTGATGCCATGGTGACATCCTTTAAAGGCATATTACAACATTCAGTAGCAGCAGAATGGTAATCAACACCACAGGAGACAGCATAGTTAGAACAGGGACATCAAGAATAATTTCACTCTTAAAGGCATCAATACCATTAATGAGACATATACAGTTCAAGCGCACTGGGAGACCTGAAGGCTGTTTTTTGGGCCAGGATTTTTATCTGGCTGTCTTTGGACGATATATGGTAAGTTCATAATCTAAATTCATATACCAGAATCTAAATTTGCACGTCAGTGGTCTTCATGCCAACTTAAATGTCTCCACCCCGTATATGAGTTTGTGTTGTTGTACCATGGCTGGAATGCAGAACCCCAATCCCCAGTCTGGGTACCTTCGTAAAGTGCCTCGCAAAGAGGTTAATGGAGAAAGAACAGTGAGCATAGTTAGCAAATAGAAGGGTGCTCGTTTGACTCTGGGGCTTCATGTTTCGTCCAAGTGACATGAAGCAGTTGCATGGCCAAGGGGAGGGGGCTCCTGCTGTGGTCCTATTCCTATCTTACTATAAAAATGTTCTTGCTACATTTTTTTTTTTTTTTTTTTATAAATGTTTTTATTCAGTTTTCGTATTTTATATTGAACAAATTACAAATTGTTAGGAGAGAGAAAAAAAAAAACAAACAAAAACAAACACGCAAAAATTAACATACATATTTACAGGTAAGCATCTTCGTAGTAGTAACTGCGCCCCCCCCACCCCCCCCCCCCCCCCTCAACATGTTTATTTAGCTTGGTTTTGGGCCTTAGCTAGCCATCGAACCCCCGTAACGAACCTGTAGCCCCCCCCCCCTCCCGCTACCTTCCCCCGACTATTCTTCCTCTTGTACATTGGCCACAAATAGGTCCCGGAACAGTTGCATGAATGGCTCCCACGTTCTGTGGAAGCCGTCGTCCGACCCTCGGATGGCAAATTTGATTTTCTCCATTTGGAGAGATTCCGAGAGGTCGGACAGCCAGTCCGCAGCTCTGGGCGGTGCTGCTGACCGCCAGCCAAACAGGATTCTACGGCGGGCGATCAGGGAGGCAAAGGCAAGGGCATCCGCCCTCCTCCCCAGGAATAGATCTGGCTGTTCTGAAACCCCGAAGACCGCCACTATCGGGCATGGCTCCACCCTCACTCCCACCACTTTGGACATTACCTCGAAGAAGGCTGTCCAGTACTCCACGAGTCTGGGGCAGGACCAGAACATGTGGGCGTGGTTGGCCGGGCCTCTTTGGCACCGTTCACATCTGTCTTCCACCTCCGGGAAGAACCTACTCATACGGGTTCTTGTTAAGTGGGCTCTATGTACCACTTTTAGTTGCGTCAGGCTGAGCCTTGCGCACGTGGAGGTGGAGTTGACCCTATGCAGTGCTTCGCTCCAGAGTCCCCACCCGATCTCCATCCCCAGGTCGTCCTCCCATTTCCTCCTTGTTGCGTCCAGTACGGTGTCGTCCCTATCTACCAGTCGGTCATACATGTCACTACAGTTCCCTTTCTCTAGGATACTTGCGTCCAGTAGGTCTTCCAGTAGTGTCTGTCGTGGCGGTTGTGGGTACGTCCTTGTCTCCTTTCGTAGGAAGTTTTTGAGCTGCAGGTACCGTAGCTCGTTCCCCCCAGCTAGCTGAAATTTCTCTGTCAGTTCGTCCAGTGTTGCGATCCTGTCGTCCGTGTATAGGTCCCTGACTGTCAGTGTCCCCCCGTCCTGCCTCCACCTTTTGAAGGTGGCGTCGGTCAGTGCTGGTTTGAACCTATGGTTGTTGCAGATGGGAGCCCTGTTCGACATTTTGGTCAGGCCAAGTTGCTGCCGCAGTTGGTTCCAGGATTGGAGGGTGGCTGTCACCACTGGGCTGCTGGAGTGTTTTTTGGGTGGGGATGGGAGTGCTGCCGTGGCGAGGGCCCGGAGGGAGGTTCCCATGCAGGAGGCCTCCTCCGCACGCACCCACTCAGCTTCTGGCTCCTGGATCCATCCCCTTACTCGCTCGGCTGTTGCTGCCCAGTGGTAGAATTGTAGATTCGGGAGGGCTAACCCTCCCCTGGTTTTTGTTTTTTGTAAGACCTTCTTTGGGATCCTAGCATTTTTACCCCCCCATACGAACGCCATGATGAGTTTGTCCAGCGCTTTGAAAAAGGCCTTGGGGATGTAGATCGGAATTGTTCTTGCTACATTGTAAAAGTGTTTGGATGAAGTACGCAATCTCCAACAGTGTTTTCCTCACTCTCAGAAATCCAATAATACTTTTCATCACAGAGTGACAAATGACCCTATTCTTACAATTTCACCAACAGGAAGCCCCTAATTTACAATATGATTCCTTCGGCAGTTTCCAAGTTGCTATCAGGCACTTGCCTCCAGGAAGTAGGACAAACAAAAGCATGAAAAGTACAAGTAAACAATGCTGAATAAAACTCTGGCATTCCATAGGTCTGGGTCATGGGGAAGCAGATCATGAATGGCTTCTGGTCCATTATGAATAGCACTCCTGTATTTTGTTACTTAAAAAACAGACATCTACTTTCAGACTATTATGTATGTTGCAGATACTTGATTTACAAGACAAGCACCGTTGTGTTCAGATTTCCTCTTCCCTTCATTATCTTTTCCACATTTCTCACTCTGATGCACAATGCTAGGGTTATCAACCTTCACTGGGCGGATTCCGAGAGATTTGATCAGGTGTCATTTGATCATATGGCAACACGTATGGTACGCAGTGTGTTTTGTGCCTTGGAGATATGCAGTGATGATATTCAGATTCTATGTGCAAAAAGGGAGCTTTAGTTCAATATTTTCAAAATGTCTGCTGCCTCAAGCTTACTGCTTGGTTTCTGTTTCTCTGTAATCATTCCCAAAGGCTTGATTCACAGCACACAGCAGTCAAGAGATACACACAATCAAACAGTTAACAACTGGACTCAACAATACTTAGTTACGTGATAGTGATTCGCATGATATTTTCCCACCATTTGTGTGTTATCCATTTATCTTACTTGAGTGTCTTAATATTTTTATATTTCTCTGCCCTCCGTCCATTCCCCCACCTTCTCCCTCGCCAGACTGTATTGCTTTCCCCCTCGATCTCTAGTTTGTGTTCTTCTCTCTCTCTCTAAGCTGAACACCACTGGTTCAGATTTCCCCTTTCCTTATTCACAGGGCTTCCAGCTCATTTTCATTGGCCCTCACACTGGTAATCTCACAATTAATAATGAACCAGACTCAATTTTGTCCTTTGTGTTAGGACCTTGACTCTGGGGTCAAATGCAGGTTATAACTTCACACTGTAATGGTCACCCGGCAGTGATTTTCCCTCCATTGACTGATTCCTGACGAGAGGACAAGCTCGCCATTGATTAAGAATGGCTTGCACATTCTCAAAGCTGCCAATAAGAGGGCCTCCAGGATTGAAAAGCAGAAGCCTGCAGTTCAAATAGAGAGGATGTCTCCATTTTGAGGTGCCCATTCTCCACCATTTAACTTCTAAAATTAAAATTACATTCAGTCGCCAGGGCACCAGGAGAACACAGAACACAGAACAGTACAGCACAGAACAGGCCCTTCGGCCCTCGATGTTGTGCCGAGCAATGATCACCCTACTTAAACCCACGTAACCCGTATACCCGTAACCCAACAATCCCCCCATTAACCTTACACTACGGGCAATTTAGCATGGCCAATCCACCTAACCCGCACATCTTTGGACTGTGGGAGGAAACCGGAGCACCCGGAGGAAACCCACGCACACACGGGGAGGACGTGCAGACTCCACACAGACAGTGACCCAGCCGGGAATCGAACCTGGGACCACTGGAGCTGTGAAGCATTGATGCTAACCACCATGCTACCGTGAGGCCCCATTGGGTGGCCTGCAAGCGCAGCTGAGTGCAGGCAGAAGGGGGACAGCCTCGAAGCCTATCTGCAGCACAAATCCCTCAGTCTGCCACCAGGAGGGCCAATAGGAAGCTGCCTCCAGGCAGCTGGCCTGTTCCCTAATGCCATGGCTTGGAGGCTGACTCTGTACTCACGCCCTGATGCACGATCAATTGCACAAAGACTCAGATTGGGTACAACTGTGGCTTTATTGCAGTCAGATGTGTGGCCTCCTGCTGCAGCTGGTGGAATGGCAGATCAATGGAGGACACGCATATTTATACGGCTCCTTGTGGGCGGAGCCAGCCGGCAGGGGCTACCGGTGAACCTGTAGTACAGGTCCTACCTTACATCCCCTAATACAGGTGTACACAGTGGTTCACCACATTCACCCTCTGTCGAAAATGAGTCCGGTGGGGGTGGTGTGGAACTATATACAGTGTTGAGAATTATGTACAGTGTCTGCGAAAATAAATGGGGGAGGAAAATAATGTCCATTTTGCCGTTCCGGTGCCCGTCAGAGGTTAAGTGAATCCGGTGCTTTGACGATTCGCTGGAAGCGACGTAACGGTGGTGGCGATGTCGGTGCTGGCGGTGCTGGTGTCACCGATGTCGGTGCTGGTGCTGGCCTGCTGTCAGATGACCCTGCGAGCGTGCCAAAATCTTCCTCGTCCTCTTGTGTGGGCAGGGGAAGGAGGGATGGACCTGGTGGGGTTAATGTTGGGAGCGCCGGGGGAGGGGAGGGTGGCGCGTGGGTGGGGAAGTGTGTTTGGCTGGAACCTGAGGCAGCCAGATCCCTGAGGGAGACAGTATCTTGGTGGCCGTCGGGGAACTCCACGTAGGCATACTGGGGGTTGGCGTGGAGCAAGTGTACCCTGTCCACCAACCGGTCCGCATTGTGGAGTCGGACGGGCCTACGGAGCAGGACCGGTCCTGGAGCTGCGAGCCAAGTCGTGAGCGCCACCCCGGATGTGGACTTCCTGGGGAAGGTAAAATGACGTTCATGGGGTGTGTTATTTGTAGCGGTGCACAGTAGTGACCGGATGGAGTGTAGTGCATCAGGGAGGACCTCCTGCCAGCGGGAGGCTGGGAGGTTCCTGGACCGTAGGGCCAGCTGGACGGCACTCCAAACCGTCCCGTTCTCCCTCTCTACCTATCCGTTTCCAAGGGGGTTGTAGCTGGTCGTCCTGCTGGAGGCAATACCCCTGCTGAGCAGGAACTGACGTAGCTCATCGCTCATGAATTAGGATCCCCTGTCACTGTGGATGTAGGTGGGGAAACCGAACAGAGCGAAGATTGTGTTGAGGGCCTTGATGACGGTGGCAGACGTCATATCAGGCATGGGATGGCGAAGGGGAATCTGGAGAACTCATCGACCACACTGAGGATATATGTGTTGCAGTCGGTGGAGGGGAGGGGCCCTTTGAAGTCCACACTGAGGCGTTCAAAGGGGCGGGAGGCCTTCACCAGGGGTGCACGGTTCGGCCGGTAGAAGTGCGGCTTGCACTCCGCACAGACCTGGCAGTCCCTCGTGACTTCCCGTACTTCCTCGACGGAGTAGGGCAGGCTGCGAGCCTTGACGAGGTGGTACAGACGTGTGACCCCCGGGTGACAAAAGCTGCCGTGCAGGGCCCGGAGTTGGTCTACTTGTGTACTCGGGATAGGGCGTCTGGGGGCTCGTTGAGTTTGCCGCGGCGATACAAAATCTCGTAATTATAGGTGGAGAGCTCGATTCTCCGCCGCAAGATTTTATCGTTTTTGATCTTGCCCCGCTGTGGGTTATTGAACATGAAGGCTACCGACCGTTGGTCAGTGAGGAGAGTGAATTTCCTGCCGGCCAGGTAATGCCTCCAATGCCGCACAGCTTCAACGATAGCTTGGGCCTCTTTTTCAACGGATGAGTGCCGTATTTCAGAGGCACAAATGAAAATCGCTTATTGTCACGAGTAGGCTTCAATGAAGTTACTGTGAAAAGCCCCTAGTCGCCACATTCCGGCGCCTGTCCGGGGAGGCAAATACGGGAATTGAACCGTGCTGCTGGCCTGCTTGGTCTGCTTTAAAAGCCAGCGATTTAGCCCAGTGAGCTAAACCGGCCCCTGGTTTTGGGAAGGGTGTGGGAAAAGAATGCGATGGGCCTGCCTGCCTGATTTAGAGTGGCGGCAAGGGCGACATCTGAAGCGTCGCTTTCTACTTGAAAAGGCAGTGTCTCGTCTACTGCATGCATCCTGGCCTTGGCTATGTCTGCTCTGATATGGGTGAAGGCCTGTTGTGCCTCGGCCGTGAGGGGAAATTGAGTGGACTGCATGAGTGGGCGGGCCTTGTCCGCATAGTTTGGGACCCACTGGGCGTAGTACGAAAAGAACCCAAGGCAGCATTTGAGGGCCTTGGGGCAGTGGGGGAGGGGAAGCTCCATGAGAGGGAGCATGCAGTCGGGATCGGGCCCCAGAACTCTGTTCTGGACGACATAGCCGAGGATGGCTAAGCGGGTCGTGCTAAACACGCACTTCGTGTTGTAGGTGAGGTTTAGGAGTGTGGAGAAATTTGGCAAGGTTGGCATCGTGGTCCTGCTGATCATGCCGCAGATGGTGACATTATCTAAGTACGGAAACTTGGCCCGCAAACCGTACCGGTCGACCATTCGGTCCATCTCCCTTTGGAAGACCGAGACCCCGTTAGTGACGCCAGAGGGAACCCTAAGGAAGTGATAGAGCCAACCGTCCGCCTCAAAGGCAGTGTATGGACGGTCCGATTTACGGAAGGGGAGCTGGTGGTAGGCGGATTTCAGGTCAATTGTTGAGAAGACCCGGTACTGCGCAATTTGATTGACCATATCAGATATGCATGGGAGAGGGTACACGTCGAGCTGCGTGTACCGGTTGATGGTCTGGCTGTAGTCCACAACCATCCTGTGTTTCTCCCCAGTTTTAATTACTACCACTTGAGCTCTCCTGGGGCTGTTGCTGGCCTCGATGATACCCTCCCGAAGCAGCCGCTGGACCTCGGACCTGATGAAGGCCTTGTCCTGGGTGCTGTACCATCTGCTCCTGGTGGCAACGGGTTTGCATTCCGAAGTTAGATTGGCAAAGAGGGAAGGGGGGGTCAACTTTGAGGGTCACGAGTCGGCAAACGGTGAGTGGAGGTAGAGGCCCGCCGAATTTGAGGGTGAGGCTCTGGAGATTGCACTGAAAATCCAGGCCCAACAATAGTGCAGCGCAGAGATTAGGAAGGACGTAGAGACGGAAACCACTGAATTCTACGCCCTGGACTGTGAGAGTGACCGTGCAGAACACTCGGATTGGGACAGAGTGGGATCCGGAGGCCAGGGAGATTCTTTGTTTGGCGGGGTGGACCACGAGGGAGCAGTGCCTTACCGTATTCAGGTGTATGAAGCTTTCGGTGCTCCCGGAGTCCAGCAGGCAAGAGGTCAGGTGGCCGTTGACTTTCACCGTTGTCGAAGCGGTGGCCAGGTTGTGTGGACGAGACTGGTCCAGCGTCATTGAGGTGAGCTGCGGGTGGTCGTCAGAGGTTTCAGCTGGAGAGCGTCGGCGGCCCAGGTCGTGGGATGTCGTTGGCGTTCCTCCCCTGTGGGGAAGACAAGATGGCGGCGTCCGGAGGTCCTGCGGGGAACAAAATGGCGGCGCCCATGGGGCGCACATTGCAGGGGCGGGACTAGATGGCACGCCCATGGGCTGCACGGTGGTGGTGCTGGACAAGATGGAACCGCCCATGGGCCGCACGTGGACTGAGGGGGAAGAGATGGTGGCGCCCATTGTGCGTTTGGCAGGGGGGAGGGGGCGATAGCGGTGACTACGCTGGCCTGGCACACTGCGGCAAAGTGGCCCTTTTTGCTACAAGACTTGCAAATGGCAGCGCAGGCCGGGCAGCGTTGGTGGGGGTGCTTCTGTTGGCCGCAGAAGTAGCAGCAGGGACCCCCGTGGTGTGCGGATTGGCGTGCAGTGCAGGCGCATTGGCTAGGCAGGGCACCAGCTGGGGGGGTCGTTTGCAGGGTGTGGTGAATGTAACATGGTAATTCACACTATATCTTGTAAGTGCAGTAGCGTTATCCGACCACTAGGGGGAGTAGCTCTGGGAATGCTCAGGAGCTTGTACAGGGCTCCACCCTTGGCTCCGCCCATGACTCCTCCCCCTAGTGCTGCTGTATAAATACCCTTGTCCAGAGTCAGCCTGCAGTTCACTGAGAGTTCATCAACGGGTAACAGGCTGGCTCTGTAGTAAGTACATTAAAGCCTATATTCATATCGGAAACACGTGTCTGGTGAATTGATGGTTCCATCACGGGGTCCAGGAGGGATAGGAGGGGTGGACCTCGTGGCGAGAGGGGTAGGCCTGAACATTACGGGAGGCAACAGTCATGGGGAGTGCTAATGTTTTGGTCTCCGCTCAGTTGAGCGTGGTCCCTTCCAGCAGTCGCTGTCGGATGAGGTCCGACCCAATCCCCGTTACGAACGCATCGCGCATGAGAAGATTAGAATGTTCGGTGGCCGTAACGGCCTGACAATCACAGTCCGGATGAGTGGGATTAGGGCCCGCCAGAAGTCTTCGATGGACTCACCAGAGAGTTGAGAGCGAATGGCGAGTATGAGCCTGGCGAAGAGCGTGTTCGCTTTCTACGCGTAGTTCTCCTTTAGGAGTGCCATGGCTTCCGCGTAATCCGGGGCACCCTGGATCAACGGGAACACGCTTGAGCTCAACCTGGAATACAGGACCTGTATCTTCTGAGCCTCCGTCGGTGTGGGGGTCGCTGCGTGATGTAAGCCTCGAAACAAGCTAGCCAGTGATTAAAGTCCTTTCTGGCGTCGGGCGAGTGTGGATCCAGCTGCAGGCGATCTGGTTTGATTCTGATATCCATCTTGTTGAAAATCTGACTGCAATAAATTGATGCACGATCAATTGCACAAAGACTCAGATTGGATACAACTGTGGCTTTATTGCAGTCAGCTGCGTGACCTCCTGCTGCAGCTGGCGAAATGGCAGATCAATGGAGGACACGCCTATTTATACAGCTCCTAGTGGGCGGAGCCAGCCGGCAGGGGCTACCGGTGAACCTGTAGTACAGGTCCTACCTTACATCCCCTAATACAGGTGTACAGTGGTTCACCACACCCCCATCGGGGCCTAAAAATCCTGTGCAGTGTGCATGGCGAGGGGACCAGCAGGGCGCAGACAAATGGTTTGGTCACGAGCCACAACAGCCAGAGTGCTGTGCGTGTGCGAAGAGCGCAAAGGCAGTACCTCCTGGGTCTCCAGCAACAGCGTTCAGGAGGCCAAATATCCACCCCCAGAAGCAGGAGACCAACTCTTCATTCTCGAAGCGGCAGAGTTGGGAACCCTGGGTGCTGTTGCAGCTTTGAATTGAAGAACAAAGTTAACAGAAGCAGTTCATTCCAATTAACATCTGGAAACAATTGGCAATGCTCACTGACTTCCCAATAATAAAATAGGGGAGCACATACTCAATGGAATTGATGTGTTTCAATTCATTAAACAATAGGAAGCTTCCAATTTGATAAAGTGATAAGGGAAACAGGAGAGTGCGTTAGAATTATATCATTTTATTTCTGGAACTTGAAATAAAAGCCCTATCTCCCTGACAACTCTTAATGGATTCTGAGCGAAGCATCTTTGGGCAGCTTTACCATTAATTTGCTACCCATCAGTGGAAATACCAGTGATTTTACTGCAGTAAACCTTAATACCAGGTCTTCTGGGAAAAAGCAGAGTCACAGGGGTAGTGGGTTTAAAACCTTCTCCGGGCCCCACTACTAGGCCACCAATTGTTAAAGATGTTAAGCCCCACTGTGGTGAATGTGTAATTAGTAATTCACACTGTACCTTACTGTTGTCCCTGTGGGCCCCCATCTGTGAGCCACTGTGTGGCTCTGCCCACAGGGGGAGATGAGGAGCATGTACAGGGCTCCGCCCTAGGCTCCGCCCTAGGCTCCTCCCCCTTCAGGAGGTATAAGTGCTGCAGTCCTGCACGACCGCCCTCAGTATCGTGTAGTCGCAGGCAGGCTCAGTTGTAAGCCGATTAAAGCCACAGTTTACTCCAACTCATGTCTCAGAGTGAATTGATGGTCACATCAATTTAATCGGCTTAAAGAACTACTATGGAATCAGCCCTCAAATCTGACCGACTGGAACTCGATTCACAGGCCGCAGAGGCAAAGGAAATTTTTTTTAATTGGCTTCGGTGCTTCAAGGCCTACCTGGCTGCGTCGACGACTTCCTCCATTACAGATGAACAGAAATTAAGTCTTCTCCACGCACAGGTGAGCCATCGTATTTCTACTCAACTTAATGAAGCTAACTCTTACACCGAGGCCCTCGCGATACTCGAACGCCTGTACGTGCGGCCCGTGAACGAAGTCTACGCCGACACATCTTCACATCTCATCACCAGCGCCCTGGGGAGTCGCTAGATGACTATCTACGCGACCTCAAAGCCCTAGTACGCGACTGTAACTACCAGGCCGTGACAACCACTCAGCACATGGAACTTGCCGTCCGAGGTGTGTACATTGCTGGGGTCCGATCAAATTATGTGCGGCAGTGTCTCCTTGAGAAAGGGGCCCAGGACCTGGAGGACACAGTAAAACTGGCGACCTCGCTGGAGGTCGCTTTCCAAAGCCTAACTGCGTTCCAGGCCGATCACACGACCCCATCATGGACCCACAACCAAAAGCTGCCCCAGGCCTGCGCCGCGTGGCCACCGCCCACCACGAAGGACTATCGTGCCATTTTTGCGGCCAGCCCCAACACCCCCGGCAGCAAAGCCCGGCCTGCAACGCGAGCTGCATCAGCTGCGGCGAAAGGGACACTTCGCTAAGGTCTGCCTGGCCAAGTCAAAAAACTCAAACTCTAACTCGAACACTCGCTTCTCCGACTCTCAGGCCTGCAGACCCCGCAATGTAGCAGCATGTCTGCCGACTCCGCCTCCACACAACATGTGCGACTCCAGGGGGCCGCCATCTTGGCCATCCTCCCCCATGCGGCCGGCCATGTGCGATCCATGGGAGCTGCCATCTTGGGCGCCATTTTCCTCGCACTCGCCACGTGTGATCCATGGGGGCGGCCATCTTGCACGCCATCTTCCTCGCTGCCCGCCACGTGCGATCAACGGGGGCCGCCATCTTGGCCATCACCCGTTACACCACTCGAAGATTACGACCTTCGCAGACAGCCATTGCGGGGCCGCTCCAACACAGCCGACCATACCACTGACTATCCTCAACTCGCCGCAGTCACCTTGGACCAGTCGCGGCCCAAGTCAAGCCCTCAAGAGCTCCATGATGTCCGCCCGGATCAACGTGTATGAGACACCGTGCCTGTTCGACTCCGGGAGCACTGAGACACAGCAAACAATCTCCCTCGCCTCGGGGTCGCACTCAGTTCAAATACAGGGGCGCACAACTGCACCTCTGACAATACAGAGCGCCGATTACACTAATTTCCAACTGTATGTGCTCCCAGACCTCTGCACCCCTCTCCTCCTAGGACTGGATTTCCAGTGCAACCTCACGAGCCTAACACTCAGCTTTGGCGGACCCCTTCCCCCACTCACTATATGCAGCCTAGCAACTCTGAAAATCGACCCCCCTCCACTCTTCGCTAATCTCACCTCCAACTGCAAACCAGTGGCGACTCGCAGCAGGAGGTATAGTCTGCAGGACAGGGCGTTTGTCAGATCCAAAGTCCGGCGTCTTTTGTGTGAAGGAGTCATAGAGGCCAGTAATAGCCCCTAGAGAGCTCAGGTGGTGGTCGTCAAAACCGGGGTAAAGCTCCAGATGGTGGTTGATTATAGCCAAACCATTAACCGGTTCACGCACCTTGATGCGTACCCCCTCCCCCGGATTGCAGACATGGTCAATCAGATCACCCAGTACCGCATCTTCTCCACGGTGGATCTGAAGTCTGCATACCACCAGCTCCCAATCCGCCCGGAGGACCGCCACTACACGGCGTTCGAGGCTGACGGCCGCCTTTTCCATTTCCTCCGGGTTCCCTTTGGTGTCACGAACGGGGTTTCGGTGTTCCAACGAGTAATGGACCGAATGTCCAAAGATGTGCAGGTTAGGTGGATTGACCGCGCTAAATTGCCCTTAGTGTCCAAAATTGCCCTTAGTGTTGGGTGGGGTTACTGGGTTATGGGGATAGGGTGGAAGTGTTGACCTTGGGTAGGATGCTCTTTCCAAGAGCCGGTGCACACTCGATGGGCCGAATGGCCTCCTTCTGCACTGTAAAATTCTATGAATGGTGGACCAGTACGGGCTGCGGGCCACTTTTCCGTATTTGGATAACGTCAACATCTGCGGCTATGACCAGCAGGACCACGACGCCAACCTCCACCGATTTCTCCAGACCGCCCAAAAACTCAATCTCACCTATAATAAAGAGAAATGCGTTTTCCGCACTACCAGACTAGCCATCCTCGGCTACGTTGTGGAAAACAGGGTCCTAGGACCCGACTCTGATCGCATGCACCCTTTTTTTACAACTCCCTCTCCCTCACTGTCCCAAGGCCCTCAAGAGGTGCCTCGGATTATTTTCATACTATGCCCAGTGGGTCCCCCAGCATGCGGACAAAGCCCGCCCACTATTTAAGGCCACACTCTACCCACTGTCAGCCGAGGCTCGCCAGGCCTTCAACTGCATTAAGGCGGACATCGCCAAAGCCGCCATGCGTGCGGTAGACGAGTCCGTCCCATTCCAGGTGGAGAGCGACGCATCAGAGGTCGCTCTCACTGCCACCCTTAACCAAGCAGGCAAGCCGGTAGCGTCTTTTCCCGAACCCTCTCCGCTTCGGAACTTCGACACTCTTCAGTCGAAAAGGAAACCCAAGCCATTGTGGAAGCCGTGCGGCACTGGAGGCACTAACCCGCGGGTAGGAGGTTTACCCTCATCACTGACCAAAGATCGGTTGCCTTCATGTTTGACAACTCACAGCGGAGCAAGATCAAGAATGACACAATCTTGCGGTGGAGGATTGAACTCTCCACCTATAATTACGATATGAGAAGCTCAATGAGCCCCCAGATACCCTGTCCCACGGCACATGCGCCAGCGTGCAAGACGACCGACTACAGGCTATCCACAATGACCTTTGCCACCCGGGGGTCAACCGGCTTGTCCATTACATCAAGGCCCGCAACCTGCCCTTCTCCACCGAGGAGGTTAAAGCCGTCACCAGGAATTGCCCGATCTACGCGGAGTGTAAACCGCACTTCTATAGACCAGACAAGGCCCACCTGGTAAAGGCATCCCGGCCCTTTGAACTCCTGAGTTTTGATTTCAAAGGGCCCCTCCCTTCGAACAACCGTAACACCTACTTTCTCAACATTATAAACAAGTTCTTCCGTTTCCCTTTTGCCATCCCATGCCCCAATTTGACCACCCCCACGGTTATCAGAGCCCCGCACAGCGTCTTCACCCTGTTCGGTTTCCCCAACTATGTCCACAGTGACAGGGGTTTGTCCTTTATGAGCAACGAACTGCGTCAGTATCTGCTCAGCAAGGGCATTGCCTCGAGCAGGACTACCAGTTATAACCCAGGGGGAACGGGCAGGTGGAGAGGGAGAACGCGACGGTCTGGAAGACCGTCCTACTGACCCTACGGTCCAGGAATCTCCCGATCTCCCACTGGCAGGAGGTCCTCCCCGATGCACTCCATGCTATTAGGTCCCTCCTGTGCACTGCCACCAACCAGACTCCTCATGATCACTTATTTGCCTTCACTAGGGGCACTACCACGGGGGCCTCGCTTCCATCCTGGTTGAGGACACCGGGCCCTGTCCTCCTTCGAAAACACGTTCGGGCACATAAGACCGACCCCCTGGTAGAGATTATCATAGAATTTATAGTGCAGAAGGAGGCCATTCGGCCCATCGAGTCTGCACTGGCTCTTGGAAAGAGCACCCTAGCCAAGGTCAACACCTCCACCCTATCCCCATAACCCAGTAACCCCACCCAACACTAAGGGCAGTTTTGGACACTAAGGGCAATTTATCATGGCCAATCCACCTAACCCACACATCTTTGGACTGTGGGAGGAAACCAGAGCACCCGGAGGAAACCCACGCACACACGGGGAGGATGTGCAGACTCCGCACAGTGACCGAAGCCGGAATCGAACCTGGGACCCTGGAGCTGTGAAGCAATTGCGCTATCCACAATGCTACCGTGCTGCACCTCCTTTTCCAGCTCCTGCACTCGAACCCCCACTACGCGTATGTCGAACACCCCGATGGCCGGCAAGGCACCATCTCCCTCCGGGACCTGGCATCCCGCAGGCTCTACCACCACTACCGTCGATACACCCCCCATACTACACCCCACCTGGCCTCCCACGACCCGTGTCCCCGCGCTTATTCGCTCCCTTCCACCCGGCACACCAGTCCACAGGAATGAAGCTCAGGAAGAACCATCCCCGGAGTCCACCCCCGGACCCGCACCGAACATCCTTCCACAGCCATCCGGAATGGCTGTAACACCAGCGCTTCGTCGGTCGCAATGCACGATCCGGGCGCCGGACTGACTGAACTTGTAAACCCGTCACCCCCACCGGATTTGATTTTTTTCACAGGGGGTGAATGTGGTGAATGTGTAACTAGTAATTCACACTGTACCTTACTGTTGTCCCTGTGGGCCCCCATCTGTGAGACACTGTGCGGCTCTGCCCACAGGGTGAGATGAGGAGCACGTACAGGGCTCCGCCCTAGGCTCTGCCTCCTTTAGGGAGTGTAAGTGCTGCGGTCCTGCGAGACCACCCTCAGTATCGTGCAGTCGCAGGCAGGCTCAGTTATAAGCCGATTAAAGCCACAGTTTACTCCAACTCGTGTCTCAGAGTGAATTGATGGTCGCATCACCCACATCTTAAATCAACATGATATTTCATTATATATGTTGCAAATAGCTGGATTATAAGTGCTGCTAGTTCAAGCTCCTCCGATACATTTCTTTCTCCACATTTCCAATGATTACATACCAGTTGGATAGTTTGCTCAAACAGTTAATTGAGAACAGATTATAAGAAATGGAAAAAAAACAATGGTGCAATAGGGAGTACTCTTCTGAGATTGTGTTTGCGTGCATTGTTTGAACAACACATGGAAACCCTTGAACTCCATTTATATCTCATTAAAGCAGAAAGGCTTACTGGCTTACTGTGATATTAAGTGGGTACATTTAATTTGTAAGCAGTGTTAGTTGACATTCTAATTTACTGAAACATTTCTACTGAAATTTAAGCATCAGCCTTGAAGCAGTGCAGCATTTTAATCTCTGAGGAATTGTCGATGGTTTTAAATTCTGCATTTCAGCACGTAATCTAGACAAACACTTCAGTACTGTGAGTGTCACACTGTCTGTGTCACACTCCGCTGGGTCGGAGAATCGCCGGGGGCCGGCGTGAATCCCACCCCCGCTGTCTCCCGAAGTCTCCGGCACCAGAGATTTGGCGGGGGCGGGAATCGTGCCACACCTGTCGGCGGGCCCCCCACCGGCGATTCTCCGGCCCGCGATGGGCCGAAGTCCCGCCGCTGTCATGTCGGTCCTGCCGGCGTGAATCAAACCACCTACCTTACCGGCGTGTCCAGGCGGCGCGGGCAGGCTCCGGGGTCCTGGGGGTGGCGCTGGGCGATCTGGCCCCGGGGGGGGGGGTGCCCCCACGGCGGCCTGGCCCGCGATCGGGGCCCATCGATCGGCGGTCGGGCCTGTGCCGTGGGGCACACTTTTCCTTCCGTCTTGGCCATAGTCTTCACGATGGTGGAGGCGGAAGTGACCCCCTCCCCTGCGCATGCGCGGACTCCTGCCGGCCGGCGAAGTCCCTTCGGCCCCGGCTGGTGTGGCGCCAAAGGCCTTTCCCGCCGGTCGGCGGGATGCCAACCACTCCGCTGCGGGCCTAGCCCCTCAAGGTTAGGGCTTGGCCCCTAAAGGTGTGGACTTTCGCACCTTTGGGGTGGCCCGACGCCGGAGTGGTTCAGGCTACTCCATCCCGCCGGGACACTCCGCCCCGCTGGGTAGGGGAGAATCCCGCCCCTGGAGTGGAAAATATCGCAAAAAGACTGCATTTTACATAGTGTGAAAGCTTGCCACGGTCATTGCCCTCAACAATGGCATTTACCGCCATTCAACATCGAGAACCTTATTTGAATATAATTGCATCTTATTATCAGGCCTATATGCCAGAATCAACCCTCCCCCCCCCCCCACCCACTGTCAAAAAAATCAACCCACATGAAGGGGGGTGTCACGTGATCTAAGCCAAGAGCAGCAAAGTTTTTACAAGCTCTGGCACTACTCATCTTTTAATCCTTTTTTATATCCTAATGCATAATTTATTTGATCCTGATGTGTATGATCTGTGCCATGTTCCTGGAGGTTCTTGGTAAATTTTGGGGATCGGCAGCCAAACTCCTTGTTTAATTGAGGCGGTTGGAGGCAGCTGGGGTTGGCCCCAGTTCGCAGTGGTGGCTTCGCTGATGAACGGGCCTACACTTCGGTGATGCCGTTGGGATTGAGATGATGGCTGCTATTGTGAGTGAAGTGGTGGATGACGGTCTCGGCTCCCAGCACAGGTTAGTGATGCTCACAATGATGAACTGCGAGAAATCCGAAAGAGAATGGATGATCCAAAGAAGAGGATCCTGTCAGTCGATAGGGAAATCCCCTCTGTGGGGCCTCACCATCAGATCTTGGAAATCCTGCTGCATGGTATGTCGATTATACTGGTTGATTCGAGGAGGTGGGGCCGGAGAAGGAGTATCCATGTGCCTGGTCTCCTGAGGGGAGCCGGGGTTGTATTCCCGAAGACAGGGTGTATTGTGTTCGATGGAGCACGTTGTATACAGTCTTTAAGGCCTGGGGTTGATTTGCGGATTCGGTCCACTGGTCTTACGTTGTCTTGTCCTTGATGGGTTGGAAGCAGCTGAACATGGTCTTCGCCATCCGCTGGGGCCTAGGTTTCTCATTACCAGGGGTAAGTTTAGTTTAGCTCAGTTGGCTAGACAGCTGGTTCATGATGCAGAACAAAGCAAGCAGTGTGGTGTGGTAGTCACCACTGATGTATTATATTGTATATATGGGTTTTACGGTAAGGCCCCTGCATGACAGGTATGGGGGTAGACCCCTGCCTGCTGGCTCCACCCAGTAGGTGGAGTATAAATATGTGTGCTCTCCATACAGCAGCCATTTCATCAGCTGCTGTAGGAGGCCACACATCTCTGTAATAAAGCCTTGATTACATTCTACTCTCGTCTCGTCCTAATTGATAATGCATCATGTGGGTTCAATTCCTGTAGGCTGAGGTTATTCATGAAGGCTCCACCTTCTCAACCTTGTCTCTTGCCTGAGGTGCGGTGACTCTCAGGTTAAATCACCACCAGTCAGCTCTCGCCCTCAAAGGGGCCAGTAGCCTATGGTCATCTGGGACTCTGGTGACTTTACCTTTATTTGAGAGTGTTCACTGCCAAGCCACATCTTGTACCGATGGCGGAATCCTGCTGGATTCCCCTGGGGTATCCTCTCGTTGCTTGAAAGTTTTGGGAGGCTGAGTTGTTTTTTTTTAAACCCCATAAGCAATCTTGTATACTGTGTAGGTTTCTCTTTTTTGCCTTATGGAGGAGGGCGTGCACCATAAGGTCATGTGTTTATGGTTTTATCCTATTATCCTGAGATCTCCTACTCTTTTTGGTACTCTTTTATCCATTCATTTTTGATATGAAGAGAGGATTTGTTGTTTTAATTGTAAAAAAGGAAAAGGTGGCGTGATGTCAGAACGGCTTCAAAATGCATGCACTTCTTGAGCATCCTTCCGAGGAGTGTGTGTACGCGGAGGAGCTCAGTGTCTGAAGGAGGCTGATTCGGGGTACTGGCATTGACTGGGGGGCAACCAGGCTTGACTCAAAGGAGTCTGGGGTTACACCGGAAGGTTACTTGGGGCCTAGTCAGAGGGTACCAGGGAATGACTCCAGGATACTGGGGATAGACTCCAGGGTATCGAGAAGAAACCTCCACGCGACATGGGGTGGGGAAAACTGCAGGGTATTGAGGCCTAGTTGGGGGAAACTGGGTGCGCGATCCAATGACCACTCTGCGCCAGAAAAGCCATGGTGCAACATGGCCGATAAAAGCCGGGAGACTACCCGGCTTCCCGGATCTACCCAGCTCACAACACCTTGCGAGGTCCAACGCGATCTCGCAAGACGTTGTGTTGTAAATCCCGCAAAATTCTCCACTCCCCACGTGGCGTGGGAGAACCGTGGGTTGGCCTGCCGACATTTCTTACGCCCCCCTGGCGCTCCCAGTGATGCTCCCCCCACCCCGCTCAGAAAAATCGCCGCTCGCCGTTTTTCACGGCGAACGGTGATTCTCCGAGCCCGATGGGCTGAGCGGCCGGCCCTTCACGCCCGTTTTACCACGGCAGCAACCGTCGTGAAACGGCCGCCAGATGCCCGATGGGCCGAGCGGCCGGCCCTTCATGCCCGTTTTACCACGGCAGCAACCACACCTGGTTGCTGCCGTCGTGAAACGGGCGCCAGATGCCCGTTTGGGGCATCAAGGGGCCCGATTTGGACGGGAGCACCGCGACTGTGCTCGGGAAGGGACAGGCCCGCGATCGGTGCCCACCGACCGTCGGGCCACCGTCCAAAATGGACGCACTCTTTCCCCTCCGCCGCCCGGCAAGATCAAGCCGCCACATCTTGCCGGGCGGCAGAGAAGGGACGGCACCGTGCATGCGCGGGTTCATGCCGTCTGCGCGCTGATGTCACCCGCGCATGCGCAGATGACAGATGCGCCGTTTCCCCGTCATTTCCGGCGCAACAAGGTCACGGCCGGGAACGACGGGGACCCGCTCCTAGCCCCCCGTGTGGGGGTGAATTAGGTGCGGGAAGTGGGCTCCGAGGCCGTCGTGAAGCTCGGCCGATTTCACGACGGCCATCCCGATTTTTATCAGGAGCGGAGGATACCGCCCTTTTGCCAAATCTGCATGTTAGAGAGAGACAGTTAGTCTCACTCTAATGCGCAGGTTCTCGAGGTACCTGAGGCTTTGGCATACATCCCTGTTGGATTCAGCAATTATGGAGGGGGGGTCCTTTAAAATATTAGCTAAAAAAGATTTCAGAAAATTACTGAATTTTAGAAATAATATGAGTAAGTTACAATTATGAATACTGTTTATGGCTGTATCAAATGTTACAATAATGAACTACAAGTATTGACATTATCTGATTTGAAGGTACATTCAATAAGATTGAAACAATATATAGCTGAGACCAGACGTGACACAGGTTTGAACGTGGGACAGAAGTCATGAGACACTTCAAGAGATACGGAGAAAACATTTTCCAGTTAATTTTGTGTACTGTACCAAATGTGTTTTTAAGAAATAAAAACTTTGCTTCCATTCATTCAGCCGGACTGACTTATCTATGACCAAGAGATCAGACAAATCTTACCATCCTCTTTGCCTCAGAGACCTTGGGGAGACAGAGGGGTGAAATTGAGGGAGATTAGGGGGTTGACTCGTGAAAACCGGGGGGGAGGGGGGGC